>NW_024080664.1:134652-496134 GCF_003009895.1 Hyaena hyaena | reverse complement strand
GGGGCAGGCAGAGGGATGGCCAGAGGCAAGGGTCCCAAGCCTCGTGCAGGTGGAGACTCGGAGGTGCCCGCCCCTCCCCGTCAGGCTCCCTGAGAGCCGGAGGGGGTGCTCCTGGAGAAAAGCAAGGCAGCACCCCCCTTCCCTCCTCCGTCTCCTCGCTGGGCCTGCTGCGGGGTCACCCAGGCCGCCCGCTGCGGTGAGCGCTGTCCTACCCTGAGCGCCGCTGCCACGGACGGGGTGCGTGGAGGCTGCCGGGGCAGCTGAAGGGACACTTGCGCCAAGCAGTTCTCGGTCTACTTAGAATTTCAGAGTCTGGAGATCGCCGAGCAGAGCCTGAAGGATGGGGCACGGGGCGGTGCAGGCTGCGCGCGCCGGACACGAGCTGGCCCCCAGGACCGCCAGCATCTCAGGGGGGGTAACCTGACAGGGCCCCGTCCCCTCCGTGGGGGCAGAGGCAGGGATGGGGAGGCCGGAGGGCCAAGACCAACGGCCGTCTTCGTTCCCATGCAGCGCAACACGCGGGCACCTCTGCACCGCCTGCGGCCACCGATCCTCTCCAGAGTGGACCTTCAGGCCCAGGCCTGTGGTCTGACAGCCTGTCCGTCACACACCTGAGAATGAGCGGACCCTCCCGTGCCGGCACCGGGTCCTCCGGTCCAGGCCAAGTGACCGCCTCTCTGTGCCCCAGGACCACGACGGCCACCTCTCCGAGACCGCTCCCGGGGGCTCACACGCAGCGTCAGCGTCCGGGCGTGTGTCAGAGGACAGCCTGGCTGAGCCCCAGCACTGGCTTCCCGCCCCCAGGGCTGCAGCAGACACGCCGCTACCAGAAACCTCTGAACCGAGAGGCCGAGCGCCGGGGCGGCACCACCCTAAACATGAGGGCAGCCACACTGGCTCTGAGGTAGAAAGGAGGCCACTGGGCACCTGGGGTGGGGAGGGGCACAAAGGAGCAGTTGGTCTCCACCGCGCCACAGCGGGCCGCCACAGGCCGAGACGGAGACGTGTGGCCCCACCTGCGGGCTTTGCTCACCACGCTTGGGGGTGGAGACACTCGGGTGCTTTCCGTCCCCAACGTGCTTGAGGCCCAGACGGCCCGAGAACCCGGCCACCCCGCCGCCTCTCTGGCCCCCTCTGGCTCTGCCGTGGCTCTCCTTCGGCCCGGGCGCTCCCAGCGTGCAAACCGGGCCTTCCCACCCTGTGGGTCTGGGCTAAGGGGGGGGTGAGGCAGCTGCAAGGTGGACTGCATTCTACAAGGAGGGTCTGGACGGCAGGCAGAGGGAGGAAAGGAAGAGGGCAAACGTTTTGGCTTTTATAAAGTCAAGGAAATTTATTTCCTGAGGTCATGACACAGGAAGTAGGCTCAGCCACAGCTGTGGCGCTCTCCTTGCGGAGGCCAGAGCCTGACGGACATGCTGGATGAGCCAGGACGCTTATAGGGAAATGTCCAATTACCTCGGTTAGTGTTCACGACGGCGGAGAGCCGTCCCAGAGTGAAGGTGTCAGGGAGCAGGTCCCGAGCGCACGCAGGGTGCTGGCGCGCCCGGCTTCACTGCGAGACCTCGGGGAGGGGTAAGCGTCAACGACTTATGGAGGCTCCAGCCGCCGGGTCGGATTGAGACAAACCGTGTGTGGTGGTGGGGTTCGGGTCAGCAGGCTGGAGAGGTTTCTGCTTTTGGATCATTATCGCTTGGGGCCCCACGGCAGGGTCTTGGGGGCCACCTGAGCCCCAAAGCTAGGAAATTCTTCCGAGCTGCTCATATCTGGAGCCTGCAGGGGCGAGAGGGCACGCGGCCTCAGTCTGGGAGGCCCCGCGGGGGCAGCTTCCCAGGGAAAGGTCCCCCCCTCCCCCCCACCCCACGGCACACCCTGCACGGTCTGACCTTGTCGCTGCTGCTGGCGGTCCAGGGAGCATCCCGCACCACAAAGCCCTTGGACGGCGCCTTGGACTCCTCATGGGCTGGTGGCTTCATGTACACCTGCAGCGCCTCGCTGTCGACCACGTCAGCCAGCTGTGGGCACGAGGCGTGGCGTCAGTGTGCGGCACACACGCACGACGACCGCGCCTGCCTTGCTCCAGCGTGCAGGGCTGGCTCAGGGGACAGCCTGCCCCCCGCGTGCCTCTGGCGGCAGACGCACGCGGCCTCGCTGCCACCCCAGGCCGGCTGGAGGCGGGGTGCCACGGGGCAAGGCCTGCCACCGCCCCTCCCCCAGGACTCACGTATTCCTCCTCCAGGTTGAGAATGTGGTCGATGGCCTCTTCCACGTTCTCCGGGAGCCCCGTCACAGTGACGCAGTTGGGGTCCGGGGCCCCGCTCTGCGGGAAGCGGATGTCCACCTGGAAGGGGAGTACACACGGCCGCTGACGTAGTGTGGACCCTGCACCGCGGTTTCTGGACCAAGGGTCACGGTTACGTGTGGCTGGGAATGGCGGGCCTGCAGGGAAGCTTTCCCAGGCGAACCTCGTGTTCAGGACGCAGAGGTCCTGTACGTCTGAGGTCAGAGCCAGCACGTCACGACACACACGGAACCCTGACGCACTGAGGGGATGCCACCGTCCGCGGCCCAGTGTGGGGTCAACTCTACGCACAGCTGGGAGCTCCACACAACCTCACCAACTCGAGAACGGGCACCTGAGCCTCAGAGGGCTCCTGTTCCAGACCCCGAGGGCGGTCACCGGCCGAGGCAGGGAGGCCTGAGGCCCCAAGAAGACCCCCCTCCCCGCGGAGTGGGAAGCGCGCACCCCACTGCACCTACCAGGCTTCCAGGACTTCACGGCGCCCTTCACAGTTGGCGGGTTGGGGACCCACCTTGAATTCGTCCATTATTTTGCGGATGGCTTTTCCACGGGCACCAATGATGCGGGCGTGAACACGGTGGTCCAGCGGGACGTCCTCGGAAACCATCTGCTCGAGCTCACCCACGATTTTCAATATGGCGTCCCGGGCGGCCTCTGTATTCTTTTCATACCCTGTGATGGTGATTTGGTCCTGGGGCTAAGAGAGGAGAACCCTGTCAGAAGGGGGGACGCCCCCTAGAGATTCAGGGCCGGAGCCTCAAGCCGGCAGGTGCAGCTCCGTGAGGTGGCAAGAGGCAGAGCTCACCTGGAGGGGAAACGCTGACCCGCTCAGAAGGGAGAAAAGACGGAAGAGAACGCCAGAAGCGGACTTAGAACAGGTCAGCAATGCCCAGTAGCTCCTGCCCCCCCCTTCCCGGCCGGACACGTGTGGGAAAAGGACGTCTCCCACAGACATGGCTGCAGGCAAGACGGAGCTGTGTCAAGGGCCACACGGGCCCCGGGGAGGGTCACCTCGGGCCCCGCATCTGGAGGCGTCTCGGTGGAGACAGGCCCACCTGGAGAGAAGGTGCCAGACACTGGCCAGGACCGTGCGGCCCCAGCACGCCCCAGCCCAGCACTCCCCTTCTACCGCACACGGACAGGGGACAGCACCACACGTGCGCAGTGCCAGCAGAGCCAACACACGACTCAAGAGTGCAACAAACACAACACACACAGACGTATATTCTTTAAGAGAAAATCTCACACCCACGAAAGAATGGAACAGAAAAGGACCAGAGAAAGTGGATGCTTAGAGGTCTGCCTAGAAGAGAGGCCAGAAAGAGCCAGGAGACGGCAGAGGAGCGGCAGGCCACACCACAGCACAGATGGAAGGGTGGGGGGGCGGCGGGCTGTGCCCAGAACCCGCCAGCAGCATCCAGACCCGCCAGCAGCTGCGAGTGCTGCACCAAAGGCAGACACAGGACAGAAGAGACTGCAAATGGAAGCAGAATTCTCACAGGAAAAAGCTGCGAGTCAAAATCACGTGGCTGCCCGACCCTACTCGGCTCGTGAGACGTTAGCCCAAGTGGTCTGAACCCCAAATGAGGTTTGAAAAAATGCAAGTTACTTGGGAAAGTTGGAAGAAATAAAAGGTAGTGAAAATGAAAACTTTATAGGAGCTGAATTCTCAGAATTAAACATCAAAAATTAAAGGGGCTCCTGGCTGGCTTGGTCAGAAAAGCAGGCAACTCTGGACCTCAGGGTCATGAGTTCAAGCCTCACGCTAGGCATAGAACTCACTCAAACAGAACAAAAACCACAAATTAGAGTAAGAAAGATCAGGAGCATAAACATGTTAAAAATGCAGCGGGAACGGAAGGACGCGCCTGGGGAAGGTCCGGACCAGGCAGGAGACGCAGGTCCGCCTGCCTTTCTGAACTCGGCTTACGTGTGGGGGTTACAGACTTGGGCTGCGCAGGGAAGGAAGGTATAGAGCAGGCAGCCGGGCACAGCGCATGGACACAGCTGGAAAGGCCAGGGTCTGCAGAGGCGTGTTGAGATTTGCTGACCAGAAGGTTCTAGCGAACCATTTCTGGGCGCCTGGCCGTGTGCCACCGCAGGAGACGCAGGGAGAGACTGAGGCTCCCGCGCTGGGCAGTGCTGTGCTGAAGGGGCCCCGACGGGAGCAGAGAGGAAGACGGGCAGGGGTGTGGCAGGCAGGGGAGGGCGCCCTCTGGACGACGGCGCCTGTGGGTACAAGTGTGGGAAGCCCCCAGCCAGAGCCGCAGCCTGCCTACCAGCATCGGCCAGGTGGGTGCGGAGAAACGTGCCGAGCTCACGCAGCGCAAGCGCCCAGGGAGACCTCGCCCAGCCGGCGCAGACGGAGAGAGGGGGCCCGAGCCCAGAGCCGGAGCCGCAGAGAGCTGCCCCTCTGCACTCCAGCCTCTCTCCCCGCACCCGCGGGCACGCCCCACACTCGCCCTCTCACTGCCCCCAGGCCAGGATGAGGGTCGAGAGTCCACCTGCCCCAGAGCGTCCCAGCAACGGAGCCTGACCCGAGCGGTCATTCTTACCTGGTTCCCGTCATCCTTATCGGGAAACTGGATGTTCACGTCATGTTCCAAGCGGATCTGAGTAATCACTGTCCCTTTCCTCCCAATAATTTTGGGATGGTATTTGGGGTCCACAGTGACACTCAGCTTAAAGCTCCTTAAAGCCTGCAGATGAGACAAGGGTGGAGTTCAGGCTTGACCTTCTCCATGTGCGGCCAACATGCCAACCCCACTCTTTGACCCCAAACGTATCCTCAGTGACCAAAATGACCCGCTTTCCGTTAGCCTCGGTGGCACCGCGCAGCGCCAGCTCAAAGACGGACCCGAAACCGAGCGCGCAGACCCTTTACGAGAGGGCCGTTCAGGCGCGGACAAGGCTGGCTTCTCGCACGGTGACCTTGGAGCTGGCTCTCTAACTGGTTTAATGGGGACGTGACCAGGAAGCATAACCACACCCTGGGGTCGTTAAGGGCTGGGGCACAAAACCAGGTCAGAAGGAAAAGAGAGCACAGAAGTCCTTCCTTAAGGAAGCACAGCCAGCCTGGGACGTCTATGGCCAGAGGGCAGAGCACGGGAACAGGCGCCAGGCGCAGGAGGGCTCCGGGCCCTACCCCGTCACCACCCCAGAAAGTCGTCCCCCCAAGCGGGCAGCTCATTCCCCACAGAATCTACAGCAGGGCTTCCGTGCTCGGGACACCCAGCCTCGCCGAGCACTCGGGAGGCCCTTCGGGTGCCAGCTCTCCAGAGAGGCGAGGTGGGACCCCGATGGGCCCGCAGACGCCCACCCTGGACCACAACACTCACATCCGGGGGGGGTCTTTCCTGGCAACAGCTCCCCGGCCTCTCCCACCGTACCTTTCCCGTCAGACTGGGGCCACCGCTACCCGGCAGGGAAAGGTGCTGAGTACCAGGAGACCTAACTCTGCCGCCATTACGTTACCGCCCACAGCGCCGCGTCTGGGGGAGGCTTCCTGGGCGGCGGGGACCGCGGCTCTGGGGGCCACCCACCCGGTCCTCCTGCTCGGCCTGCAGCTCCCTCACACGCTCCAGCAGCCCGGCCTTGGCCCGGTCCAGATTCGCCGCGAGCCCGGTGATGGCAATGATGTCAGACTGCAGTTCCGGCGCCGGGACGTGGATGTTCACCTGCGCGGAGATGCGAACAGAGCCGATGTGGGCAGGGGCCCCGCACCAGGAACGGGGCTGCCCGGCTCGGGCAGGAAGAGGCGCATCGCCAAGGGGGCTGAGCCGCCGGGGGCCCGAGGGAGGGCTCGCCCCCAACACTGGCTCCCAGGGAAAGACCCCGAATCCAGGTACCTCAAACTCGTCCATCATCTTTCGGATCCCGCTCCCCTTCTGCCCAATGATGTACCGGTGAAGGTCAAAGGGCACCTCCACTTCGATGGTGACGGGGACCAGCGCCTGCAGGGAAGAAGGGTCGGGCCTGAGAGCTGCCGGCAGCGAGCCAGAGACCCTGTGAGAATTACAAGGTGCTTCCCGGAACCTTCCATAATGCTCTGCCTTGAGTGAGGACTTCACCAAGACTTTTAACTCAACAGGGAACGCAGGAAAAGAACCCAGAATCCACTGTTTAAGGTAAGGGCACCAGAGCAAACATCCTGGCCCTCGTGTCAAGCCTATGCTCCTAACCGTGGCAGGCCCTGAACAGAAACGCAGCAAATCCGGGAGGAACAGAGGAACTGGCGGGGACTGGTGGGGCTCAGGCGCGGAAGCCGGCCTCACGTCAGGGATGGGCTGTGGCCACGCCTGTGTGGGTCGCTTGGGTAACAGCGTGGGGACACCGGCTCCCCCGCTCTGTCTCCACGCTAGCCCCTGACCCCCTCCCGACACCCCCTCGGCTCCACACTCCGCCGTTCGTAACCACCCCTGACGCGCGGCCTGTCTGTCTCTCGCCTGGCCACCCCCCCGAGCGTGGTCCTGCGCCGTGCAACGCGGCATTCAGAGCAGGGCCCAACGGGGGGCTGGCTCTCAGGCAGGTGCCGCCCGCGCAGGGGACTCCTCCTCACAAGCCTGAGATGGAGGCGCCACAGAGGCTGCGGGTCCCGTTGCCTCTGCGGTCACAGAAACCTGCCGGTTCAGTGTTCGCGCACCCCCCACCCCCCCCGCCCCCCAGGACAAGGTCCAGGCACAAGCCGCCTGAGGGCACACCCACCTCGAGGGCTTCCTTGGCAGCCTCACACTTCTCCTTCCGGCCAGAGATGATGATGATGTCACACCTCCTCGGGGAGCCAGGGTCGATGTCTTTGGTGTCCCTCCCGTCCCCAGCATCGTCACCATTCTCCTGGACTGGCGGCTCCACACTGTGACCTGGAGAAGGGCAGGGACAGCTCAGAGTCCCGGTGGGAGAGGGGGGCGGACCGGCCTGGGGGGCAGTGGGGGGGGGGCTCACAACGAGAGGCCAGGAGCCGGGAGCACGCCTTCCTCCACTCGGGCAGCGCAGGCTACCTGGGAGGCTGGGACGGCCCTGAGGGCAAGGGGCCTGAGACTGCGCCCCAGGCTAGGACGGGGCAGCAGGGAGGGGCAGGCGAGGCGGCGCAGGGAGCGGGAAGCCTGCACAAGCATCTTAAGTCAGGAGGCGGGCAAGCCTCAGGAGCGAAGGGGCATGAAACAAACACAGGCGTGGGCTGGCGGGGCACCAGGTGGGCACGCAAACCCAAAAGCAAGGGCGGCCTGCAGGGGCGGTGCTGCACCGACCTGGGCTAAGAGGTGGGTGCTGCGCACCTGTCTGCACGGACAAGACAGGCACATCGACCACGAACTGGGCGCCAGCCCACAGTGCGCTCTAGCTGCGCGCCCTGGAGGACGTGCCACAGTTCTCAAATGGGGTTAAGAAAACATCCTCATTCTTAGAAAGTGTCCACTACAGACGGGAGAAGCCTGAGTTCTACTCCAGCGTCGCAGAAACAACTACTGTGCGCGTAGAAAGGGGGGGTGCGGACGGGAGGGGCTGAATCTCAGTAACGAGCACAGGAAGTCCATCTTCATCCAGTATAACGTCCCTTCAAACGTGCCCCAAACAGCCTGTGTTCTGAGACCAGAGCTTCAGGGGCTGCAAGAGGCTCCGGAGGGGACCCAGGAGGCTGCAGGGTCGGTCGCCAAGCACACCAGTCAGGAGACAGCACCCTGGGCTACGACCCAGCTGGGGGGCCACGTGAGGTTGGACACGCAGGCCGGACGCTGCTCTCACTGACCCCCGGGCCCAGAAACCTCTGGACTGCCTGACCACCCCCCACCCTGTCCCCGGGACACAGGCAGAACCAGGTGACAAGCAGGCCCCCGGAGTTGCCTGCCTCACGGGGGACAAGACCTGGCAGGTAGGGGTGCTGAGGGAGGGGCAGCGGCGGTGCAGAGCGGGAGCAGCTCCATCACACACACCACTTGGGATCTGCAAGTAGCCTCTGAACCGAACCCCCGTTTCAGAGGCCCCATCGCCGGCCACAAGCCTCTGGACGCTCGGTCACCTGGGGCACCAGTGCTCCAGCAGCATGCCAGCGCTGAAGCGCGAGGCAGCGCGTGTGACGGCCACCTGCCCGCCCCCCCCCCCCCCCCCCCCCCCCCCGGCCGGGTCCATTCACACACCTCTTCGCTCCCCACTCAGCACAGAGCTCCCCGCTGAGACCCACCTGGGTTCTCCTCTCTGTCTGGGAATTTAATCTGAACGTTATAGTCCCGAGTAATCTGCTGGATTCGGGAACCTTTGGGACCCATGACGGATCGATGGAACTTCTGGGGTATGGCACACTCTATGGTCACCTGGGCTTCCTGGAGGGGGAGGGGCACAGCAGGAAAGAAAAAAATAAAGGCAAAAGTTAATTGCTTAGGCTCAATGCATATTTTCACCAGCTTCCATTCAATTCTCTACAAAGACTCCCAGGGGCACATGTGTTCCCCCCCCCCAACCCCCGCAAGTGCCCAAAACACAACAGGGTGGACAGAGGGAGGGCCTGGGCCAGGACCGCCGGGGAGGCCTCGTCTCCCGAAGACGAAGAAAGTACTGATGGCCTGTCTGCACAAAACGGCAGCGGAGCTCGCCGCCACCCAGAGTGTGCGCAAAGCCCCCGCCCTCAGCACAAAGCACGTGGCACTGTCTAAATGCTGTGCTCGGGGACTCTCCACGAGGAGGCGTTGGGCTTAAAGGCCAGGTCAGTACTTCCAAAGCCCCAGCAGGGGAGGGCCGGGAAGAGGCCTGGAGGAGGGTGAAGCTCTCTGAGGGCGAGTTTAGAAAACCCCACCCACTTCCAGGTGCGGTCACTGCGACACACCCAGCCCCGCTGTCCCCTTCCCACTGGGAAAGAGGCAGAGGAGGAAGCCGGTTCCTTGCACGGACTGCATTCCACAACATGTTCTTAGCAGCTGCTGCTCAAGGGCGTATCCTGACGGTCAGGAAGGTCAGGAATAAAGCCGGAGAGGCCGAGAGCCTGAGAGCCCGAGAGCCCGAGAGCCCCAGTCTGCGGGCCCCGCCCCCTCCCAGGCACCTACCAGGTCCTCGATGATCTCCTGAATGCGCTTCTTGGCCGCCTCCACACAGTCCTTGGCGCCCTTGAGGGTGACCTTATCGCTCTGCGTGCCAGAGCGCGGGAAGCTCACCATCACCCCACCGTACTCTTCGGCAATCTCCCGCAGGACCTGGCCTCGTCGGATGACAAAATGGCGGTGGTGCCTGGGGTCCACCAGCATGCAGTCCTCCACCACATTGTCCTGCGGCATCGAGGGGAGGGAGAAGCAGAGGGCTCGTGCCGGCCACGCCTCACAGCAGGGACAACCGAGGCGAAGTTCCCACCGGGCCTCACCAGGTTCTGGATCAGGGCCTCCAGCTCCTTCTGTGCCTCCCTCACGGCATCCTCCTTCCCTATGATGGTGATCAGGTCCTGATCCTTGTCCTCAGCCGTTGGGAATATGATGCGGGCTCCGGTGCTGTCGCGCACCTTGCGGATCTTGCCACCGCCTTTGCCAATGAGGAACTTGTGGTACTCTGGCTTGGCGCGGATGTCCACGGTGAAACTCTTGGTTTGCTGTGGAAACCAACCGCAGATACACTGGCCTGATGCTACTTGCCTGGTCCCCTGCGCAGGTGAGAAGGGGGCCCAGAGAACAACAGTGTGGGGCTAATCAAGCCTCACCAAAACTAACGGATGGACTCGCAGACAGGAAGTTCCTACCCCGCCCCCCCGGCCGCGACCAGAGACACGGAGACGGCTGAGAACATGTGGATAGAGAGCCCGGGCCCGCCGCTTCCCCAAACTGACCCAACTCCCGCCAGCCACTCTCCTTCCACAAAGGGAACTTGGCAAGTGTGGCCTCGGGGTGCTAGGGAAGTGGGGGGCAGCTGCACAGCAAGCAAGCCCACGGCACCCTCCCTCCTCCCAGGTCAAGCGGAGTGCGACGTCCCGCCACAGAGGAGCCTACACGCCAACAGGAAGGACCCCATCTCAATCTCGGGGAGACCGAAGCCAAGCAAGGCCCTAGTCTGGCACCAAGAAGCCAGGGCCCAGCAAAGGCCCCGACACTGTGACCTTGTTGAGGGTGCCAGGGCCTCTGGCAGATTCAGCTGGAGCATACACCCCTGCCAGGCCGGCTCGGATGCACACACTGCTTCCCCTCCTTCCCTGTAACCGGAATCCCGGCCCGCAGGTATGAAGAAACAACGGGGAATAAAGGAGGGCCTGCCAGCACGTGAACCGTAATAAACAAGTGACTTCTGTTATTTTTCAAATGCTGGTTTCACAAAACACCCGAGAGAATTTTCTATTTTTCAGATGAACGCATTGGCAATTAGCACCGTTATTAAAACACTTATGAGCAAGGGCATCTGGGTGGCTCAGTCAGTTAGGTGTCCGACTTCAGCGCAGGTCATGATCTCATAGTTCATGAGTTCGAGCCCCGTGTCGGGCTCCGTGCTGACAGCTCGGAGCCTGGAGCTGCTTCAGATTCTGTGTCTCCCTCTCTCTCTGCTCCTCCTGCCCCCACTTGCACTCTGTCTCTCTCAAAAATAATTAAAAAAAAAAAAAAAAAAAGCTAAGGAGAAAGCAAGCCCAGCTCAGCAATGTGATCAAGGGTAATAAACATATCTAAGCCATGCAGGGTCACCCCAGAAACACAAGCTTGGTTAAACATTAAAGGAACAAACAAAAAACAACCGCTAGGGGCACCTGGGTGGCTCAGTCGTTGAAGCGCCCAACTCTTGATTTTGGCTCCAGTCGTGATCTCACAGTTCGTGAGATCAAGCCCTGTGTTGGGCTCTGCACTGACAGTACAAAGCCTGCTTGGAATTCTCTCTAACCTCTCTCTCTGTTCCCCCCACAAATAAATACTAAAAATAAATAAAGGAAAAAACTTTAAAAAATCTAACACGTATGTTTAGAAAGAGAAAAACCATGCTCCCGTGTCAACAGATACAGAAAAATCCTACAAAACCCAACACCTGTTCGCACAGCAAGTCTGAGCAAACTGGTAACAGACGGGAACTCCCTCAACCTGACAGTGAGCATCCGCGAAGACCCACAGCGCTCCTGCCACTTCAGGGTGAAGGACTGAGCACTTTCCCCAAAGGTCACCAGCGAGGCGAGGCTGTGCTCCCTCCCCGCTGCTCCGCTGTGACAACATCACAGCGAGGCCTGGGCGTGTGGATCAGAAGGAAAGCCAGCCGTCTATGCAAAGATGTGTTTTACACATAAAACTCACAAGACTCCACAAAAAAAGCTACTGGAACTAATAATTGAACTTTAAAACAGATGTATAACGCAAAGCCAACATAAAAAAATTAAGTATGTTTCAGTACGTGACAGTAGCTGGGAATTGAAACGAATTAAACAGTACCATTAACAACAACGCTACAAAGCAAAATAGTGAGGCTATGAATTGAACACAACACGAACAAGAACACCATGCTGAATGCTACAAGGCACCAAAGAAAAATCAAAGACTGAAAACAGACCGGAAGGCTGAATTCCTGAGAGGTCAGTTCCCTATGGCGCTGCTAGGACACAGCAGAGGCCAGCAACAGACCCACGTGTGGGTTTTGACCAGGGGGCCAAGGCGATTCAGTGCAGGACCTTAAGGGTGGTGGCCAAGACAGTGTCGCTACAGTGGTGGTCAGGCGAGCGTGTGCATGCTCGGCAAACTCAGAGGAGGGGTCTTATGGTCTATGCATCCTACTCACAAAAAACCCAGCACGATGAACAGCAGCTTCTCTACCTCGGATGGGTAGGCACTCGACCGGCCAAGACCCCTTGCTCAGCGACGGCGACCCCAGAGACAGGACAGGGGTTTCCAGCGAGGGACAGACACGGCGCCGTCACTCCCGGGCGTGGGGCTCACCTTCTCCTCCGCCAGGTGCAGGAGCTGCTTCTTGGCCTTCTCCACATCCGAGGCGGGACCCCTGATGACAACCGTGTCGCTCCCCGAGCCCTCCACGGGGAAGTGGATGTGCACCCCGCCACACTCCTCCATGATGGAGCGGATCAGGCGGCCCTTCGTGCCGATGAGGGAGTTGTGCAGCCTGGCGGGGATGGACACCTCCACCTCGGCGATGTTGGCCTGGAATCACACACGGTCCGTAAGGGGCGGGACACAGGACAGCACGCCCACCGCACAGAGGCCCAGAGCCCGTGTGCACGTGGGGGTGTGTGCACATAGGTGTGGGGCGGGGAAGGGAAGCCTCCAGGTCACACCGTCAACCAGGGCTTTCCTCCTTCGGCTCTCCTGGTGCCCAAGCAGACACACAGCCGAGACGCCCACGGGCTGCTCTTCCTGCGGAAACGCCAGCAGCACCTCTCCGGCCTCCAGTCAGCGTCACACAAGGACCAGGTCTGCCCCCACGAGGCGGCCATGGTGTTCGAGACACTGGACACCGGGAGCAAACAAGGGGAGTCTGACGACTGCCCCGGCCGAGTCCCCGCGCTGAGGACACAGAGCCGACGGTCTGAGTAGCCCCAGCCCCCGGGGCCGGCAGGTCAGAGCCCAAGGGCAGGGAGCAGCGTGGAGGCAGGAGCCCCCATGGACCAGACGCTGCTCCCATGCTGACGTGTGCAGGGGAAGGGCCAAGGCCTGGGGAGAGCGGCCCGCCGCACACGGGCTGGGACGCGGCGCAGCAAGGCCTTGCCTCGGCAGCGGGAGGGAAGGCCCCAGAAGAGGCGCTGCTGTGAGCCCGCCTCATGTGTCTCGAGAGAGTCCGCAAAGGAGCAAAGTATTTCAAAGTAATGAAGCTGAAAGACATGTACAGGAATGCAAAACTATCCGGCATCCAACGAAATAACCCTCACAACTTCTGGCCTCCAGCGGAAACAGAGCACATACGCGGAGACAAACGCCCTCAGTGAGAAAAGAACAGAAAACAGCCCAGAAATGACACGGACATTAGAACCGGGGGGTGGAGGGGCTCCGGGGGGCCAGGCGAGCACCCGCTCTGGGTTTCAGCTCAGGCCGTGATCTCACGGTCCCGGTACCAAGCCCCACGTGGAGCTCCACGCCGGGCCGTGGAGCCTGCTTGGGACTCTGTCTGTCTGTCTCTCTTCCTCCCTCTGCATCCCCACCTCAAGTTAAAAAAATAATAAAAACAAAGAACCAAAGGGGGTGGATAAGACTACGACAGGCATTTTCACGACCCTCCATGTGGTCAAAAAGGCAAAGGAAAGACCAAGCCTGTCAAATGTAAAAACACCAATATTCCAACTGAAGCCTCACAAGTGAAAAGGTCCAAGGTGACAAGCACACGAGGAGACAGGCAGGTCAGACGCTGCGCAAAGTACTGAACTCAAAGCAAACAAGACCACTTCTCCTTCCCACGCAGGTAAGGGGCACACGAGTTAACCACAGGACACTGTCAAGCTGCCTGTCACCAGGTAACTGGAGTCCCTAAAAAGAGGGACAGAAAAAAAATATTCAAAAAGTGACCCCATTTTTTCCAAATTGGATGACGATGCTAAACTCACACATCCGAGAGAGCTCAATGAACTCCAAGACACGAGGAAGAGGACCCCCAGACACGGCCTAAGTCACTTAAAGCCTGTCAGGAGCCAGGACCCCGTGGACGTACACGTCATAACTCACTGAAGTGCGCACTTTCAACGTGCAGTTTTTTATATGTTAATTTTTCAGAAACTGAGAAAACATTATCGCAAGGCCCTCAGGACATGATTTCTAAGCACTTGAGTCCAGTGCGCCTGCTCGGATCTGTCGGGACGTGCTGCTCAGAGGCCGGCGCTGCTGTGGGGATGGGGGGCCGGCCTGCCCGAGCCCGCGGGCCAGAACCGCAGGCTAGGGCCCTGTCACCAAACACCCCATTACCAGGTCTTTCTGGATGGACAGGATGCGGCTCCGGGCAGCCTCACAGTTGGCTCGCTTGCCTGTGATGATGATGGTCTCTGAATTGCTGTTCTCTGCTGGAAGGTCGATCTTAGTGTTGCTTTCTTCTCGGATCTACAAGCAGACGGGACCCTGTGAGCAGCAGACCTCCTAGGTGAGACAGCTGCAGCCCGGGACGGGGCAGTAGGGCTCCCTCCTTCGAGGTTACGCCAGAAAGGCCCGGGGCTTCAGGGGCAGGCTGAGGAAGGCCAAGGTTCAGGGGACAAGCCGGCCGGTCACCTTTTTAATGTTTGCGCCTCCTTTCCCAATGATGTTCTTGTGAAATTGTTTGAAGATCGGAACAGAAATGGAGTAACTGTTTTCCACCTTAGAAACAGAAAGGATGCACACTTAGCCAGCACACTGGAGAGGGAGGCATCCCATCCTCCGCCAAAGAGCAGGAAATGACAGGATTCCTTATGGGAAAACACACACTTGGATCCTCCTGGTCTCCTGCTCTCTGACCTCTGACCTCCAGAGGCTTATCAAGAGAATGGGGGGTGGGGGGGGGACAACTTACTCAGCAGCTAGCTATCGGGGCAAGCTTCAACTGACTGACGCAAAGCCACCTTTGTAAAAAGTGGCTCGCAACATATCTGCTGATGCAAGTTCTGCCACGGAGTGTGCCGGGTATCTTCAACTGACACTCTGGGCACGAGGGGGTTCCGGCCACCTCCAGGGCCAGAGCTGGCCCAGGGCCAGCGGAGGCCAGGACACCAGGCCGGGAGAGGTCAGCCCGGAGCACACCTCAAGGTGACACACAGATCCCGCCACCCTCGGAAATCCCGCCGCTCCAGGGCAGCGTGAACGCGCTCAGGGCCGGAAGCCCCCCATCAGCGAACGAGTCAGCTGTGAGTTCGGGCCAAGCCCCATGAGGGACCAAAGAGAGCACGAGGCCACCTGAGCCCTCGCATCAGTAAGCACCCTCGGCACGTTCCAAACCACCTGTTCCCATTCCCGCTCTCAGGAAGGTAACCAGTCAACAGATGACCCCCTGTAACACCTGTACACCAGACGGCACAGTTTACCTACGTGGCCGAAGGCCCCTCCAGGACACAAGGAGCCTGGCATCCCACTGGAATTCCATGGAACACGGACTTCTGCCAGCCTAGCACGCGGGGCTTCTAGGGACGGCGTCACCATAGGGATGGGAGACCAGTCCTGGCCCCGTGTGCCCCCCAAGCAGAGGTTCTGCTGCGACCCCCCCAGATCTCTCCACTGCACTCACGCTGCCACAACCGAGGAGGAAAGCGCCCCTACCAGGTCTGCCACCATTTTCTGCATGTACTTGGTGCATTTTTCCACCTCATTCTTGGGCCCTCGGAGTTGGACGATGTCACTTTTTTGCGCTGGGTCTGGAAAGTTGATGATAACCTGGAAGAAACCATCACAAGTTCAAGTTCAGTTACTGGTAACGACTGGATTCCAGAGCAGTGCCAGTCACTCCCTCCTAGAGGACCCCAGACGCCGCTGGGGAGCCCTTACCTCCGGGAACTTGTCACGGATCTCCCGGACCCGCTCGCCCTTCTGGCCGATGATGGTGCGGTGGAACCGCTGCTCGATGACAAGGTCCCTGGTGCGCTCGTTCTCCTGGAACCCGGTGTGGGGGCGCGTTAGCGGCAGGGGCGCCCGGGGCCCGGGCAGCCCCGTGGCGCCGGCACAGCGCCCACAAGGGCCCGCGCTCCAGCAACAGGGGCCGGGCACCGTCCCCTGAACGAAGCACAGTTCCACGGCTGAGCGCAGGACCCCTCCGCCCCAAGTGCCAGCACGGTGGCCTCAACCCACGCGGACAAGAACGAGAGACCCCGGGGCACAGCGCCCCGAGGGCACGGATCCTTCCAGAACACCGAGTGGTTCGAACAACCGCCCCATGTGGATAATTAAGAATGATTCAACACTAGGCAGTAAACCTGCGTGGTCTGGTTCTCACCTACCCCAGCATTCTCACTAAAACGCCACAAGAAAAAATAGAAAAGAATAAACAGGCAGAATAAAGGAAAAGCAATGGCAGCTAACCACTCAGAAGACCTTGGGGGAGATGCTGGGTCAGACCGGCACCAGGCCGACAGAGACACAAAGGTCCAGTGATCCCAGAGGCACCAGACACCCCAGACCAAGGGATGCCCTGATGACCTGCAAGCGCCCATGCGGCCTGTGCCTCCTCTGGATGCTGGAAGGCGTCCCGGGGACTCTTACGTGCGGCCCAAACCGACAATCACGGCCGCCTGGCTATCGTGTCCGACTCACACAATCAGGAGAAACACACCGGCGCTGGCAGCTTAGCCGGGGGGTGCAGGACGTCAGTCCAGCAGCAGGGAAAAGCCCCTGCCAGCCTCTAGAGTTGTGGACAAGCACAGAGCAGAGGTTTTCAACCTTGGCTGCACGTGGGAGTCACCTGGGTGCTTCTGAGAATCCAGAAAATCCATCACAGTCCCTGGAGTTGGAGCTCAAAGCATCGCAGACTCCGGGGTGTGGCCGAGGCCGGAAACCCTGCTGCACGGCCTCCAGCACAGCGCCGGAGCCCCAGCAGGTCAGAGCCACTCTGAAGGCGCATGAGTCCTGCGCTCCACGGAGCACAGGCGCCCCCCCAACGCCCACCAGAGCCTGGCCGCGGGGTCTCACCATCCGCGAGGCGAGCTCCAGCAGTTCCCGCTTGGCCTGCTGCACGCCCTGCGGGTCCCCCTCAATGCGGATGAGGTTGCTCTTCTCACTGTCGGGAGGGATGCGCACAGACACCTTGTACTGGTCTTTGATTCTGTTTACTGAAGAACACAAGAAGAAACACGTTTTAGACTCGGATCGGTTATGTTCCGCTAGTGATTAACCACCTGGCAGAATAGGACTCAAGCCCCAAATACTGTCACCGGTCACCCTACAAGCAAAGGGGGTGGTTCAGCCTCCAGTACAAGGCCCTCCACTCTCACACGTGCCGTGCGTGGTCATCACCTGGATGGGCCAGGCCAGCGGCACCCTGAGTGTGTCACAGGACGCACAGCTCCGTGGGGAGGTTTCGCTGGCCCGCGGTATGGCTGGAGCTTTAGGACACTTAACAGATCCCAGGGGTTTCTAACGTAGAAACAACTTTGGGAACTGGACCACTGTTCTTAAGTCACAAAACTACTCTCGAAAAAACAAAAACGACCACCACTGAAAATCAGAGGCTTTCCATGAGCCGACGAGAAGAGCGCCTCCTGGTGACCAGCTGCAGGCTCCACAGAGACCGTGCTGCCGCCAAGAGAGACCCCACCCTCAGCTCAGACCCACATCAAGACCACGCTATCTTCGCAGAACAAATCAAGTTGAAAACCCTCTGTCACCTCCTGCAGACAGAGCCCAGGGTCTGCGGTTAGCGACCCAGGCCCCCACACCCTGGAGAGGCCCTACCCCTGGAAACAAGGCCAGCAATTCGCCCAAGCTCCTTAGGGGGGAAGACTCCTCCTAAGGAGGGCCATGAGCACACGGCCGGGAGGGACACGCGCCGTTCCAGGGTGGAGCCACACAGGGCAGGAGCCAAGGACTCAGAAGCAAGGCAGGAGGTGTCAGATCAGGAAAGACAGAGAAGGTGAGGAACAGAACCAGAGAGCGAACAGAGTGAATATGAACCACACTGGAGGCGCCACGCTCCTGGGCGCAGACACCAGTTGGCGTCAGAGTATGCGCTCTTACGTGACGACACCCCAGAGCTCATCCGCACACGCACAACCGAACGACAGAACCGAGCTGCGGCACACGTGAGCCTTGAGCAGTGTGTGCAGGGAGGCTCCACCAGAGGTGCTCTGTCTGTGACTCTCACTGGCGCTCACAGGGCCCCAGAGCACAAGACTGACACCAAGACAGCACGGCTGACGTGCCTACGTTACCATGAAAACCGGACCGTATCAGGCAAAAACCAAAGAGCGCACACCCACAGGGCAACTGTCTACATGGCTGGGGTCCCTGCGACCTAGGGATGGACCCAGGCCGGGACGAGCACCGCCCTCTCGCCTCCTACTACTGTGACACGTAGGGACAGGGAGAGCACCGTGAGGTGTGGGGTAAACCAGGCCAGGAGTGGGTTTGAGGAAACATCCTTCTGGTGGGCAGAGCCCGCACCCACCAGGCTGCGGGAACCACACCTGCGCCCCTGATGGGACAGAGCTCTCCGACGCTGCTGCGATCCCGCGTGCCTGACGGAACCCCTCCCTCTGCCCATGAGCCCGTCCAAGAGTGACCAGGAAACCAGGGACGCCACCCCGTCGGGCGCGGGCGGCCTTCACTGTGACTCTGAGCAGGACAGTCAGGGTCCCCTCCGGACTCCCACAGCCCGAGGAGGGGCCGGGGGAGGAGCCGCGCGACCCCCCAGCCCCGGGCCGCACTCACTGTTGGCCCCGCTCTTCCCGATGAGGTGCCTGTGGAACCTGTGCTCCACGCTGATCTCCACGTAGTCCATGCGGGTAACCTGCAGGGGGCGCAGAACGGGCCCAGGGGCAGCTCTTGAGGCCACACCAGCCAGGACCCGAGTCCAGGAGCGGCAGCTGTTGCCGTGTTGTGTCACTCAACCGTTGGGCACTGTTCCAAGACTGTGCTTCTGGGCCCTTCAAAGATATTTCTTCAAAACAAGGTCTCCTCCATCCATGAACCTCCTGGACTTGGCCAGCTTCTAGCGGTTTCAGAACCCGCTACTCACCCCTGGGCCCCCTGGTGTCCCCAGGCCCACCCAGTGATGTCTGACTGGCAAGGGAGGACAGCCCAGCCAGGCCCCTATTTCACCAGCACCCACAACGTGCAGAGGGGCCCCTTACCAGGTCTTTGACCATGGCTTCGATCTGTTCCTGGGCCACATTTACGTCCTCTGTGGGGCCTTCCAGAGTGATCTTGTCCTCACCTTCTGTGAACTCGATGTGAACCTACCATATCACAGGGAAGAAAGAGATGGCCGGGGGGGCACGGCACAGCGGCAGTGTCCTGAGGACCCGGAGTGCTTCCCCGGGACAGCGGCCAGTCCCAGGCGCTTCAAAGGAATGCTCGTCCGTGGACACCACACACAGCTGAAGGGGGCGGCTGGGGCACCCGTTATTTTTGTACTAAATACTGTGATCAAACTGTCTTCGCTTCACCAAATACAGGAACTGTGAAATCCTCTACAATGTGCCGACCACCCAAACCACAGACGAGAAGCACCTCAACATCCCTTTCCCTGTTACAGGTCTACTCCTTTGCTTGCGTAAAGAATGAGACAAGTATCGGGGGCGCCTGGGGGGCTCAGTTGGTTAAGCATCTGACTTCGGCTCACGTCATGATCTCACGGTTCGTGGGTTCGAGCCCCACGTCAGGTTCTGTGCTGACAGCTCAGAGCCTGGAGCCTGCTTTGGATTCTGTGTCTCCCTTTCTCTGCCCCTCCCCTGCTCGTGCTCTGTCTCTTTCTCTCTCTCAAAAATAAACATAAAAAAAAAAAAAATCAAACAACGAGACGAGGACAAGGGAGAAAATCTGAATCCAGAGAGCTGCCTGAAGGTGGTCCCCAGGCAAGGCCAGCCCTGTCTCCATTTATGACACGCCAGGCAAGAAGGAAACATGTGACAAGGCCATTAATAAGGGAGAGTGGCCCAGGAAGCAGCTGCATTTGTGTGAAGCAGGACTCCGGCCTAAGGGAAGTAACTAAGAAGTCAACTGAAAACCAAGTGTGAACAGGATAGTACAATGGGTGTGTTCTCGGGCAAGTCATCCAGGACAAGCTGACAGGGAGCTGTGGCCTCCTCCGGAAGAGTGGGAAGACGTCAAGGACAGAGGGGGAAAGCATGAAAAGGCCATAACGCCACACTTCACATAACCAGTGCACACTGGCTCTTCCAAGTTTATAGGTGTAACTATTGTGAAGTGACTATGCCCTAATAAATGAGACATTTCCTAAAGTATTCACTGCATCTAACGACACACATAGCTTCGGATTAAAAAGATCAAAAGAAGGACAGTTATCCTAAAATTTTTATTTTGTTCTTCCTCAGCTAACCATGGAAACGGACCATCACAAACAGCCACTGATTTCTAAAAACTGTGCCACAGTCCTCGGAGGCATGCCCAGAATAAATAGCAACAAGTGTCAGCCATGGGCCATGACCAAGAACAACTCAAAAGGAACACATCCGCGAAGCCCCTCACCTTGGGCATCTGCTGAGTGATCTTGGCCAGGTTCTGCCCTTTCTTGCCAATGATGAATCGGTGAAGCCAAGAAGGAGCAGAGACGGACGACACCGTGAAACTGTTGGCCTAGGAGACCGGGCGGCAGAGCAGTGGGTTGGCGGAGTCCAGCTCACATGTGCCTGTGCTCCCGAGAGCTGGGCGCACACCCCCCGCCACACGGTCCCTGCACCCGGAGCCCAGCCTCATGTGCGGCAGTTGGAACACACTCTTGGGAGGCAGTTACCTTGGCATAGACTTCAGTGAGCGCCTGCCCGAGCTTCTCAGGCTCGCCCCGAAGGATCACGGTCTCCGAGGTGCTGTCTGAAGGCGGGATCTCCACAGACACGCCCGTCCGCTCCAGGATCTCTTGTAAGGAGTTGCCCTTGGGCCCGATGACATACTTGTGCTGGGACTTCTTAACCTCCACAGCGATGGTCGTGGTCTTCTTTTTCTAAGAGCCCCGCAAGAGGGGAGTCAGAGGGGAGGACCCGGGACAAACAGGTGGGGACAGAGCACCGTCATCAAAGAGGGAGGGAGCAAGATGCAGAGCCTTATGTACTCGTGAGCCCTCACAAGTGAAGACGGGGACCAGCCAATCCCCAGAACCTCCTCTGATCAACAACTGGGTTTCATCCTTACAAGAATCACCCGAGAATTTAACTCAAGCCCAGACTCAACAGCGGATGCTCACAGAAGCGAGGACACAAGTCCTCCCCCACCTTAGGGATTGAGGTTCCGACCTCACAGCCCATGGTAGGGGCTCACCGCTGACAGCTAGCTCCCCGTGTGACCGGCTCTGGGTGCTATGTCCACACCGCAGCAGCCCAGCCGCCCAGATCCAAGCTCTGTCCACTCTTCCCTGCCCAACAGCCCCATATGCTAACTGAATGGAAACCGAACTCATCCGGGATAAGGGGCTAGGGCTGGACCTCAGCCACACCCTCAGGTGACAGTCCCCACCTCCCTTCCCGACCGCTACCTTCTCCTCATAGATCTTCTTGATGCGCGCCACCGCCTGGGCCAGCTGCTCCTTCTCCCCGGTGAAGACAATCTCTGTGCGGTTGACGCTGGGCGGGGGGATGTTGATGCGCGTCCCTGTCTCCTGCATGATCTCACCAACAAGTCGGTTATAAGGCCCAGCGATGAAGGGGTGGAAGGCCTTCTCCACTTCCAGCCTCTCGACAGCGCGTTTGTCCTGGAAAGGACGGAACAGAGCCGTGGAGGCTCAGCCCTTGGGCTGAAGCCCGTGCACACACACCCGGCCCTCACCTGGCCCCACCTGCTCGGCGGAGATGAGCAAGACTTCATGGCGTGCTTTCTCGATGCCTTCTTTGGTACCGGTGATCCTGATCTGATTGCTGGCATCATCGGGGCGTGGGATCTGGATTTTGGTTGCAGTTTTGAGCTCTAAGTCTTGCAGTTTCTCTCCATTTTTGCCAATAACAAAGCGATGGTGTTCTTTGGGAATGGCAACAGTTGCTGAGGCCTACAAGAGGAAGTGAGGCAGAGCGAACAACAATATTTGTAGGTTCTGAAAAAGCATGATTTCTCCACAATATTCTCCAGGCTGAAAGGCCATTCTCCCTGCCAGGGCCAGCTTGCCCCTCAGAACAGTCTGTTAAACATCACGTTCTGGGGGAAGCCTACCCTGACCTCAAAACTAGGAACAGTTCAAGGGCAACACACTCTCCCAGGGCCCTGTGTCACATGTGCCACTGTTCCAGTCAGTTAGAAGTCCTTATTTGTTCCAACACCTACTCAGCGCAATAAGCCATCACGAGAGGAATATTCAAGAACGCGGTCTTGTTTTCCACGTCCATGATGGTCCACACCCTCCCAGGATATGGCAGGAAAGGAGGTACGTACTGACTGACCAGATTGGTTTTTGTTTTTGGAATACCAGGCTATTTCTTTTTTTAGACATAAGCCCTATATCCCTAATAAACTTTTTCCTATCTCTTTTACCACCAGTTAAAATAGACAACTTGTCTGAGAAAATAAAATAGAAATAGTCCAAAGCCTTTATCCAATGGGTCCAACGGCTAGAAATCAGGCAACTTCCTGGACTCAGAGAGCCCGGAGGACACAGGGCCGTCTTCTCAGGTCTGCGCAGAAAACAGCCACTTAAGATGACTTTAAAAAGCAAAGTTATAGCAGAAACTCCCCCATCAGCCAGCTTCCTGTTTCCCCCAAAATACCGTCTTATAGCCGATGACTGACATTCAAAACAAAAACGTCATACCGTGTTGCAGGCCATATAATAGACCCTCGCTTCCTAATCAGCACAGAAAAACAGACCACCAGCTGGTTACACATTCTAATCAAATAACATTTGCTCCAAAAATGGACCAGGGAGGAAACTGGTTTGCATAATTCATCATATCACTGAGGGGTAATAATACTGATCTAAGAAGAAAAATCAAATGATCATCTCCATGAAATTTAAATCTATTTGTGATTGAAAATGTGCAAGAATGTGAACATCAATGGGTGCGTTATCTTGTAACATGACAAAACCCGCACACCTACTCAGCCCGTACTGGGAGCGGCACTAAGCTGCAGGTTCCTGCGGGGCCAGGCACTGCGCGCCCCTCCCCCAGCCCCGCTGCAGGCCACCGAAGAGGCCCGAGGAAGCAGGCCCAAGGGTGGGACGGGGAAGAGGCACAGCCGGCGCCTCCAGGAGCCCCGGGAAACCACAACTTTAGTAAATGTCTACGGTCTGTAATGGAGAAGTCAGGGCAGCACCAAAACAGCTTTATCTTATACTAATGGCAACTGGTTAGAAGATAGAATGCACAAGAGTGGCCATTTCCAACAGCCACCCCCCACCCCACCCGCCCCAAGACAAAGCAGCTAAGTAGTCAGACACAGCCCAACACAAGACGTGTTAGAAATCACAGGACAGGGCGCCTGGGGGCACAGTCATTAAACATCTGACTTCAGCTCAGGTCATGATCTCATGGTTCAAGAGTTCGAGTCCTGCACTGGGTGAGTGCGGGGGCCCCTTGTCGGGTGAGCCCCACTTCTCTCTCCCGCTCTGCCCCTCGGGATTCTTTCTCTCTCTCTGCCCCTCACTCATTTGTGCCCTCTCTCTCTTTCAAAAAAATTTAAAAAATCACAAAACACTCCTTAAAAGACCTAATGCAATGAACAGAATGGGACAAGGGAAGCCCTGAGAGGGCAGGACAGGAACAGAAAATGACTCCCCTTAAAGCAGAGTATTAGTACCTGGACAGACAGGCCAGCAGGCCAGAACTGAAAGCCCACAAACAGAAACAAGGTAGTATGAAAATTTAGGACTTCACAAAAACAACCATTCAAATCACTGGGGGGAAACTCTTTAAAAAAAGAAATGGTGTTGACGACCTAACAGCCATATGGAAAAGGATGAATCTGGACCTGCACCTCCCCCTGTTCGTAAGAAATTCCCAGCATAACCAGAACGAAAAAGGAAAAATACCCTTCCAGGCACCAGAGAAAAGATGAAGTTTCTTACAATCTGTAAATGAGACAAAGTTTCCTAGCAAGTACTCAAAATAACACGAGTGATGAATGTGACTACACTTGTGTAACAGTCACACAGCAAAACACACCGAGATCAAAAAACAAATGGCCAGCTGGGAATCAGTATTCACAAGGTGCGTTACACTGAGCAAGTTGGATACTTCAACTTGATATTAAAGACCAAAGAGAGAGTACGTAGAGAAAACTCGAAGGATCCTTAAGTGTTAAAAAAGACAATACTGGGGCGCCTGGGTGGCTCAGCTGGTTGAGTGTCCAACTCTTGATTTCGGCTCAGGTCAGGCTCTCCTAGTCAGAAGAGAAACCCCCACGCTGGGCTCTGCACTCAGAGCGTGGAGACTGCTGGAGATTCTCTCTCTCCCCTCTCTCTGCCCCCTTCCCTACTCACACTTTCTCTCTTTCAAATAAATAAGGAAATAAAACAATCCTGCTCATCTGAGAAATCCAAATTAAAAGTACACTCAGCTACTTCGCAGACTGCCAAAAGCCCAAGCGTCTGACCGGCGGCGCGAGCCTGTGGGGAGGCCCCCGGGTGCAAGCAGCGCCCAGCACCTGAGGGCCAGGGCCTGGCTGCTACTGTAAAATGACCCGGGCGTGGCCCCTCGCCCGCCCCGCCTCCTCCCTGCCAGGAGGCTCATCTGAAGACAGATGGGGTCAAACGGGAAATCCCATCTGCACAAGGTTTTTACCCCGACGCAACTGTACCAGAAGTGGGGGAGACAGGCAAATGCCCATCGGCAGGAATGCCTGAATGACTACAGCCCTCCCAGAGCACCGTGCAGCCACAGAGAAAGGAGGAAAGTCACGATCTGCTGACACGTACACCTTCAGAATACGCAGGAAACAGGGTGCGGAGCAAGGCCCGTTACAGAGAGTCACCTCCTGCTTCTATTCTCAATCCCAAACAAGGGGAGGTTACAAGACTAAGAACCATCACCCGGCAGGGGAGGGAGGGACCGGGGGCTGAAGCGGTCTCTGACAGACCCTTGTGACACAGATCTGACTCTGTCCCAACCGAACCGTACCTCAAGAGGAGACCATAAACTCCTTCAAGCACTTTTAAACTCCACCGTCTTTCATCTTAGTTAGAACTACAGTTAGTACTCATGCAACTTTCTAATAAAGAGGCACAGAGAGGCGCTGGGGGGCTCAGTCAGTTAAGCGTTCGACTTTGGCTCAGGTCAGGATCTCGCAGTTCATGGGTTCGAACCCCGTGTCTGACTCTGTGCTGACAGCTCAGCCTGCTTTGTACTCTGTCTCTCTCTCACAGCCCCTTCCGCTCTCTAAAAAATAAACATCAAAAACAATTTTAAAAAAAGGAGGGGGCACAGAGTTCTTGGATGGACAGCTGACTTCAGGTCCATGGCTACAACTGGCCTGCTCGTCTCTGTGTTCAAAATTAGGGCATGATGGACATGAACGATCACCCCCAGAAAGCTGTAGGAGGCCAAACCGAAGGGGCTCCCACTGTCCAAAAATGACACAAACTTCACCATAAAGACTAACTAAATCAACATATCAAAAGTTCCTAACGACTGAGAAGAGTCAAGGACCCCCCAGTGAAGATGCCAGGGTGTCAGCGCAGGCCGGACATGGACTCGGCAGCTGGCTGAGGAAAGTTCTTCACAGGAATACCAATCAATCAGGTAATGCAGGAGCAGGGGTTAGGGAGGGTGAGAAAGCCACCATCTGCACCCCAATAAATCCAGGCTGTCTGCAGATGACACAGCTACTAAGCAAAAGATCAGAAACTTAATTAATGGATGGATTTGCTGAAGCTCAAGTCTAGTCTTGGAATCCATAGTGATCACACAGGATCACCCATAAGTTTTCTTGCCAGACAAGTTGAAGACAAAAGTAACCAACCACTGGATCGAACCCCCAGTTTACAGGAAATAACAATGGACAGCGTGACAAAGCAAAACTGCTCGTCCCAGAAAATCAAAGGCATTAAGAAGAAGAGAAGAGGGCACTTCTGAGGAACGAAAGAGGGTGTGAGCACTACTCGCACAGCAGGGAGGCCTGGTTCGGACAAGTGGACTCAGAAGACAGCTGGAGATAATGCAAGAAGCCCACAGACTGGGCTTCACATGTACGTATTATGAAATTACTATTAATTTTACGAGAACCTGAGTGGCTTAGTCTGTTAAGCGCCTGACTTTTGACCTTGGCTCAGGTCATGATCTCACAGTTCACAGGATCAAGCCCCACGCTGGGCTCTGCACCAACAGTGTGGAACCTGCTTGAGATTCTCTCTCCCCCTCGCCCCTGCATACACATGTGCTTTCTCTCTGTCTCTCAAAGTAAGTAATACACTTTAAAAAAAATTACTATTAATTTTAATGAGTAACAGCCTGGTAGATTATATTTTAAAAAAGGTCGGGGGAGAACCAGACAAAAGTTACAGATGAATGTGTCTGGGATTTGCTTTAAAGTAAAGGGTGGGCAGAGGAAGTGGAGTGGGTCAGGTCTTCTCCCCACCCAGCGCTCACTCACCAAATACTCAAATATTCACTGACCAGAGAGCGGACTACACATCAGCAGCAAGGCGAAGCAAGTGGCGCCTGTGTTTCCAGACCTTGTTCCCTGAAGCTCGTGGGGAATTAGCAACCCTCCCAAGGCCCACAGGACTGGGTGACCGAGAGCGTGGACAGCACAGGGCAGTTGTCCCTCTCCCTGTTAAGCCCCTGCTCTTGCCCCACAGACCCCCCATCTTTTAGCCACCACATTCTAGAGCCAGCTCCCCCATCAGCAGCAGGCGGGGAGAACCCTCGTTTCTTTCTTTAAAGACTGTATTTTTAAGTAATATCTATACCCAGCGTGGGGCTTAAAATTATAACTCAAGATCAAGAGTTGCATGCGCTTCCAAATGAGCCAGACAGGTACTCCAAGACCCCACTCCCCCACCATTTTTTTCTTGAGAGACAGAGATGGTGTGAGCAGGGGGCAGGGGCAGAGGGAGAGAGAGAGAATCCCAAGCAGGCTCTGCACTCAGCATAGAGCCTGATGCGGGGCTCGATCCCACAAACCCGGGATCATAACCTGAGGTGAAATCAAGAGTCGGACACTCAACCCACTGAGCCACCCAGGCAGGCACCAATAGGAGCCCCAGTTCTTTCTTTCTTTCTTCTTTAAAGTTTGTTTTGAGACAGAGCACAAGTTGGGGAGGGGCAGAGAGAGAGGGAGAGAGAATCCCAAGCAGGCTCTGTGCTGCCAGTGCAGAGTCTGATCTGATGTGGGACTTGAACCCACAAAGTTGTGAGATCATGACCTGAGCCAAAAGCAAGAGCCGGATGTTTAACTGACTGAGTCCCCAGGAGCCCCAGGACCTCCATTTTTTTTTTAATTGTTTTAAATGTTTTATTTATTTTTGAGAGAGAGAGAGACAGCACGAGCAGGGGAGGGTCAGAGAGAGAGAGAGAGACAAGGAATCTGAAGCAGGCTTCAGGCTCTGAGCTGTCAGCACAGAGCCCGACATGGGGCTTGAACCCATGAACTGCGAGATCATGGCCTGAGCTGAAGTCGGATGCCTAATCGAGTAAGCCCCCCAGGACCTCCATTTCTAAGTAAACCTGTCTAATGCTGTATCTGTCATTAAGACATCTTGGTCAGATTCTCTGTATTGACCTTTACGTGACACTGTTAATGGAAAAAAAAAAAATCACAGGTTTACTTTATTCACTACAACAGTTCCCCCCAGTCAATTCCAAGTAGTGGTACCAGACTACTAAGGAGTACGGAACTGGTTCAAAACAACATCCGAACTTGTGATCTCCCAAGTTTAGGGCGCAGGAAAGTGTATTTAACCAGCAAGGCACAGGCTCTTGAGCCATTCCCTGGAAACTAGCGACCTGCGGTGGTGTCCTCACGACACCATCCAGCAAGCCCGGCTTCTTGAATCGTCTCAACCTCTGGGACAAGCCTTTATTTACCTTTCAGTTCACTCAGTTAAGCAGCAAAAACGGTAGGTGTCCCACTTCCATCCCTGATTTAGTGGCTTTTCAAATAAAAATGCCAGGAGGCTCCACATGTGCTTCCCCAGTCGGGGGAAGGGTCTGATGAAGCCAGCAGCCCGGCCCCGGGCACACCCGCTCAGGACTGGGCTGGGGACCCACCTGAGTCTGCAGTCTAGCAACGATGTCCTTCCGGGCTTTCATGACGGCGTCTAGCTTCCCCGACACCATGATGGAGAGGCCCTGGTCTTTGGCGAGAGACAGCTCCAGATGGGCACCGGTCCTCTGCATGATCTCCAAGCAGATTTTTGCTTGCTCGCCTTCTCCAAACTGGTTCATGTCCTTGTATTTTCTCTCCTCCAGGGGCACGTGGAACACCTGCTCAGGAAAAGTCAGAAAGGGAAGGTAAAGAGACCCAGGGCCGCAGAACGGTTAAGTGTGTAGGCCCTGAACGCAGACTAAAGAGCCTGAGTTCATTCCCTCCTAAGCACCCCTGCCTCCTCCCTTCCCTTGCTCTACAGCCAGAGAGGGCGCTGGAGAGACACGACCGCAAAAAGCACATCAGGGCAGGAGGGTGAGGCTCCAGAGAAGAGAACTGCGCCCTGACACAAAGGGACAGCAAGGGAGCACCAGGTAATAGCGGTGAAGGGGACAAGCAGGGAGGTGAGAGGGCGGAGGAAAGGGAGGCAGAGAACAGCCATACTCAGAGGGGAGGGAGAACAGAAGGGGGGGGCTGTAAAAAGGGGCAGACAAGGGGCAGTGTGAGCATGTGGGGTGTGGTCCAAGCAGGAGGAAGGAAGGAACCGGGCCCCCCAGCTCCCTCTACAGCGAGATGAGAAAGTAGCGAGGGGCTCAGGCAGGAGGCGGCCTGCGGACTGACGACGTGGGCCGCTCCGGCTGCTCTACAGAGAGTGCGTGGAGCAGAGGCAAGGGTGGAAGTGGAAGGAACCAAAATGACTCCTGGCTTTGGCCCTGAACCCCTGAGTAAAACGTGGTGCTTTAACAACATCGGGAAGACTAGGGAGATGCCAGGCCCATCTCAGATAGCTGCTGGGAAGATGGGAAAGATCCAGGATGCAGCTGGTTAGGAGGTTCAGGTTCAGGGAAGGGGACTTCTCGCCACATGAATAGTAAGTGATCTACAAGCACAACCTGATTAGGAGTCACACACAGAGACCAGAGTCCCCCTCGCCAAGGTCCCAGGTTAGGGAAGCAGAGAGAGGGAAGGATGAGGGAGGTCAAAGAAAGCCAAGAAAACAGGTGTCACAGAGCCAAAAGGAGAGGACTTGCTCTGACAGAAGGCAGAGAAGACGGACAAGTTCCTGTTGGAGCTGGGGGCACGGACGGCCACTTCCAGCGGGAGTAGAGACCGGAGACGCAGGCGGCCCGCTCCTTCTGGGCATGAGGCCATCCGGTGAGTGGGGGAACAGCTTCCCCAGCAGCAGGGGCTGATTTAGTCTGAAAGGCACCCCCACCCCGACATGCCCAAAGCACTCCCATTTCTGTGTGTTTGAAACCTGCTCCCTCAGATGCTACCACCTCGAACTTGGAGTGGCAGATGAAGAAAGGATGGGGTTTCTACCTGAGTGATGACGGAAGCTTTGATGGGCCGGATCTTGTTACCCCAGGCGCCAGCAGGCTCCTGGGCGCTCTCCAAGCAAGCCGCTTTCTCAGGCAGTGGAGGGAAGGCATCTTTGTAGGTTGGAGGGTCGCTCTCCTCTTCTGAATTTAAGGTAGCAACTGGACCAGCGAACCCAGATTAAAAGGAAGCACACTGCTTTCAACATTAGACGAAAAGGACACTTGGAGAGTTTTAACGTCAAAATAAATAAATAAATAAATAAATAAATAAATAAATAAATGAGAGAAACAGAACATTAATTGCTTGAGTGACACCCCACCCCCATCTCTATTCAGTGACATTCAGCAGAGGGCCCTGGGAGGTCACCAGGCCCAGCGCCCTCAGGTTCAGCGTGTGGCCTGGAGGGGCCGGCCCAGATGCCGGGCGCCCTACTCCCCCAGGTGGGGTGAGCTTGTGAAAACAGGCCTCACCGCAAAGAATTTGAGTCCAAGAGTCATCTAATCCTGTGCTTCAAGAATCACAACCATGACAACGCATGGCAATAATCAGCCCTTCAGTTTGCAGCACAAAGTAACGTCAGTGCTTAGCACTGCCTGCAAGAACCATCTCCGCGGCCCGTCTCCCACCACAGGGCGCAGCAGGCCCATCCCTGACCGCCCCCCAACCCCACACGGAAGCAACGGGCCTCGTGGAAACCAGGCCCCGGAGCGCTCACCACTTCCAGCCCCCACAGCACCCCAATCGTTCACAGGGTTTCCTGTCGTGTTAACCACAGCTCCGTGAAAGCAGTAGCAGGGCTGTTTAGGACACCCCCCCCCCCCCCAAGCGCCCCGGCAATGGCAGGGCCCTGTGAAAAGCAGTGAGTGGATGTGCACACAGAGCAGGGAGATGACCTCTGGAATCACACAGGCCGACGTGCCACGCCGGGCTCACCACTTCTAGCCGCGCGGCCGTGCTGTCCCGGGGCGCCGAGCACACCTCGGGGGCTGCCACGCAGCCGGTTCCCGGTCCCCTTGGTGCCGCGCGATCCTCCTCGCGAGCGGGAACGACCGCATGGGGCAGCGGCGCCCGGTGGGAAGGCTGAGCTCTGCGGGCACTCGGCAGTATTTGCATCTCCACTGCCCTAGCAATAAATGAGCACTCGAAACATGGCCAGTGGGACTGACAAAGTGAAATTTTGACTTTAATTAAACTTAAGAACTGACAGTTGATTCAGCTATTAGAAAACATTTAAGGTTTAGAACCTGGAATAGGAAAAACCTACTCTTTCACCTGAAAATTTTATAGAATCTGCATACAAATGAAGGGTCATGAATGAAAATTTAGCATTCAAATCAAGTTATCCTGTTTATGTAAATAGACACCAGATCTTGAAGGATTTTAGTTCAACACAACTGGGGGACAGCAATTTTGAAAAAGAATCCCATTAATTACCAATGACCCAAATCACTGGCTTTCGGTAAAGTGGTCCACAGTGGAAGTATTTCTGTACCCAGAAATACTCACCACTGCTGCTCAATTCCACCCTGTACGCAAGGGTGCGGACAGAGCAAACAGTGTGCACAAGAAGGGTGAGCCCAGCCTCTGACCCACAATGGTCCCAAAAGGCACTTCGAAAAGGCCAAAAGATGTGACAAAGACGTGGAAGGAGCAACATCTCAGAGTGAAGGAGAGAGGCTCAAGAGGGACCGTCACCTTTGATCTGCTGCGGAACCAGCCCACTTCGGTGTTCAGCAAAGCTCTCTTGGGTCAAGACTGCAACGGAGCTCATGGTTGATCCCGCGCCCGCGCACAATCCAGGTGAGCCACTGAAGAGGGAAGGAGGAAGTCAGAGGGAAGAAAGTCAAGGCACAGCCAGACTGCTAAGCTTAGGGTTTTAGCCAAGGGTTTAACTGTATTTCACCAGCAAACCACACCATTCTCCTCACTTACAACCTGTGAGGTACCAGGACACCCTAACTCTCACCGAGTGACGAAAGGCAGAGTGCTCAAGTGAAGGAGGGTCATGAACAACTCTCCCCTCCAAGGTTAGCCTCCAAGAGAGGGGGCGCAGGCCCCAGTCCCATGAAGCCCCGGGGCGGCCACAGTGCAGACTGACACCCGGACGGCCATCCTCACAGCTACCTCAGACATTCTGCGGGTTGGTTCTTCCACACGCCTCCTAACGCTCGTAAACATTCGGTAGCAGGAGAGCTGCTACCGAAAGCCAATCAAACAGGGTCCGCAGCAGGGATCTCAGGCGCCACGGGCACTACGGGCAGGGCCCAGTGCGCCGCATCGCCCGGCAAGGCTGTCTGGTCCGCAGGCAGGGAGAGCAGCCTCTTTCCATGGAACAGCAAGAAGCAGGGGGTAACAGCCTCTGACAGGTGCTGGTGGGCTATTCTCTGACGTCCTGTGTCTCAGGGGTCAGAGGGGACCCGAGGGTATAAAGTTCCTCAGTCCAGGGAAAGAACCACGCGGTCTCTGCCTCCAGACCTGACGCCGGAGCGGCCCGTGCCTGGCGGGACTCCAACTCCAAGAGCCACAGCCCCTATTTGGAAAAGGGGCTTCCTCCCTTCAACTCTAGGTGAGCTCCATGCTGCTCTTTCACACAACTACGCACCAAGTGTCTTTCTGCCACCATGGCAAGAAAGTAGTGAGCCAAGTGATGTAAGATGTTAAGTGTTTGTGTGATTTTCACAACGCAGATAGAACTCTTCCTAAATCTAAGAAAATTAAACTACTTTCCTAAAGAGAACAAGATCCAAATTCAGACAATCCTGACGAAACAAAGAACTTGAACACAGGTGGAAGCCACATGACACACCTCAAGGGCACACGCACCCGCTGCCCGCGTCCAGAGGTGGGGCCGCCAGTCTCTCGGAGCCCCTAGAAATGTGTGCATGTGCGGCCCAGGGGATGGGAAACCCTAGGAAAAGACGGTCAAACTTACCAGCAAAATGGTCAGTAGCCAGAGAGTCCGTCCTGAGGCCGCCTGTCAGCCTGCCAGGTTTTGCTGGTGTGGGGCAGGAGGGGAGCGGGAGCGAGGAGAAAACCGGAGAGAAGTTACCGTCTGTGTTCTACAACCCAGATCCTTTTACCTCCCGACCAGAAGACCGCAAGACATTATCTACACTTTGGTTCCTACTACCAATATTTAGACAAGTTTTGTTTTGTTTTTTTTTTTTTGGAAAAAAGGGGACACTCTCTGCCTTTAGGCTATCAGTTTCAAACAAAACCTATTACAGGGGGCAACTCTTCCCTGTACTGGAGGGAGTGACCCTTAAATGCCAAAACTTTTCAATTTGCCCATTTTGAAGTACAATCCTTATAAAATTGATGGTCTGTTCTCTTGCACGGTTGATGAATTTCTCCTGTACTCCTCTTAATCTCGGACTGCTAAGCCAGAAGGAAAAACATTCCGTGCCACAGAAGGGAACGTGGGCCTCGGCGGCTCCTCCTGCGCATCTCGGGGTGACCGAGAGCTACTGCCCTGAAGAGCCTGCTGTGCCTGGTGCTTACTCTGTTCCCGCTGTTATCCTGTAAAAGTCCTTCGGTCCCTTCTAATCCACCGGGGATTTAGAAACCAGGCCATAAACTAGCAGGGTTGGAAAGGACCTTCAAAGGCCATCTGGGAAGCACTGAGAAGCACTCTGTGAAGTAAGAGGGTGTGGGTCACCTTGCCTTAAGGGCTTTGGGAGAGTGAGGCTGCCAGGCAGGCTACCTGCCACTTTACGCAAATCACCACACTCAGTAAAGTGCAATAAAGGAGACTTTATAACAAGGGCTGAGTACGTGTCTGAGATGGGAGAATCGACAACAGTAATAAGAACATCCTCCTACCTGACTGGAGAATAACACCCCCAAATTCTCGCCCGTAACATGCATAATTCAGGAGCTAGGAACAGTTCATGACAATCAGGGGTGCACCAAGAGACCCCAGACTTAAAAGGGTCTCATTGTCCAGAGCATTTCAGGAATTAAAAAAACAAAAAAACTAAAACCTCTAAATGTGAGGCTTCAGTCACAGGAGCCTCTGCGGCCCGAGTCCCACCAGACACTGGCATGCACCCTGAGACAGAGGGAGAACAGTGGGGACAAACTGAGCAGGACAATTTTTTCTGAGACCCGTCTCCGACAATTCTAGCCCACAAGTTCTAAAGATCAACGCTTTCCCATTAAACCAAAGTATCAGAGCAGTGCATTCACACATTGATTTTGACAAGGTGCAAAACGTGAGCACTCCTTGGAATCCCAAATGTCCGGCCAGTGCACACTTAGCTAGTCTTGGCACAAGATGGAGGTGTTCTAGGTCAAAGCACCGATGGTGAAGCCGGGACCCAAGCATCCCCACTGCCTTCCTCACTCAGAACTCCCACTTGGGGTGCACCTGCCCTTTCACCCGCTGACCTTGCATCTCAACAGCCTCCCACTGTAGGTCGTGCTGGGAGCCCATGTTACTTCCTAAAGCCCTCAGACACCCCCTCATATCTAGGTCCCCCACGTGATCAACTACACCCACATCTCTGCTCTCTGCTCCTACTGACCGCTCCTCCTGCCTTCCTGCCAGGACAAACCTTCAGTGCCCAACGACAGCCACACAGCAACCCTGCAAAGTACAGTCACTGTCCACGTCCCCCCAGCCACAGGCCTGTGATGAGGGATTCCCACTCTGCCCCTAGTGCCATGAAGGAGGGCAAGTCCCTGAAGGTCTGAGCTAGCTCCCACACCTTCCAAAAACCCATTCCAGCTCGCTCCTCTGAGACCTCGTAGTGCAAAAGGCTCAAGAGAGGGTCACACACCTACTAGCGTCCCAGAGGGAAAGTGTCCCAGAGCCTCTAACGCCCCCACACGTGCACAGGCCCTCAGGCAACAGAAGGACAGAGCGGATCTCCAGGAAACTCCAGACTTGTCTGGCAGGATACACTGGGTTTCTAGTCCCCAGGTTTCCAATGGCAGTTTGTCACAGCTGGAAAGGAATGGATCACAACCAGCAACAGAGACACCATCTGGGGTTCTATATCCACAGGGAAGGTCGCTCTTTTTTTTTTTTTTTTTTTTAAAATAAACGTCTTTTCTACAAATCCATTTTAAGCATATACCTCGTGACCCATAAGCAAACGCAGACCTCCCTTCACCTACGGCTCTGCCGTAAGGTTTTATAGGAGGCTGATCTCAGCCCTCCTGACGTGCTCTCAGCAGGACTGTCTACCTGCCTCCACTTCTACAAGGCGGCACCAAAGAAAGTGTCCCGCACAGCTCTGTGCCCAGGCCAGCCCGCTCCTGCGAGCCCTCACTCGGCCTTCACGCACAGCACAAGACAGGGGGACTCCCGCTCCAGAGTCTGCCACGACTGCACAGTGACCACTGCTCTCCTGAGTTCCCAGGCGCCCTGACACAGGCCCCACCATCACGGGGTGCGTTCACAGCTCCTCGATGAACCTAAGAACACTGCTCAAATCGGGCTCGGAAGAGACCTTCGGCAACCTTTGAGTGCTACCAGACAGGCCCTGCACACCTTCCGAAGGAGCCACGCTCCACCTCTGCACAGCTCTCAGAGTAGGGTGTTGTTGGCAGTGCCAAGACCCACAACTTTACTCCCCCTTCTCACCACAGAGAACAAGCCCGCTCCTTCCTGCAGGGCTGCTTCAGCCACGTGGGGCCGTCTGCTCGAGGTTTTCCCCAGACTGCCCCCGTCCCCTCATCATTTTGCTCGTTCTCACCTACCTTCCCTGCAGGAAGCATTCAGATCCAGTTAATGGAAATCTTAAACTACGCTCACCCTGGACTTTAAGTCTTGTTTCTCAGAGTGTGGTGTCCACAGGAAAAAAAAGAAAGGACGGAAGAAAAAAAGGCACCTCTGAAAACATAACTATGCAACAAACAGAACTAGAACCAAAGGAAAGAGAGAGGCAGAAGCAGAGAGTGTCCTCGGTCCCCAGGAACTGCAAGCACCCGACCCTCGGTGCTGTGGGAGAGACACAGGAAGACATTATGGGGATCCCATCCGAAACCGGGTCCTAGCAAATTGACACAGAAAATCTTTCAAGGTTGAGTTTTACTTATTTTGCTTCGAGACAAGAAGTACACGTGGATTCCCTTGTGCCTGTCAATTACATGTTCCAAGCAGAAGTCTGCAGACAGAACTCAGGAGGAACAGAGCAGAGCGAGCCTGGTCCGGGGCCCCCAGAGGTGCTCCTGCTTCAGCTCGACCGAGTGTGCCCGGCACCGACACTCGCTGTGCAAACCCAAAATTAAACTCGTCACCTCTATCCCCACAGCAAGCCTGCAAGAAAAACTTTTCCCCCAACGTACTTCTCAAGACCCACACACCACACCTGAGAACAAAAACGCAATCCGACAGGCCAAAGGTTCACCCGAGGGCCAGGTGAGCGGCTCCCCAAGTTGCGAAGTGGGCCCGGCCCGGCCCGGCCGCAGCAGGAGGAACTTTCGCAGATGCCACCTCAGCAGGCCCTCCCACAGGCCACGCGAGCCCGCGGGCGGGGACAGGCTTAAAGGGGCAGTAACGCGCTCGGCCTCTCCGCCTTTCATCCCAATTCGGTATTTTTCCGTAAAGTATTTTTCGTGCGCCGACCCTGGGGTGCGTCCAAGTGGCACTGCAGCCCCCCAGGGCGGCAGACCCACCGCACCACGTAAGCAGGCAGCAGGTGGAGGTGCGGCTGGGCCTGCGCGGGGCCCTGCCGCCCTGCCGGCCCCGACCCTGCCCTTCGGGACATGCGCTGCACCCCCAGCCCCGCAAGCCTGCCCCCCAGCCCGAGTCCGGGGAGGGCGCGCGGGGGTGCGGGGTGGTGGTGGGACGGGTCAACTCAGCGGCCGGACGCCCACGTCAGCGGCCCGGGCCCAGGTCGGCCGCCCCTCCCCCGCGCCGGGCTAGGGGACTGGGGGCAAGGGGCGGGGGGGGGGAGCGGCACGGAGAGAGCGGGGCTCCGTGGGGGCGGCCGCCGTGGAAGGCAAGAGTTGGGGGTGGGGTGGGGGTGGGCGCGGGCCAGCACCGCGGACTCGGGAAAGTTTCTCACTCTTCCCTAGCCGGCGCCGCGGCCCATGCGCAGTGGTGACACGTAGCCGCCCCCCCGGGCCGGGCCGGGCGGCGGAAGGAGAGGGGGCACCCGGGTGGTGGGTGGGGGGAAGGGGGGAGGGGGCCTCGGCCCCTCCCCCGCCCCGCGCTCCACGTCCGCAGCCTGCGCCCCGCCCGCCCCGCGCCCCAACTTCCCGGCGCCGCAGACCCCCGTCCCCGCTCGGCCCCCACCCCTCCAGCCCGCGCTCACTCCTTGGGGTCGGCCCCGTCTGTCCCGCCGTCCGCCCGCCGCCGAGAAGCCGGCCGCGCTCGAGGCCGGCGCCCGGGCCCCCGTGGCTATATAGGGCGGCGGCTCCAATCCAGCCGAGACACGTCAGGCGGCGGCCGCCCCGCCCCGTCCCGCCCCCCCCTGCCGCCGCTGCGCCCACGCTCCGCCCCCGCTAACCCCCACCCCGTGGGGGTCCCCACTCGCGGCCCCAGCCCCGCCTGCCAAGCTGAGCAGCCTGCCGGCCGGGCTCAACTCCGAAAAAGCTCTGCGGCCTTTGGGCGGGGGTGAAAGGGGGTCGGAGAGTTGAGAAATGCACCCCCCCCCACCCCCCACGACCTGCCGGGCAAGCCCGCTCCAGAAGCGAGGTCACCAGCAATACTGGCCAAGAATAAACAAGGGACCTCAAAAAGCAACTCAAAAAGCAACCCAAAGGAGATTAACTGTTGTCCCCCAGCCCCCCCAGCATTTACATCCCCCCCCCCCCCCGTCCTAACCAAACTCCATGCAAACACGGCCAGGCCCCAAAGTTCGGAGCACAAACTTTCCTTACCTCTCACTCCTGCGTGGCTCAGTTCCTTGTGCCCCTCACCTCCACAAAATGTCCCTAGTCTATTCCCTGGCTATCAGTTAACCGCCTTCACCAAACAGGTAAGCATGGGTGTGCCCACTGCGTGCACAACTCTAGATGCAGCAGGAGAGCAGATGCCTACCCGCAGGCGGCTTCCACACCAGAGCGGAGAGTGCCAGCTCAGGCCTGCATCGCTCCCATAGTGAGAACTGCTGCTGACTTTTTACATCAAAGGCACAGGTCCCCTGCAGGGATGTGTATGTATTCGTCTGCACCTCTGATGGAAGTGTGAAGAGCAGAGTCCTGCATGAGCTGCGGAAGTGCAACAGACATCTGGGGCCACACTGGGCAAGGGGCAGTGAGGGACACAGGAGGGACCGTGGGTATAGCCAGGTCCGCTTAAACAGGAACCAGGTCAGCACAACGTGTAGTTCTGATACAGTTGTTGCTTAGGTTTGGAGGATGACTGAGAGTTTCGAGTGGCAGTAGGTACGACCAGATGTACTTTTTTAGTGATATGCAGTCAAAGTATGTGGTTGGGGGACTGGGCTACTCAGTTGTTCAGTCTGAAGATGCACCAGCTTTCCATTACGGTTGGCAATGGTACATGAACTAGGTGGCCAAATTTAGCACCAAGAAGGTCCTCACTGATGGGAGGCAGAGCACGGTAGCAGTTAAGAGTGGCAGGGAGGTTCTCGGCTGCCCTCATCGAGGTGCGGAGACTGAAGGAAGCCTGGAACGGAGAAGGCGAGTGTGCTGCAAAACCTCACGATGGAGTGGTGATGTGTGAGAGGCCCGCTGGTTGGTCAGGTAGGCAACTGTACAGACAAGCCGCAGGCTAGGGGAGCAGCCCCGCCCTGCCAGCGGGGGCCCTTCAAGACATCACTGGGGGGAGGGAACCATGGAAGAGAGGCAGACAAAAACCCACGGCCAGGAGCCAAGGGTATCAATGCCAGAGCAGCCCCAGAAGTCCCTAGGACAGGCCGTGGACAGGTGCCACGGCCTTAGACTTGGGAGAACCTCTTGAAGTACCAAGGACTCTGCAGCCTCACTATGTTATTAGTGTTTGTAAGGTAGGCCTTCTGTCCAGACTAACCAACCAGCAACTCAGACAAGTGTGCTGTGTTGTTCTGTTTTGAAGTCTCAGGACAATGTGTGTGTGTTGTGAGGGGAGGGGGAGGGGAGAGGGAATCACGGAGGAGGAGGAGGGAGGGATTCGTGAGCAGCTGGCAGGCCCACTGTCCAGGAACTTCCAGCGAAGCCTGGAAGTCACCACAGACAGAAGCTCACACAGTAGCTGGTGCATGCAAGGCCTTGAAAGAGGTTCAAAAACATACAGTTAATAAAAAATATTACATAATCCAATGTTGAATTTGTGCTACAAACCATCCCAGGGTGCTTCTCTGCTGATACTTCTGACCAGCTTTTCTTCTCAGCCAAGCTTCAGTGTATTGCACCTAACAGTTTGTAAAGGCAAATTCTGAGAGGGCTGGGTCCAGCTAAAGTCACACAAGATAATGTGTGAACCCCGTATGGCTACGTCAAGAAGTAAACATCAGTCTGTGACATTTGGGTTTTTTCAGCCCTCAAGGGGACATGGGAGATGTGGGCTGGCTCAAGGTAAAAAACACAGAACTCCACCCTCCCACCCACTTAAGAGCCAGGATCCCCAAAAGGACTCACTCTCAGCAGGTGGTAGGCCATTGGGGGGAAAAAACAAAACAAGCTGGCAGCACAGATGCTTTCCAGTCAGCTCGTGCAGGAGGTGGGAAACCCTACTGAGCAGTAGCAACCATGGACTAACACTCTAAATAAAGGCTTAGGGCTCAAATCTTTATAACCCCACTCTTCCAAGACCCCCTAATCCAAACCCAGAAATCAGTAAATCAGAAAGCAATCTCACTTGGCAGAAAAACCTCATACCAGGCTTCAAAGGATATCCACAAATCTACCCACACTGTAGAGAGGCTCTAAGTCCAAAATTCAAAAAGAACACTGAAATTGGACTGGACTCAAGAACTTTAGATGACAGAACTATCAGATTGAGACTGTAAAAACAATCCTGAAGTGATTAAGGATGTAAGACATAAGGTGGCTTAAAAAAAAAAAAATCAAGAAATAGAATAAATGACAGGGGTTAAGAACTATAGATAAGAAGATGAAATCCAACGTATGTCTAATAGAAGTTCTGAAAAAAGCAATTATAAAGAACAGCAGTACTGAAAAAAATAGAGAAAATTCTAGAATGCAAAGATACCCACCCAACCCCATGTAAGTGACAGAACAGGCAACCAGCAGCATCATTTAAACTAATCCACATTGAAACACACTACAGTGAAACCCCAGACCACCACAGACAGAGCAGAACCTTAAGCAACTAGTGCCAAGACGGGTGATCTACAGAGGGTGCCGCCTAAGAGCACACTGCCCCCCCAGGGGACAATGAAATAACACCTGGAAACTATGCTGAGGGAGGTACCTTCATCTCATTTCAGGACAAGCGTGAAAGAGACCCATGGAGACGAAGAGACAGCCATTACTATTAGTGGATAAACTGCTGGAGTGACTATTTGGGGACATCCTCTAGCAAGAAGAGTATGAAAGCCAGAGAACCCTGCAGGAGCGGGTACTGGGGAAGAAACCGGTGAACCAGACGAAGTGAAACAAGCACTGACCACATACAACACAACATGGAAGAAATGAAAATTAAAAATTCAATTAAAATTGTAAGCAGCAATAAGACGTGAGGTGGGAGGAGGCACGTGAGGCTGCTGTATTCAAGACCATTATTTGAGAAGAGGTTAGAGATACAAATTTTAACCCTTGTTGAATAAATGATACAAACTTAAAGACAATCTAGTGAAAGCAGTTTTTAACTTTCAAATCAAAAAACTGATTCAAACAGAAGTTATTGGCAATGTTCTAGATCTTGAATTAGGTGGTCTGTACGGGGGCAGTCATTACAATATACCTGATTACTTACCAGTTACGTACTTTGTATTAGTATTACTAACTAAAAGAGAGGAAAAAAGAAAACAGAATAGATAGAAGCAGGGGAAGGAAAAGACAAGCAATGAAAAAACAAGACAAAGGAAGCACAAAAGATGACGGAAGAAATGAGTCCAAATATGGTACGAATCTAATATGAGTACAAAATCCAGCCATAAGCTACGTAAGCGACCTAAGCTATGTGGACCCAGGGGCTGAATATGGGATGGAAGGGCAATCCAAGCAAATTCTAACTGATGAGACCTGAGGCATATTCATTTCAGATAAAACAGACTGAGGATAAGAAGCCTTATTAAGGTCAAGAATAAAAAATTCCAATCAATTCTGATTATACACGTATCTAGAAACACAGCCACAAGATGTATACAGTAGATGCAAGAAGGTTACTAGAAGCTGATGTGCAGGGAAGTACACAGGAAGGCAGGCCCACTCGTTTGGTAACACAGATTATGAAGATTAAAAATGTACACATAATTAAGACAATGTAGTTAATAAGCCTACTTTATTGGAAAAAGGCAAATGTAATCCTTTGCCCAATTATTAGAAATAACATAAAAGAAAGTTTCAGTTTTATAAAAACTGGTCAGCAGCTAAGGCAAAACAAAAACAAATGGCAAAGAATTAATAGCGTAACCAACATTCCCTGACTACAAAAGAACCAATTAGAAGTCAGCCTAAAATTTTAAGAAGCTTGGAAATTTAAAAGCTTGCTTCTAAATAACTCATGGGTCAAAGAAGAAATCTGAAAATATTTAGAACGATAAGCAGTTATATATCCAAACTTGGGGAATCAAGCCAGTGTTGCTTGGAGACAAGTTTATAGCCATCAGCCAACATACTAGTGAAGAGGAAAAAGTAAAAATTTAATCATGCTCTCCTGAAATTAGAAAAATAGAATAAATCTAAAGAAAGTTGAAAGAAATACGGTTAAGAAATTAATGAAATAAAAGACGTACACTACAGAGAATAAATAACTTCCAGCTGAGTCTTATGAAAGGCCAGGCAAAAAAGAAAATGACAAATGAAAAAAGAATAAATATCAACAGCCATTACTAAGAATTCAAGGAGGTCAAAACTACAGGCACGGCAGAGACTCTGAAAAACCACACAAGAATTCTAGAGTTCAAAAACATGAACACACACGCACACACGTACACCTTGAAAACCAGAGGAAATAGGCAACTTCCAGAAAAACAAGTCACCCAAATGGAGTCTGTTAGAAACGGAAACTTTACATAACCAGTTGTCCCCCAATTTCAAAGAAACAAATATAAGGACATCAACACAGAGACAGGTTCAGATGCTTTTGTAAGGAAGCCCTGAGAAATTATCTTCCCAACGCAACTCACTCACAAAGCTAGGAGACTTTAAAATCTATTTCCCAGACAAGGCTAACAAGAGAAAAGAATGTATGAATTCTGTCTACTTAATAATCTAGCAAACTGATCTAGAAAGTTAAAACAAATAATTGACTCAGAAATAATAGTTATTATAATAAGTACATTCAACTTGGCAGCCCTATTTCCCTTAAATAAAGTAGTCCAAGTTCAGATGACAGAAATGCACAGCCAGTCCACGGTTTCCACTGCACCCATTCGTTCTCTTCCCACTAATGGCATCAGCGTCCTTTCTGTTCAGGATGTGACAGAGAGGGTGGCAACTGTCTTCAATGACACTGTTACTAGATTTCATGTGTTTCTCTTTAACCTAAGTTTTAACTATGTCATTACGAGCATCCACAGTGAGAAAAGACTGTATAAAAGAACATCAGGCTTGTTGGCAGGATGTTAAGTTCAGAATCTTGCTCAGATCCTATTTGGGTCACCTTGACAAGTTGTTTAGGCTCTCAACGTTTACAAGTTTCCCATTTATAACCCTTCGGGTCCTTTGTAAATTGTTAAAAAGATCAAGGAAGATAAACTGCCCTACAGTAGCGATCTCACTGTATGGGAATATTAGCAATTAATTCCACTAAATGAAATGTACTACATTAATTTTATGAATACTTAAACAATCAGCATTCCTTTAAGTTTGTTTACTTACTTTGCCAGAGAGAGGGAGCGTGCACAGGCAAGGGAGGGACTGAGAAGGAAAGAGAGTCCTAAGCAGGTTCTGCTACCTTGTGGAGCCTACACAGGGCTCGATCTCACAACTGTGAGATCATAACCTGAGCCAAAAGTTGGACACTTAGCCGACTGAACCACCCAGGTGCCCCACCAGCATATCTTTATACAGATGAGTAAAGAATAGCATTTATTTAGAGTCTAATTTAAGAACACATGTCAGATAAGCACACCTTATAACTCTCTAAAAAGCGGACAGGACGGGGCACCTGGGTGGCTCAGTCAGTTAAACATCTGGACTCTGGATTTCAGCTCAGGTCACGATCTCACAGTTTGGGAAATCAAGCACCACGTCAAGTTCTGTGCTAACAGCACAGAGGTTGCTTGGGATTCTCTCTCAACCTCTCTCTCTGCCTCTCCTCTGCTCGCACATGTATGTGCGCACTCTCTCTCTCTCTCTCAAAATAAAGAAACAGTTTTTAAAAAGTGGATGAGACAAGTGTTAGGTCCAAAAGAGTATTTCCATGGAAATGAAATGAAAACTACTCTTTAGAGCCGTGCTGGCCAGTATATCCTGGTGACACGGGGCTACTGACTGACACTGGAGATGTGGCTAGTTCAAGCTGGTAAGTGATCTACACCTCAAACACACTCTGCATTTGGAAGACTTCATATGAAAAAATGTAAAACACTTTACTGATAATGTTATATCGATTACATAAGAAAACAATGTTTTGGATTGGGTTAAACAAAATATATTATTGACTTAATTTTACTTATTTTTTTTCACATTTTTAAGGTGGATAGTAGAAAATTTTAAATCCTACCTGAAACTCTTATTTGAGTAATAGTGCTATAGAGCTGGCTCTCCGAACCAAAGCAGAGAGATGTAATCTGACAAAACGTTTTTTTCTTGTTAATAAACTTTCAAAAGAAAAGTCCCAAATCAATTTGCTACAAATTTCGTGTTTAAAATAAATACATTTAGATTAAGGGAAAGGACACGCAATGGGTAGTACTGTGTCCCTCATGCCTCTGCTGCCGCAAGCGCCCTGGGGTGTGTGACACGGGAAGCGGCCTCAAGGACTTCTGGGGAAGAAGGGACCAAGTTTAGTTCACAGCGTCTCTTCCAAGGACTCCAAAAACCCACTAACAGTCAAAAAGAAAGAGCAGAAGACACAAACATCTTTTCAGAAATGCAGAAAACGTTTGATTTGCACAAAAGAAAATGCCAAGTTCAGAGTGGAAAGAGATTCTACGTTACGCCTCTCAGTTTGGCAAAAATGCAGTTTCATGAGTGTCAGAAAAGGTACAGAAACACTGGTATGGCTGGAGGAATAACCGATGTGAACCCTTTGGAGAACAATTTGAATCATATATTGTATTGTAACTTAAAATATTAATATTCTTGGACCCCGCAATTCCTGCTTCTTAGAATTTCTCCCACGTATGCTCATGTACGTGCTGAAAAACAAATGTACTACAGCATTTCTGCAGGAGCAAAAGACTGGACATCGGTGTTCTTTCTATTAGCAAGAGGCTGGGTCCACAGATGACGGTGGGGCCCCAGGTCTGCTAACTGACCTGCTGAGTGAGCCAAGTCCCCACCTGCCCGAAGACGAGGAACGGTACCAGCCTCCGCACACGGAGACGGCCTCCAGCCGCCCTGAGGCCCAGCTCCCACCAGGGATGGTGTGTGCTTGCTCCCAAACCTGTCTTCACCAGCCTTGCTTGTTAACGGGCGTAACCACATAATTTACCAATAATACAAAATGAGGAAAGAAGAGTGAAATGGTCCTACGAATATTCAGCCTATCACACTGAAATTCTCAATGAGGGCAGGTTGCTTTAAAACAGTCATGTCTGTTAGGTGAACAGTTCTTAAAAACCTCAAGGAATCTGACATTCTAATTGCTCTGTGTCTTAGGTTCTTGATCCACTTAAAAGAAACTGATGCTGAATATCCTGGGTAACAGACTATGTTAGGTTTGTGTAGAAAGAGAATATGTACAATCCAGTCAGCAGATCCTTGGAGACTAGGCTGCAGCGCTGTATCAAATGATGGCGGAATGGGGGTGCCTGGGGGGCTCCGTCATTCGGACTCTTAATTTCAGCCCAGGTCATGATCTCAGTTCGAGCCCCGTGTTGGGCTCTGTGCTGACAGCGCCCCCTTTCTCTGCCCCTCCCCCGCTGTCTGTCTCTGTGTGTGTCTCTCTCTTAAATATAAATATACATTTAAAAAAAAGACTGGTGAGTAAGCGTCCTTCTCCCAACTACATACGCAGGGTCCCAGTCAGCTTGGGAGAAGGGGCGGCTCCGCGTCACACCGCTAGGCAGCCGGCACTCAGAGACAGAAGCGTGCCTGCATGTGCGTAAGACACCCAGGAGCACTTGTAGGATGGCCATGCTGCCGAGAACAGGGAGCACGGAGCCAGGCACCAGGACACGCCAGGATCAGAGCTGAAGAGGAAGGGGAACTATACTTACGGTCTTAAGCAGCAGCAATTCTATGAAGTTGGGTGAGAACATGTAAAAAAAAACAGCACGTATTTCTTATAACACGTACCCAAAAACGGTGTATTGTGAAAGGTTTAGAAATGAGGGGTGCACATATGCTAAGAGCTCATGTGAATTACCTGAGGGGAGGCCTAGTTCTGTATCAGATGAAGCTCCTTACTTTTTCCACAAAAGCACTTCCGTTGGGAGAGGGAAGGAAGAGGTATTACAAGGCAGCAGTAGCCACCACAGGCCAGTGCAAGGCAGAGTCACCAGAATTATTTTCTTTGCTGTTTTATTAGACTGTGGTATCAGCAAGAAATGTGAAGTAAGGCTTTCTTGTTGTTCACTTCCTTGTGAGGGACCGCCGATTGCGGAAAGAGGCGGCCTTACACGAGCTCGGGAAAGCCCCCGGGAACTGGAAGCTACCAGAGACTGTCCTGAGGTCTCTTAAGAGCAGCACAGAAGGGGTGAGTCTGGCCGGCTCCCAGCACATGGAGCTACAGGGAGAGACTGCAGAGACACGTCTCCCCTCGGCACACAGAAAACCCGCCAAGTGAGCCTGCTCACCGGGACAAACGGCACCCAGCTGTGCTGGCCAGGCACGCCCGCACGTGGCACCCGCTTCCTCAGGCCACTCCATGGTTGCCTCCTCGTCTAGAACTCTTTGTGTCCTTACAGGAACCAACTGCTACTTCCAGGTGGAAATGCATCCTGTGACTGTTGGGTCATTCGTGTCTCCGAACGCCATGGTAACAGGTTTCCGAGCGGTGACAGACTAAGGGACCCAGCAAGGCCCACCTCAAGGTGACGGTGGTTCTGGGAAGAGGGCAGTAAGGGCGGGCCGGGAACGACGGACTGTAGAGGAGGAAGGCTCAGGCAGTACCCCCCTCAGTCCTACGATTAAAAAAATACCTCTGATCTTGTGCCTATATACCCCATTAAAACTATAAGAAACAAAATAACTACAATTCGACCAAAGGCAACAATTTATACTTGAAAGATGTTTTTCCTCCTACAATCTGCATAGAAAAGGCCTATGAGCCAAGTTTACAGAACAGCAGGCTGGAACAGAGAGGCCAAGCTAGCCAGAGCCATGGGTGGAAATAGCCAGCAACTGGAACAAGTCCTATCCAAACGGAAATGTGATGCTTCTCTACAAAGAAACAAATATCAGGAAAATGAAGTCTTTGGATCCTCTCCTCTTTAGGGTATTAAGCCCTGGTGGACACTCAACGTGGACACGCCGGTTTTCTCATTTGTCAGATGAGGAGGTGGGACTCGACTATCTTTCAGTACTACCTTTCTGAGTCTGCTCTAGGGAGCAAGCCTAACTTTTAGATTTAAAGAATTCCTGGTATAGTGTCGCCCTAAAGAATTCAACATGACGGTGCACTAATACAAGTCCAATGCACACACCAAAGCAGATACATCTTACTCTGTCCTGAGTCAGACAACTGAGATCCTGGACTCCGAGCAGGCCACCACGCTGTAGGAGCCTCTGGGGAGCAGCAACGGAGACATTTCCCCTGTCGAGAAAGAATGGTATGCAGGGCAAGAAGAAACTATTAACCCCATGACTAGAAAATCAGCACCGACCAAGGAGGGACGTGGGGAAAAGACACAGGGAGGAAGGAGTAGGGCAGGTCAGCTCGGTGGCACCAGACTGGAGAGAACCCAGAGGCCCACTCCGCGCAGACAGTAAGCAGCTGTCTGGAAAGGGCTCTACCTGCTGTGTGAAGGAAGGATTGCACACAAGGGCAGCAGGAGAAACAGTAAGACATAAAAAGGTAACAAAGTCTGGGAACAACCAAAACTTCCATTAAGGAGGCGGCCGACTAAACAGATGATGCTGTCTCCGTGCCATGAACAGCATGCAGCATACAAGGCACGGGAGAGGTCCACTCGCTAGTAGGTGTGGCCTCCGGGGCACATGAGGGGTAACAATGGCAACAGAGGACAGCAGGCAGGTACAGAGCCGCTGCCTTCCTCTAAGAAAGAATCAGAAATACTGTGTCTATACACATGCGTGTGCTTGCACACCCACACACTTAGTATATATACTTACCTGTTTAGGTTTTCAAAGAGAATGAAAGGAAACAATATTCACAGAAGGGAGGGGAAAGGGATGGAGGCCAAATTCATCTGAAAACAGCACAATTCACAGGTATTTTAGTCACAGAAATCAGAAGTTCAAAATCTAGAAATAAATCCTGTCCTCCTGGATACTGGTTATGAAGACGGGTTCAGTTAGTGTTAAGTAAGTTCCGATTCTGTTGGACTTGCCTACCCTTCTGCCACAGCGTGCACGTCTGGAATTGCAATTCTGTGATTCTCCAATAAAACCCATTATTGCTGCTAAAATAACTTACAGCTTTATGTTTACGGTTAGCACAACACAGTGCAGTGAGTGTCCCTACCTAGCACATGGACTGTGGTATCCAAACATCATTCGCCACTAAAAGGAACCAGGGCTCCTCAGAAAAATCTCAGGTCGGGAACAGAATATGGACGAGGTGGGACACCTTGCTGTGGCAGAAAGGAAGCACTTACAGACTAATGGGGTCACATGCAAAGAACACAGAGCCAACTTGGCAAAATAATACGAGCTTCAAAAAAATGGCTTAAGTAGGTTGACACACAACTATATACATATCCGTAAGTTTATGAGACTAGAAGAAAGAAGCCACAAAAGTGCTGTTACTTCGGAAGTTGCCAGTCCTGGCGTGTTCTCAACAGTGATACAGACAGGAAGGAACTGTACTGTAGGGGTCAGAACTGAGGTGGGGCACCTTCCCACAGGAGAGCGCCAACTAATAAATGCAGAAATCGACAAATCTTCATTTCGCACTTGCCAATTATAGGCTAAATCACTGTCCCCCAAGATACCCAGGTTTTTACTCCTGAAGCCTGTGAATGTCACAGATGAATTAGGTTAAGAGCACGAGATGGGGGAGTACCTTGGGTTGTACAGGTGGGGCCTAAGTGTAATCACAAGCCAACTTAACATCGCGAACTTTAGCCGATTCGCTCCTACAGCCTGTGGAAGGAGGTTGTGCCAACACCGTGACTCACCCCAGTAAGATGGACTTTAGCCGCGTCTGTGGGGATTTGTTACAGCAGCGAAAGGAAACCAATACACCAATAATAATGGACACAAGCAAAATGGCGATTAAACCCATTAGATCCCTGGTTGATAAAGAATGTAAGGGAATCAGCCTGCTGACAGTGCCCACTGGTCAATTTTAATATCACAAACGACAGACATGATGCCTCCTGGTATAATACAATATGGTACACAGCACAATCTAGGGTATATTCCTGACACCTCTCCTCCCTCCCACTCTGTACACCCGGGGTGAGACAGGGATCAAACCTGAAACAAATTCAGCATCTAGACATAGCTACCGGTTTACAGGAAATAAGAGGATCACAGAAACACACCACATACTACAATACAATCAACCAGATCCAGAATGTGGGAAATTCCACAGCACAAATGGCCCTGCTGCTTTTATAAATAAATGGTATTTAAAAAAAGAGAAGAAAATTGTTATATATTTTAAAAGAGACAAAAGAGGCATCAACAAAATGCAGTATGGAAAGGCCTTCTTTGGGTTTTAATGGATTTTGATTCAAACCAACTTAACATGACATTTAGAGCAAACCAAACAGAGTAGATCTTGGAGGATATTAATAACGTAGAGTGAATTTTGTCAGTTATGAGTTCTTTAAGCCCTCCTCTACTAACAATACATGTCAAAGTATTTACAAATAATGCAAAATCTGAAATTTGCTTTGAAATAAAATACTGAAGCGGCACCCGGAGGGCTCAGTCGGTTAATCGTCCGACTTTGGTGCAGGTCATGATCTCACAGTTCATGAGTTCAAGCCCCACGTGGGGCTCTGTGCTGACAGCTCAGAGCCTGGGGCCTGCTTTGTAGTCTGTGTCTCCCTCTCTCTCTGCTCCTCCTCCACTTATGTTTCTTTCTCTCTCTCTCTCTTTCTCTCTCAAATAAACTTTAAAAAGATGCTCCCAAAGCTATACTCAGAGGGTGAATCAAACATACAAGTTTCATTATAAGGAAAAATGAAGATAAATGACCTAAGTATTTGAGTCAAATGGAAAGAGAAAATCAAAGGAAGTAGAAAAAAAAAAAGTAGAATTGGTGAGACAGAAAACAAAAACAAAAACTGGCTGACTTGATCAATCAAAACCAAAATCAGTTTCCCTGAAAATAGCAATTAAAGAGCAATTAACTCTTGCTAGTCTTAAAGAAAAGAACCCAGAGAATAGGAGCTCACAATGATACAGTACTATCCTTGCTTGGTTTTGAAATAAGAACTGTTACAAACGGCAGTAATTATATCTTCTGGTAGCTCCCAAGGAAGTAAGAGCTTCTTTGCCCCATGGGGCCCCAATAAATTTATTTTTGTATCTCACTGGCATTAACTGGGCTCTAAGCCCACCATGGGACCAATAACTGTAGTCAAGGGACCAAGGGGATGGCTATGTCTATTAGTCGGGCAATCAGGGTCCACCCACGCAGCTGGGCCCTTCATCCAAATCAGTTTGTACATGGTGAAAACGGTGGCCCCAGCGGCAAATCAAGGCACCGTTTGCTTCCCCCAAAAAAGAGTGGGTGCTGCGGAGAAAGATACTCTTAACTACAAACCAGTTTACAAACATGAAAATGTTTCAACAAAAACACCAAAACCAATAAACCCAGCACTTAGTTTATAGAAAAAGACACCATGACTAAGAAGGGTCTGTTCTAGGGATGCAGTTAAGGATTCAGTATCAGGAAGTGTAAGCTTCTCAAATTTGTAGTTCAAAAGAGAACATATATACATACAAAAGAGAATATATATATATATATATGTATATTTGTGTATTTGTGACAGAGAATCATTTAAAAAATGCCCCCCAAAATGAGGAAATACAGTATATGTTCCTTGCTTCCTATTGAGTTTAACATAAGCAATAGAAGGAAATGGCTATATGAAGAATATTTCCGAGAGGTAAAATATATCATGTTCAGTGTGAAGCTAAGTGTCCAAATGGCAAGGACATCTACTATTGTCAGACTGTAAAACATGCAACCTAAGGAGACGTAATTAAGCAAAGAGACAAACGTCACTATTTGCAGATGACCATCTGTCTAGCAGTCCCCCTCTACTGTACTGAAAAGCTAGGAAAACTACAGTAAAGCTCAATACGTCAGCCATACAAGGCACACACAAGCACACACACAACACACACTAAAGGCCCCATATTGTGGAGGTGATGCCAGGTCTCAGTTCAACAGACTTCTCACAAGAGGTCTGTTCCCTCCAAGTTCATCTACACCCTCAAGGAGACGCCCGGGAGCATCTGTGGTAAACTGAAAATGTCCACCCGGGGGCACCAGCTCCTAATATGTGGAACATAAATGTCACCTTATTTGGAAAAAACAGTCTTTCCAAATTAAGTTAAGGATCTTGAGGAGGCAGCCCTGGACGATCTGGGCAGGTTCTAAATGTCATTGTTAGGTGCCTTTATAAAAGAGCAGCAGAGAGACCCCACACAGAGAGAGCTATAAGAAGACGGAGGCAGAGACTGGAGTGACGTGGCCACAAGCCAAGGAGTGTAGAGGCAGCCAGAGAACGAATGGCTTCCCCCCTAGAGCCCGCAGAGACCTCGCCAGATTTCACATTTCTCACCTCCAGAACTGTGAGAGAATAGATTTGTGTTGTTTGCAGCTACTAAGTTTATGGTAACGTATTAGGGCAGCCCTAAGAAACGAATCCAACATCCCAGGCGCTTTTCTTTTTTTGGATTTTTCCCAAATCCACCTAAAATCTGCCTAGATTAGTTGACCTAAAAAAAAAAAGAGTTGAGATTCACCTAAGACTAGCCAAACACCCAACAAAGCAATAGTAACTAGTACCTGGTATTGGTTAAGAAAAAGGAAAAAGTCGGGGCGCCTGGGTGGCTCAGTCAGTTTAGCATCTGACCACAGCTCAGGTCAGGACCTCACAGTTCGTGGGTTCGAGCCCCGCATCGGGCTCTGTGCTGACAGCTCAGAGCCTGGAGCCTGTTTCGGATGCTGTGTCTCCCTCTCTCTGACCCTCCCCTGTTCATGCTGTCTCTCTCCCTCTCAGAAATAAAACATAATTTTTTTTTTAACAAAGAGGAAAAAGTATGAATAAAACAGACCCATGAGCACTGTGTGTTTACCGTCTGACACAAGTGCCCTCTCAGGTTACTAAGAAAGGAGAACAACAAACCGAAGTGTGACAATAACAAATTTCCACACTGTGGAAATGAGATGGTCTCACACTGTGTATCAAAATCAGTTCCAGCTGCATTAGCAATCTGACAGTAAAATCCAAGCCTTAGGGAGATAAAAGAGTGAAGAGAAAAACCCGTGATTTGGGGGTGCAAAAGTCTACTGAGGATACATACTGTAGACACCGTCAAGGAAGGTACTGACTCATTCGACCCTCAAAAGAGGTTACGAATTTTCTATAGCACAGATCATCTAATAGCCAAGTGAGGACACAAATGAGAGTCCTCTGCTTGGCAAACATCTCAGCAGCTAGGACACGTGACCACATAGCTCACAGAAAAGTAATACAAACTGCACATAAACATGAACGGATGTTCATCTGCACTCAGCCTTACTTTATGAGATCAACAAAGATGAGCAAAAGTGGTGCAATTTTAGGGGGTGCCTGGTGGCTCAATCAGTTGAGCATCCAACTCTTGATCTCCGCTGGGGTCTTGATCTCAGGGTCATGAGTTCAAGCCCCCTGTTGGGCTCCACACTAGCCATGAAGCCCACTTAAAAAAAAAAAAAAAAAGAGTGGTGCAAGTTTTGAAATGGTGAAGAAAAACAGGCTCCTCGGCTGTTGAGGACATGTAAAACTAGAAGGCAGTTTAAAAACACACCACGAAGAGACATACACACAATCCGATTCAGCAGTCACACTTCAAAGAAGCCTTTCTCCAGAAACACCGGCAGAAGAACGCAGAAGGCAAAGGTGTAACCTTGTAAGAAAACTCACAGAAGCACTGTCAAAGGCAAAGAACTAGAAAGAACACAAGTGTGCATGGGTGAGCAAGTGGTAACTCAACTCCCTGGTGACGTGTCCAAAACACGCAGCAGGTGTGTGGATCTCCAGCAGCGAAACAACAGTTCAGGTAACAGCCTGGAGAGGCCAAAAACAGTACAATGCACAGGGCTTTATTTTTTAAAAATAGGCTACGGGCTTCTGTGTAAGAGGGTGTCCACAGCACTGGTGTCTTCAAAGCCCAGGTGAAGTAGGAGGCCACTTCCGTGAGAAGGGAACGTTACAGAGGCCGGGGGCGGTGAGGACGGCAGAAGACACGCGTGCAGGAGACTGTTCACACACAGGGCTGACTCCTCAAATAAGCGAACACACTAAAGGGACACTGGCATCAAGGAACATCCCTGCTGGGAAAGACAACTACCAGTCTGAGAGGGAGAAGGTGGGGTGAACACCAACACACCTGAGACTGGAGCTGAAGTATCGGAATGAACTCGTGTGTTTCAATAGAAAGAAAAACTCATGTTTTGCAACTGAGAGATAAAAGTAGACATGACTGTTATAAACACACACATGTGCACCTATGTACCTGTGGATACGTGTGTGTGGACGCGTGCGCGCGCGCACACACACACACACACACACACACTGTGGCTCTATCCCAAGAGAGCCGGGGTTGGTAGTACTTCAACAATAACCTACCCGGTGTTCAGACTCTGCCTGAGTGCCACTTGCCATAAAAGGCGGTCTCTGAGGAAAAAGGCTGACTCCAGGTCTGGGGCAGGGAAAGTACACAAAGAGACCAGAGTGTCTTGCTGTACCAAAAAGCAAGTTCTTTTTTTTTTTTTTAAAGTTTTATTTATTTCTAGGAGAGAGAGAGAGAGAGAGAGAGACAGCGTGAGCAGGGGAGGGTCAGAGAGAGGGAGTCACAGACTGAAACAGGCTCCAGGCTCTGAGCTGGCAGTCAGCACAGAGCCCGACGCGGGGCTCGAGCCCACGAACCGCGAGATCATGACCTAAGCGAAAGTCGGACACTTAACCGACTAAGCCACCCAGGCGCCCCCCAAAAAGCAAGTTCTAAACAAATAATGGGGATGCTTCAGAAGGACACAGGAGCCGGGGTACCTGGGTGGCTCAGTCGGTTGAGCGTTCGACTTCGGTTCAAGTCATGATCTCACGGTTTGTGGGTTTGAGCCCCGCGTTGGGCTCCGTGCTGACAGACGCTGGAGCCTGTTATGGATTCTGTGTTTCCTTCTCTCTCTCTGACCCTCCCCTGCTCGCACTGTCTCTTTCTAACAAATAAATAAAACATTAAAAAAAGAAAAAAAGAAAAAGGACACAGGAGCCAGCTCTAAGGAGGCACTCCCTAGTCACTATGAACATTAGAGTAAGTAACTTTGATGATAAGGGTTGATACTGTAAATAAAATGGGCAATGGCTATAGCCTATATTGATACAGATACATAACCAAAATGAAGATCTGACAGGAACAAATACTTGGCTTCACAAGTATCTCGCCACCATATACTTACTAATGACACAGACTCCACAATGGAGAATTTGGCAGACGCCACCTTAATCAGCGATTGAAGTGAGCATCCCCGGTAATGGGACAAAGTGAACTTGTGTGCCATCTGACAGAATGCAAAGAAAACCCTGAATTCCTTCTGTGCTATTCCAGCCCAAACTGCCAAGCCTGAACCTAGTCAAAATGAAATACACACCAAGGGCCATTCTACAAAGTAAGTGTCTGTACTCATTAAATGATGAGACCAAGAAAGCCAAGGTAAGATGGAATCATGTTCCAGTTTGTAGGGTTTTTTAAAAGCTTGTTTTATTTTGAAAGAGAAGAGAGCGAGCGAGCAGGGGAAGGGCAGGCGGGGAGAGAATCCCAAGAAGGCTCTGTATTGTCAGGGCAGAGCCCCAATGTGGGGCTTGATCCCAAGAACCATGAGATCATGACCGGAGCCGAAGTCAAGAGTTGGACACTTAACTGACTGAGTCCCCCAGGCGCCCCATAAATGTTTGTTTGAAGACTACAGAAACCCAACAATGAAATGTTATTGTGTGCTTCTGAATGGATTCTTCCGGTGAAATGTGAATGGGTCTGAAGGCACCAAAGCATTCTTGTTAACGTCCTGATTTTGATGGTTGTATCGTGGTTAAGGAGAGTGTCCTGTTCGTGGGAAACACCCCAAAATATCCAAGGGTGATGAGGATTCCTGGGCCCAATCTACTCTCAAATAGTTAAGAAAAAGTGTTTTTGTACCAGTCTTACAACTCCTCTGTAAGATAGTTTTAAATTTTCAATGGAGAATACTACTACTTTGTAAATTTTTTAAAATTTAATTTTATTTTTTGAGAGAGAAGAGAGTGTGCTTGCAGGGCCTCATGGGGCATAGGCAGAGAGGGAGAGAATCCCAAGCAGGCTCCACCCCATGACCCTGAGAGCATGATCTGAGCTGAAATCAGGAGTCAGACGCTTCACTGAGCCACCCAGGTGCAACTGGAACTACTTTTTAATTTGAAAATAAATAGGTAAATAAATGACTTATTTTCTAAATAAACAAATGACACTGATCCTTCAAATTCAAAGTTGATTACATGTTTAATTTGTCAGGCTTGGTGCATCTCTCTCTCACCTTCTATGTAGCGCGACAAAGCTTTACCTCCATCTTACTGACGTCCGATAGACATCATCCTCTCTAAGTTGATAAACACAGATTTTCAAACCATCACAAAGTGTCAGGGAAGCTGCTGATGGCACAACCTGAGACCTGGACAGCTGCTCATCCCAAACAGCAGCAAGGTCAGCCTGGGCCCCACACCAGCCCCCCGATGGGAGCCAAGAGCCCCTCGGGGCTCCTCACGCTCCTCAGACACCACGTCCACAAGGGAAAAGCACAGAACGCCCCATCTGAGCGGGCACTGGGAACCCCAGCCACAGACCCACAGACAGCAGCAGACGGGGCGAGCCACGTCATGTGAAAGGAGCACTGGCCATGGCTGGCTGAGGAGAGCAACCGTGTCATTTAGCAATGGTTTAAAGGAGAGGAAAGCACACACGCACCCCAACCACTTCAGGATGGGGCGAGGAGATCAGACAGACAAAAAGTACATTTTGGAATTAAAATATTTTTACCAAGGGGGCACTGGGTAGCTTAGTCAGCTAAGTGTCAGACTCTTGATTTCGGCTTGGGTCAAAACCTCACAGTTTGTGAGTTCAAGCCCCATGCGTTGTCAGCGCAGAGCCTGCTTGGGATTCTCTCTCTCCATCCCTCCCCCGCTCACATATGCTCACTCTCTCTCTAAATAAATAAATATGAAAAACAATTTTTTAAAATATTCTTACCAAGTAACGGTTAGCCAGGCTACAGCCTTCAGTAAAGCCCCTGCCCAAGCGACAGCAGATAAGCGTCACTCATGTCAGCTCCGGTGGCAACGGCGGAAGGGATAGACCCCAGACCACTCCTGCACCCTGCACACGCCACTTTCTCCTTGAGGATTCAGTCCTACAACTGCCAGCACAACCCGAAACCAACAAGCCTGCATTCCAAAGAAATGGCAAGGCTGGAGGTTTACACGGGCTATCTCCGGCCCGGGAGCATCACCTGCATGAAGCACACCTGAAACCTCAACCACCCAAGGGCAAGGTGAGGCCGACTAACAAAGGCCACTGGTCTTTCACACTTTTACAAATCAACTGTTGACTCTCCTCAAGCAAAACAGTCTTTTGCTCTCTGTCTGCCCAATTTTTCAGAAAAGAGTCCCACTTACCGATCTCAAGGGGACATGGTGATCATCTCCAGCACCTGTATAAGCTAAGGAGGGGCCCCGAAAGCCCCAAGCCCGATGGGTCGCTCTGGCTGCAGCTGGCTTGTCTGCACGTCCCAGACGTCGCTGCGCTGAGCTCTGGGAGCCACGGGGCCCTGGGCACAGGCAGCCTGGCAGCACTGCTGAGCTCACTGGCGGGCGACAAAAGCAACACAGAACTTTGGTCTCAGGGGCTGGCAAGTCAGCTCCCAGCATAAGCAAGTGTATCAAAATAGAAGCCTTGTTTCAAAAGAAAAAAATCGTATTCTTCAAATTGACCTCACACGCTGCTTTAAGCTGGTACTTTAGGCCTACCTAGCTAATCTCCTCCTTACCAGAAAAAGTCAGAACAGTGCATCTACTTCAGCAATTCCATTTGAAAGGTAGCCCTAAATGAGCTAAGTATCTATGAAAATAGAGAGCACATCACATAGGAGCGGGAGCCCACTCCCTCGCCCGATGCCTGGCGTCCAGGGGTCAGTACTCTCTCTCCAGCAGGAAGAACAACACGGCTCCATCAGTAACACGGCTCACAACGGTCAGAACTGTACAACAGAAAGGTGGAAAGGTTCATGCAGGGCTATCTTTTCCTCTTATTCTTATTTTTTTAAATTATAATATTAAAGAAAGAGTTGAACAGAGAACCAAAAGTTTTCAACTCTCTATGACAGGGAATCAGAAACCACACATTTTGCACCGAGGGAGCCCTGAGCAGCAGAAACGCCTCTCGGCAAGTCACTCACCTCAACCAAATCTTAAAAACAGCAAAAGAAATGCCAAATACGTGACCTCCTTTCCAAAATTATTTCTTCTAACTCTACACAACTGTTGTTTTCTCCCCCCTCCACCCCCCCACCTTTACTTGTGCCGTGAGATCTGGGCCTTTCGGGGATAAGGGTGTTTTCTCCAGCCTCGCCACTTCCCCTAAGGCTGCTTCTGGAGGCCAGCTCTCTCCGGAGCCTCCAGATGCAAACCTCCTGGGGGCTGGGCACGGTTGCCATGCAGATAGCTGCCATCATGGCACCTGCACGCAGCTGATCCCCGCTCCCAGGAACCATACGCACCCAGAGGCTCGTGGGTGCCTCAGAACCAGGGATCGGGGGAACCCGGCCCCTCGCTGGAGTCACTGGCCCACAGTGCCCTCCCTCCCAGCCCCATTTACTGAGCTTCAGCCGCACAGGCCTGGTGATGCACAAAGGCCTGACATACCACACCACCAGCAAGCTCCACAGCAGAGCCTCCCTTGAACGGCAAAACCGTTTCTACAACACTTTCTGCGGCAAATGATAATACTTGCTGAACGCACCTGGCTCAAGTTATCTCGCCTCTCCAGAACGAAACCAAAAGTAGCATTGGTCCAGCCTGAGCTATATCTAGAAGCTTTAAGCACTGCCACCACCAACCTTGCTGCTGGGAAGACAGTGTCCTGCTCCTGAGTGGAGAGAGCGAGCTGAGCCACGTTCACAGGGTTCCCTCTCACCTGACACAGCAAGGCCAAGAATTACTGCTCTGCTTTATAAATGTGGTCCCCAGCTCCATGCGCACGCCTAAGCTCAGACGCCAGAAGGTTCACACAAAGGAACGAATGCTGACAGGGGACACAGTCTAGAAGCCGAGCAAAAGGAGACGGCTTTACGCCAGAACACGAGGCCAGGCGGCAGCCGGCCCCTAAACGTGGTGCTGTGCTTCTCTGGAGAAGGCACATGCTTTGAATGCTCTTGGATCACAGCAGTCTGTTAGTCCAAGCACATCCAAACCTCAGGAAAAATCTGCTCCGCGGTTGGCGGAGGCCACAAATTCAACAGCAGCTCAAGGAACACAAGAGCAACACGTTGGGACCTGGCCTGTGGACTGGCTTATTGCTCTGCCCAGCGTATCCCTTAGTCTAGAAAGCTGTTCTGGGTTCAGCAGCCCACTACAACTCACCAAAAGTTACTGAAAGACAAGCGTTCGGCATATTCCCATTTTAGCGATCAATGCTGCCCTGCCTGCTCGTTCCCTCAAAGCACACAGAGGCTGCCTGCCACGACCCGTCACTCCGCTGCACTGCAGGAGCCAAAACAAGCAAAAGCCTATCGATGGCTTATCCTGTAACGCAGACGGGGACGGGGCAGGTGCAACCAAGAGAGGACGGACTCCGCGAGGCCTGCGCACCCACCAGATGACGTCAGCGAGGCGGCGGGGCTGGGTTGCTCGAACGGGATGGAATCGCCAGTCCAGAAGGAGTCCAGAGAAGAAAGCTGATCCCTCACGGCGGCCACAGACGGGACAGACGGCAGCTGTCTGCAGGTTACCGCAGAGACGGGCCCTGCACGACTGCCGACTCTAGGAGTGGAACTTCCATTTCACTTCACTTCCTTACCCGGAACTTGCCGATGGATATGTACTTGGTAAAAAAATTAACATTTGATGACCGAACCCAGGAAAGAGATTCAAAAATCTAAGGGATGCAAGACAATTTTAGTATTTATTTCAGGGTAGACCGTCTATCTCGCCGCAAAGGCCTGGATGGCCCCACTCTTAGGCTAGAAGAGTGTGGACAGGGTATTGCCTTCTCAGCCCCAAGCTTTGGAGTAGCCCTGGAGACAGAAGGAAAACAACAGGTAAATAGGTCGAGGCTGAATATTTACACCCGTCAGACTTCTAAGACTGAGGACAAAGACAAGGATGGAATAATTACCAATCTTGACTGTGCGCCGTCTCCTGTCCTGTCAAAAGGAGCTGCTCTCAACGGTGGTATCACCACCGATTGCGCCAGCTCGTCCCCAGTGCCCCGCCACTGAGGGCACGGAATAAGCTCACTGAGGACTGCCTATTCCCATCACCCTCCTGGAGATCTGTGACGTGAGAGCTCCAACAGTGCGGGCAATGTGGCCCTAAATCAGCTACTCGTGCAAGGGGCTTCATCCAGGCAGCCTCCACTCTTAACTGAAATACGGAGCCTGGGGGGCTACAGCCCAGAACCCTTCTAAGGACTGACCTGCAACGCAGGGCTTCTCAACCTCAGCCCTGCTGACCTTTTCAATCAGACAGTTGTGTGTCGTGGGCTCTCCTGGGCACTGTAAGACCCTGAGCACCTCTGGCCTCTAACCACCCGATGCCAGTAGCACCCGAGTCATGACACCCAAAAATGTCTCCAGACACCGCCAGATGTTCTCTGGGGTCCACGATCACCGGGTTAAAGCACTGCTGGAAATAGAGGGCATGGAGCCTGTTGCACAGGCATCAACAAATGAAAGCTCTCCGAGGCAAAGCTTTCCTATCACTTGTGCATCCTTGACACAGATCACAGAATGTACTAAATGAGTGACTATCGGCTCCAAGTGCCATCCTTCCAAACTTGAAAACTGAGTTTCTGATAAAAGGAGTTGATCAAGTGTTCTGTGCTATCAGAAGGATAACAACAAAACCTCCCAGATTCAGCTTTCTTACCTTTAAAAAGAAGAAGCTAAAGTTCTACAAGTCAAGAAACACCATAATCATAAGGGTGATTAAGAACGGTTAAAAATGGGCCCCGGGGCACCTGGGTGCCTCAGGAGGTTAAACATCTGAGTCTTGGTTTCAGCTCAGGTCGTGATCTCAGGTTCATGAGCCCTGCATCTGGCTCTGCACTGGCAGCACAAACCTGCTTAGGATTCTCTCTCCCTCTCTCCACCCCTTCCGTACTTGCTGGGTCTCTCAAAATAAAATAGGCGGAAGATTTATGCGATCTGAAGAGAAACCAGAGTATTCTCAAAATAAAATAAACTTAGGGGCGCCTGGGTGGCTCAGTGAGTTAAGCATCTGACTTTGGCTCAGGTCATGATCTCACGGTTTGTGAGTTTGAGCCCCACATTGGACTCTGTGCTGACAGCTTAGAGCCCAGAATCTGCTTCGGATTCTGTGCCTCCCTCTCTCTGCTCCTTCCCCAGCTTTTTGTGGGTGTGTGCGTGCGCACATGCTCTCTGTCTCTCTCTTGAAAACAAACATTTTTTAAATTTTTTGAAAAATAAGCTAAAAGAAAAAAGAAAAGAAAAAAAAGAATGGGCCCCAAACAAAAGTCCAGGCCTCCTGACTGCCCGTCCAGTGAGGACCACCTCCCTCACCTTACAAATGTCCCAACACTTTGTCCAGTCGGGCAGAAATAACAAAGGCCTCACCATCTATACTAAGGGACAAGTGTTGCTGGTATGTCTCACAAGGTCCACCTTCAGCAACATCTAAAAATTATCAATTCATACAAATAAGTTTTCAGAAAACACTCATTTGTAAAAAAAAAAAAAAAAAAAATCCATACTGATTGCCAAATGGTACCTGCTACTGAATACCGGCTCCCCACTTCCTTGCTCCAGATGAAGCTGCTGTTTCACGGCGGGGTCTCAGGGTGCAGCTCAGCCTCCTGAAAAGTTCCTGCACCCATGACAGAGCCTGGGAGAGGACGGGCAGGGGCCGTGAAGGCTATGTTAACACTGGTGTTATTACCACTACGGCGAGCCTGCCACAGTGCTGGTCTACCAAGGAACAGGTCTTTCATCATGAAAATATTGTAGAACACGGGGGTGCCTGGGTGGCTTAGTCAGTGAAGCAACAGACTCTTGACATTGGCTCACGTCGTGATCTCGTGGTCATGGGACTGGGCCCTGTGTCAGGCTCTGTGCAGAGTGTGGAGCCTGCTTGGGATTCTCACACTCACTCTCTCTGCCTCTCCCCTCTCGTGCTTTCTTTCTCACTCTTAAAAGAAATAATCATTTAAAACAATTGTAAAACACAACTACAATAAAATAACATAAAACTGGCAATTTCTCATGATTCTTCTCTAAGAAATATCTCCAAAGTTGTTTTATCTAAGGGTTTTTCTTGGCTATGTTAATACATGATCTAAATAAAAATGTCACATTATACACATTGTTTAACCACCTGCTACATTTAATGTCATTTAAAATGCCTCACGGCGGGGCGCCTGGGTGGCTTAGTCGGTTAAGCGTCCGACTTTCGCTTAGGTCATGATCTTGCGGTTCGTGAGTTCGAACCCCGCATCGGGCTCTGTGCTGACTGCCAGCTCAGAGCCTGGAGCCAATTTCAGAGTCTGTATCTCCCTCTCTCTCTGACCCTCCCCTGCTCACACTCTCTCTCTCTCTCTCCTAGAAATAAATAAAAAAAATATTTAAAAAAAATATTAAATAAAAAAAATAAAATGCCTCATGGTTATCTTTCCAAGGTTTACATGCAAATTTCCCGTTTGTTAACAACTGCATGTTGAATGAAAACACAAATTTTCTGCTGATATTGCATGCCTTATGTGTATATCTGATTACAAACAGTGCTGGAAAAAATATCCTCTGCTCACTAGAGCCAGCACCTCTATAGGAAAAATTCATACAAATTCAATAAGATTAGAGGGGGTGCATGGATAGTCATTGGAGAGGTAAAACTACCCTCCCAATGAGCCAAATTATTTATATCCCACAACACCTGAGTACACATGGCCCCCTCACACTTGGTACTAAAATGGTCAGGCTTATTTCTTCCAATTTCTAGGAGAAATATGGCATCAATGTCAATTCTCTGACATCAGCAAAACTGAAATTTTTCTTTGGTTCCCGACCATTTAAATAAGACTGACCTATTCATCTCTTCTTTTCTGCCAGGGCATTTCAGCACACATGTAAGACAAAGGAAAACCCACAGGTAGGCTACAAAGGAGTAGTAAAGAACAGAAGAATTACAATGTAGGTGAAATTCAAGTTGGAAGCTAAAAATAACATTGCTGATGGGCACCCAGAAAGAAAAATGATCAGAAAATACTATTAAAAAGGACTTTTTTTTTTTTTTTTTTGCCTTTCACACCCTGGTCAAAGGCTATGATTTTCCCCCTGGGAAGGCAACTAGAATCTTTGGACTGGGGTTACGGGTTACAGTGGCGGGTGAGACACCATTCTGAAGACACAGAAGTGAGTCTGTCCGTGTAGTTACTGCTAAGATTGTAGTCTTCTCCCTTACTTGGCCCCCTGGACACAGGCAAGAGGCCGGAAGGTATTTTTGTGGAGAATCTGGAGAGAGAGAACGAAGCCAACAGAGTGCTGTAAGGCCAGGGCCCAGCCAGTGCCTCTGCAGCGATGGCCACGGCTGGCAAGTCCCAGCTACTGACGCTTGAGCAGAGGGGAAATATCCCCAGATAGCACAGAAAGGCTCTGATACGAAAGCCAAAACCTCAACAAAAAGTAGCCTGAAGTAAACCATGATTTCAGGGAAAGAAAACCTCAAGTCAGGAATGTCCTGAGAGATAAGCGGAGGTACAACAGCTACGAAATAAAACCAGGACGTCAGAAGTCACTGAGAGAACACTCCTAGGGAAATAAAGTGAGAACAACCCAACAGCATGTCTAGAATAAAGCTGAGAGTACGTTCCAGAAACAAGGTGGACAACCTAAGCAAAATCAGGGTCAGTCCAGAAGGTACGATAGTCTAATTCTACAAAGAGAAAGCAAGTGGGAACAAATCAAAGCAATAAATTAAGAAACATGGCCAGAGTTAAAGAAGTTTCCAAATAAAGTAACCTAAAGTGTAAGGCAAGACATTATATGAAAACAGACTCCAAGGGACATTGCTGCACTGGGTGTTTTGAACTTGAGAGAGAAATGCACTAAGCTTCAGAGAAGAAATAGCCACATATGAAGACCCTAGAATCAGAATGGGTGAAGCCTTCAGCAACAATCCTGGAAGACAGACGGAGCAAAAGGTGTCCAACTCTCCCTCAGGTGCATGGGTAGAAGCACTTTCCAGACACACACGTTTTGAAAACATATCGCCCGTGCATCTGTTCCCAGGCAACTCCTTGAGGAAGTGCTCCATCAAAATGAGAGGGTAAGAAGTCAAGAGAGACGGAGATACAGGTTCCAGGAAACCAAGGACCCAAGGCAAGTGGGCGGTGAGATCTTCAGGACGATCCCAGCAGATGGGGGCCTGGGGGAGAGTTACTCAAAAGGAGACTAATGAAATACTGAATTTCATCAGATAAAAAAGACTATTTCTTGAAAGAAATTTAGACAACTGTTGAATTTGGGGTTCAATTTTAATGACAAATACACAGAAAACTAAAACACGCCAAAAAACAAGTAAAACTCACAAGAACCTCAGGAAAAACAAAACCTGACCCAGGAAAGGACAACCATCCCGTCACACCAGCTGCCTCGCTGGGAATGGCACTATGGAGTCATAACTCGAACACTGAACACCGGACTAACCAAACTAAAGGTGCCTTTATTTGCAAAGGCACAGCAGTGGAAGAAAGCTAGAAACTTCATACCCATTCTGAGTCAAGTAAGGAGACAAGGTGTGCAAAGAGCACGGGAGGAAGAGCAGTAACCAAGCAGGCAAGCACACGTGCTGTTCAGAGGCAAAGACCGAAGGGTCCCGCCGCGAGATGGGTGCGCGTGCCTACGGAAGGAGGTCCGGTGTCTCCTCACAAGCCCTTTGGCATTTATTTCTCCTTCTCTCTCCCTCTCTCTTTTTAATATTTATTTAAACTTTTGGGAGAGTGCAAGCGGGGGAGAGGCAGAGAGAGGAGGACCGAGGATCCACACACAGCAGGCTCTGTGCTGACGGGCTGACCGCAGCGAGCCCGATGCGGGGCTTTAATTCACAAACTGTGAGATGATGACCTGAGCTGAAGTCAGATGCTCAACCAACTGAGCCACCCAGGTGCCCTATTTCTCCTTCTTAAAACTACCTGAAGATAGAACCTTGATTTGAAATAAAATTCATTTTTAACTTTAAAACCCATATGAACGCCAATAAAAAGTATTAAGGCAGAGTACACACAACGTATTGCTACTAAATTAATGGCAAGCATCAAGACGGCTAAGACAATATGATGCCCAGACACGTCTGGGACCATACGTCTGCCTCGTCTCTAGCAGCGTTCGAGGAGCTTCCACACGCCTGGGGGAACAGCCTCCTAAGGATATCACTTCTAAAATGTCTCTGATTTTACAACTATAAAACAACACACAAAAACACACAAAACACAAACTTACTTTAGCCCAAAGTAACTTGTGTAATCAATTCTTTAAATGTCATACTAATGAAAAGAGTTTGGTATCGTTGGTTTTCAAATGCTGAATGTTGTGGTGTTCTCAGACCTTAAGGGAAAAGGCTTTTTGATTCACAGATGCTCTCTGGCTGTTTTTCCACTTGGCCAAAAACTTTCCCAATATGCATGCTGGACTTCTTGCCACCATAACTTGGTAACTGAGAACTCAGTTGTGTGCTGGGTTTCTTCCAGGAGCTTGGTTCTTTTTTAACAGGAAAGGGATCATGTCTAGCCCTGTGGGAAGGGTGGACGCTGAATGGCCCTTATCAAACACGAGTACTGCTTCGTACTTCAAAAAGTGTGTTCTCTGCTCAAACCCTTTTGGTACGTAAACAAGTTTCAGCTGGGAAGCATTAATGGAGCCCCTTTCTCATCCACCTGTAACTAAAGCTCATATAAATCATCAAGGGGGACAACGTAATCACTTGAAATCCTGTCCAGGTCAGAGTGTCCTAGACTGAGCTGAATGAAGGGCATAAAGTCCTTCACAACAGGCCCTCAGGCAGGCCCTCCACCACTTGAGATGTTATTAGCAGCATACCAAATTCTCAAATTCTCCACCTCTTGCCGTCTGTGCCACCAACTATGGCTACCACGCACCCCCCTGGCGTAAGCTAGTCTTCCTGTGTAGAACACCTCGTTCTGGGAAAACTCTCATCCTCTAAACGCAGTTCGAGAACCACATTCTTTGTAAAAACTTTTCAACAGGTAACTACCACCTCCTCTTTCATATCTCTATACCTTGTATATATTTCCACTGCTGCCTTTAAAACTCCCTAACTTAATTACAAGTGAGTCCCCCATACCAGACCATAAGCTGCTTAAGGAAAGGAAAAAAGTCTGTATCCTCTTAACCTTTACGTCCCTAGAACCCTTAAAAGTATCTGGCATACAATTCCCAATAAATGTTTTTGAACTGAACTGCTGAAGAAGTGATGTCATGAGGCCAACGTCACACAACCAGAAGCCCCAACAAGAAAACCAAAGGAAAAGAAACACATAAAACTCGATGATCCAAGAAGAAATTCTCCCATCAGGCTGCTGAGAGGTGGAGCTTGGCCCATGAGAAAGGGCTCTGTGACAGAGATCCAGCTGGGGTTGGCCCTAGAGGTGCCCAGGAATGTGGGCTGATGGCACCATAGGAGCACTCTCCTTAAACTCGTTGTACATGTACCCAGGTGAGGCCTACTGGATTAGAGAAAATGAAGTAACTCCATCAACAGTGCTTGGTACACAGAAGATCCGACAGTAGTTCAGGAAAGCAAAGTTTAATCCTCATTGTAAACTGTTTATCTGGCTTTCAAATGTTGTTCCCTCAAGACTTGAAGGGGCGTACTCCGTTTTTTCCCTAGCCTAGAAGTCTCGTGATAAGCTTGATGGTTGAGGTTTCAGACTGTGAACTGGGAGTTCAAGTGATGGAAGCCATTTTTAACCAAATACATTTTCAACCACTTTAAAACACTGCTTCCAAGAACCTTAATATTCAACGTACTTAACGAGGTTAGCTTGGGGTGCTTATTTTTCAAACTTATCAAAATCTGAACCTGAGCACTAGATTTCACTCAATGTTTCAATACCCCAGGCTTGACTTCATATGTGAACGTTAAGGCTATTCTGTAGCACAGCACTACCAGTTGCTTCAGACAAAATCCTACTTGTGACGTGCCCTGTCCTAATAGGGCCTTGAAAAAGTTACCTGCCAAGAAAGTGACTGTCCTTAAGCAGACACCAAACAAATGGGAAGTCACTGCCTGCGGGTTTAAAGTAGCCAGGAAACTGAGGACACAGAAACCAAATTCAAAACTGAAGGACAAGTCATCCTGTTACTGGAGATGTCACTCACCTACATCCCTAGAGGTTTCATCTGACCACAAAGATCGTTTTCTAAACAATACACGGGGAGATTTTCTCTTTGGGTGCACACGGCGTGCAAACCCTCCTACAAAGTCTGACTCTCTCATTTTCCGAGTCGATGGTGGCAAACATGCCCTCTCGGTACCCCCCGGCGTCCCCAACACTGTGCCGTCGCCCATCAGAGTCTCAGCAACCGAGTCTACATTCGGTCGGGGTCCTGCAGAAATGCGCCCTGTGCGAGGGCATTTGGGTCGGACAGCTGCGAGCCTGCAGACCGCCCACGGGGAGAAAGGACACCCGGGCCGATGCGGCCGGGGCCGGGCGGGTCGCCCTCACGTCCCCGAGCCGCGTCGCCGCGATGGGCTTGGGGACGCGCCCCAGGTCTCACCTCGAGACCAGACCCCAAGGAGACCGCGAGGGGCCGCACCCGCCCCACCCTCCCCGGGGGCGCAGGCCCCAGCGCCGGCGCACGAAGGCCACGTCCCCAGGGACGGGTGCCCAACTCGATGGTCCGCGCACAGGCCCGCCGGCCCACGTGACCCGCTGCAGCCAATGGAAGCGAGGCCCCGGTACCACCGAGACGACGGCGGCCCGGGGCTAGAGCAGCCCCATTCGGCCGCTCTCAGTACCCTCCGCTGTCCCGCTCCGGCGGTCCCAACTCGGTGCTGCCGCCATCTTCCCGGAGGAGAGAGCCAGAGGCGAAGGCTCCAGCCCCGTGGTCGCTCCGCAGTCTTACCGTGACGTGACCTGCCCCTATCCCTGTCCGCCTCTCTTTTCCTCAGCAGCTCCTAGTAAAGAGACGCCCTTCCCCCACTCTAGGTACTCACAAGGCAAAGACTCACATTACCTGCTCCACTCTTATCAGCGTAAGGAAACCAAGCTCATAAGGTTGGAACTGTGGCGAAACAGGGACAAGCCGCCATCTTGGTAAAGGAGAAGAGGCTACGCTTGACCTCCCCCCCCACCCCCAGCCTCTATATGGCCAACCGCCGTGGGAGGGGCACGGCGCCTGCGCAGAGGCGGAAACCGCGGACGGGTCTGCGCCTGCGCACTCGAAAGCCGGCGAGTGGGGGTGGGGAGGGAGGCCAGGTCGCTCCTGGGCGAGGACAGCGTTGGCAAGGGAGCGGGTCGACGTGATGACGCCATCCGCTCACGGGGCGGGGCAGGGCGGGGCCCGGGCGGACGTCGGGCGCTGGGCGGGTCTGCGGCGCGGTCGGGCAGGTCCTGTTCTTTAGCTCCTCCGCGGTGAGTGTCTTGCCGTGGGTTCCCGCAGCCTCGGGGGCGTGAGCTTCGGACCGAAGCAGAGGCGTTGGGGGTCGACTCGGGGTGGCGGTCGACCGGCTGCGATGGCGCGCGGGCGGGGCGGCTTTTATGGTGTGGGGGAGGGGCGGCAGGCCTGGTGTCCCCGACCCTCTTCGGCGCTCGTGGACTTTCCCGAGCGCCTCCCCGCCCCTCCCTCACCTTTCCCCGTTCTCCTCCTCCCCGGGATCCCGGGCCCTCCTCGACCCTGGCCGCCCTGGGGTCCCCGGCCCTCCTCGACCCTGGCCGCCCTGGGGTCGCCGGCCCTCCCCCACCCTGGCCGCCCTGGGGTCGCCGGCCCTTCTCGGGCCCTCACGGCGGGATGTGTCCTGGAAGAACCCGGGGACTCCCTGCTCGTCCTGTGCAGAGTACACGGGACATTTCTCTCGAAAGTGGGCCTGGGGCGCTGGCGGTCGTGGCTGGGGAGGGCGAGTCCGGGCTGCGTCCCGTGGGGCGGGTTTCTGTCGCGGGGCCTGTCCCGTTGTCCGCCCCGCCGTCCTCTAGCAGGAGTAAGGCTCAACAAGTCCTCGTCGTCTTGTTCAGTTTCCGGGCGCTTCCTGTCCGCAGAGTAGAGCTGGGGCGAGGAGGAGGTGGTCCCAGCCCCGCGGACAGCCAGACGCGGAAGGACGGCGGGGGGGAGGGGCCGCCGTTCCCCGGGGGCCTGAGAGGAGGCGACCTGTGGCTGCCGTAGGTAGCTCTCAGTGAAGCTCAGCTCGGGTGGCCGCGGGACCCACAAGACCTGGCCACCTTTTACCTTTTTGGACTCATTTTTGTCAGCACCACCCCTGCCTCCTCTGCCCTCTTCCTCAGCTCCACAGGCTCCTGACCCAGCGCCTTCAACTTTCAGTTCAAACCGTTGGGTATTTGTCCCCTTCGGTCTTGGCCCAAACCCTTCTTTCTGTCCGACACCCAGTTACCTCCCCGCCTTCTCCTGCTCTGTCCTTCAGGATCCGGCCCAGAGTAGATTTCCTGGGGCTGGATTCGGTTTGCGCCTGGTATCAGCCTTTATTCTCTGGAGCAGCTTTCTCCTAGATGGTTAGTCTTTTGAGGGGCAGGAGATGTGTGTCTTCTCACCCTTCCGCGTTGGCCAGCACAGTGACCAGTGCTTAGTAAGTTCTCAAGTATTTCTTGAATGACTCAAATCATAGCATCTCAAAATAAGTGTAATATTTTAGTAAGTGATACCGGATAGCGCAGGGGTCACGAAAGCTGTGGTCTAGTGCTTGTAGCTTGAAGTCCCGCTATTTTCGGACTTTTCTTCGTATGCCCCTTTGTACACCCCCACTCACAGTGTGTACTGCTCTGTCAAATCTTGGCAAGACGTGGCTGTGAAGGTGAGTCTGATGTTTTTTTTCCTGTTTTCCGCTTTGATATCTCGACTGACACAGAAGCCCAGTGTAGAGAACAAGGGCTTCTCAATCAGATCGTATTTGCATTCTGACTGCTTTTGAGCTACAGGCTGACCTAGGGAAATGGGGAGGGAAGGGGGGACTGCCCTCTGTCGTCATTCATAAGTGTGATTCAGGTCCTTTTATAAATTTCAAAACCAGAAACTGCTTCAAAAAAAAAAGATGTTTTTTATTTTTTTTCCCAGAGAGATGGGAACGTCTTAACTCATTTGGCAGTGGAATTGGGTTGAAGCCATTTGATAGTGTGTATTTGTACCACTTCGTGCTGATGGTCACATATGCTACTGTAGAAAATAGGTTTGATTGTGGAATGTGCTGCCCTGGGAGCCTTTGAGGATGTCGTGGTGTATACCGTACAAGTACCTTCCTCCAATCCAAAGAATCTGAAGGCCGAACATTCCAAGAGCTCTGGATAAGAGATTATGGGTATTTGGGGTCCTATACTGCAGGGTCATCTTGAGGATTGGGGTAATGTATGTAAAAAATAAGAATAACATATCTGTGGTTGGACAGTCCATTAGTATAAATACCACTAACAAAAAAAAATTATGTGTATTGCCAAGAATCTAGTTTTATCCATCTGTTTTTCATCTTTTGTTTTGGAAAACTTGATTTGTTCTCTGAATTGGGATGGGAGTATTGTTCTGTGGAAGCCATGTTCAACGAAAAAATATTTATTAAACAATTGCTAGCTTCTAGAATGAGCACAACCCAAAAGAATAAAATTTTCATTTGACCACATTGACTTTAGGAGAGCCAGTGGTCTGCACTCAGTGGTTTAGATTAATTACAGTGCTTGGCATCCTGTGTTGCTGGTTTTTCAAAAGTTCAACACTCGTCTTTCAACTTTTCATTTTATATTAGTTAGTTGTAACTTAACACTGTTAGAAAATCAGAGTGGATTCGAATTATATTTCAGGGAAAAAATGAACATGAAAGAAGTAGGATGTGGCAAGAAAAATTGCCAAATTAAAGAATTCGTACCTGTTCTAATAATGGTATTCTCCATCTTCCCATATTTGTGCATCTGTAGAGCTCTTACATAGCAGGAAACTGGTAGGGAGCAGTGACAGTCCCCCTTTTCTCCTGTTGGAGCCTCCTCAGTCCTGTTCAACAGGGTAAGAGGGTAAGGCGAACACAGGCGGGCGGGAGGTACACCGTCTTCTGGGTGAGAACCCAGGCAGGGGCACAGGATTCCGTGAGAAGCAGGTCTGTGGAAGGCCACAGGAGACCCCCGTGATAGTCCTGTGTGCTACCGGGTTGGTGTGAAATAAGACACATGTGAGAGCTTATGAGGCAAGTGCTCATTCTTTTCTGTCCTTAAGTATTTATTCTTCCTTGTGAACTGAAGGTCACTTTATCCAGCCCATTAGGGAAAAAGCCACATTAGAATCCCACTTGGGATTGGACCACATTTATAAACTAATTTGGGAGAAATAAAAATGGTTTGATTCACATTGGGCCTGTATTCTTTTTTCTAAATTTGTTCTTATGTGTTTGGTTGCTTTTTGTTTTAATTCCGTTGTAAATGGCATTTCTCCCCTATTTCCATTCCTTCATATTCATTACTACAATGGAAAAAAGTTATTGTATATCTGTCTTATATCTAGCCACCTTACTAAATTATCTTCTGGAATTTTTGAACTATTTGTATTTTCTGTGTATTCAGTCTTATCAGTGAAAAAGGTTGTTTTTTGATTTTGTTGTTGCACTGAATTCTCACTAAACTTGTCAAAGTAGTGTTCGATAATCATGGTAAGATTGCAGTGTGAAGATCTTGCTTGGGTCTGAACGCAAATGAACAACCAGAAACTGAGACCGTCAGAAATATAAGTGCTGACTGGGTATTATATTCCAAACTTGTTCATTTTCCTTATAATATTTGTCATTTTTTAAAGTATTTTTAGAAATAAGGGATTCATAATCAGGGATGAGGACAATGGCAGAGGGGATATTTGAAACAGACATTGAATTGATCATTCTTGAAGCTGGATGATGGGTGGTATGTGGGGATTTTGTTCTGTTGTGTAAGTTTGGAATTTTTATGTTTTAAAACATTTATGGTGGTAGCGGACATCCCTGCCTAATTAGTAATTGTAATTTAAATAGATTTAGTATTCTTTATTGTTGAGAATAATATTTGACATTAATGTTTGGAGATACCCTAGATTATATTTAAGCAGTTTCCCTAGAGTTTTTTTTATTAGAGTTAGTTGCTGAATTTTATCACATGACTTTTCAGTATCTACTCATATGTGGTTATTTCCTTTAGTTTGTTGTAATAGCTTTGTGTAGGTAGATGCTTTCGGTGTATTTCTGGAACCTAATTGCTAGCAAATATTTCATTGAGAATTTTTGCGTTTATATTCATGAGTGAGAGTGACATACTGCTATCTAGCCAGCATTTTTTCCTAGGTCTCTCTCTGGATTTGCGGTTGAAATTGTAGTGTCCTCATAAAAGAAATTATAGTGCTTTCCCTTTTTCTGTGGTGGCTTAAGTGACATGGGTGTTCTCTGTCTGGGATTGGATAGAACTCAGCTCTAATTCTGTCTGGTCTTGGTTCCCCCCCCCCCTTTTTTTTTTCTTTCAATATTTGTTTATTTTGAGAGAGAGAGAAAGAGAGACAGCGCCTGAGCGGAGGAGGTGCAAAGAGAATCCCAAGCAGACCCCTCGCTGCCAGCACAGAGCCCAATGTGGGCTCCGTCCCATGGTCTAAGAGATCATGACCTGAGCTGAGAAGAAAAGCCAGATGCTTAACCACCACCCAGGAGCCCTTGCATAGTAAAATTTCTGAGAAAATAAGAGTTGGATGCTTAACCTACGGCTTAACTGACTGAGCCACCCAGGCAGCCCCCGTTTTCATTGGGAGATTTTATTCAGCTGTTGAGTGCTCTTCTAGTCAGGCTTTCCAGTTCTTGGCTCCACTTTGGTAATTTACAGTGTCTAGGAGATCATCCGTTTCTTCCAGATGTTCAGGTTTGGGACCATTTTGATATACATCTCCTGAGTCTGTGATTATACCTTTTTTCAATATTTGCTCTTCTTTTTTCCTTAATTTTGTGAGGAATTTGTTTCAAAGAATTGGCTTTTGGATCTGTTTACGTTCTCAATGGATCTTGAGTTATTTCATTTATTTCTCCATATTGTGAGAATCGAATTTCTTTGTTTTCAGTGTTCTAATATGAAAATATCTAAAACCCAAATCCTTGTTTGAATCTATGAAGTCTTATCCCATAGATCTTGCTTTCGTTGTCTTTCTCCTGCTTTCTAGATATCTTGTGGTTTTGTTTTTGTTACCCTCGTTGATCCAAGGGTTATCCAGGGGTGTTCCAAATACTGGAGAGTTGTATCTTTTTTTCTCCTAGTTTTAACGGATCACGAGTTGAGAACATGAATTATAAAAATATATTTTAAGGGTTGCTTAAATTTTCTTTATAGTAGTTACATGGTAATTTTAAAATTTTTTCTTTAGTTGCTCTTCTTTTCTCAACTCAAGATTCTGTATGTCAGTTCTAATTTATTGACTGTATTACTCTGTCCCCTGCCCTTGCTCATGTTATGCTTACTGAATCCATCATTCTGAGGGCTGCTGTTAAAGTCTCCCGCTTGTCTTTTAGTTTTACCAAGTCACCTGGTATTTTTCTTAGTCTTTCCTTATGTATTCATCTGCTGTAATGATTTGCATGTAGAAGTTTAGGAATGTTGTATCTTCTCTATCCTTTCATGATCTTGTTCTTAAACCTCACCCAGGCTGGTACCGCATGGCTCTCCTGCTCTGTGGTTTGGGGGGGGGGGGGTTTGAGCCTCTCCCTTTGTTGTCAGCATTTTTCCTAGTTTGTTTTAAGCATATTCTTCCACTTAATTATTGATTTTATTATTTTTTCTTTTTCCACAATTTTTCTGCCTTGATCAAGTTGCTATTCCCTGTTTTTCTCTTAATTTAGAGATTCTGCTCTGATTTTTCTTTAACGGGTTACCTTTTCTCTTATAGTCATACTTCTGTATTTGAAAAAAAGATGTCAGCTCCTTCTTCTGCCAGGACCATCTGCATTCCATCTGACACTTCACATCTCCCTCTTGAATGTTTTACTTCTGTGTTCTCACTTCATACCCTCAACTCTTATGTAGTTTAATACAAATTCTGCATTATTAATACAATTTTCCCAGTATGTCCCTTTCTATTCAAGGGACCTTAATTCATTCCAGAGAGTTTGTGAATGTATGGACTCTGGTCTTTGTTCTTCTCAGGAAAACATTCTATTACTATTCTTTTTCTCCCTCTGTCCCTTTTTCACTTCCAAGAACTCTTATTGTTAATGAGGTAGATTGCCAAAGGGGCACCTGTCGGCTCAGGTCATGATGTCACAGTTCACGGGTTCAGGCTCCACATCAGGCTCTGACAGTGCAGAGCCTGCTTGGAATATTCTCTCTCTCTCTCTCTCTCTCTCAAGATAAATAGATTAGCTTTAAAAAAAAAAGTTGGGGGGAAAAAGGTAGATTGCCTAAATTGTTTCTCCAAGACTGTCTTTTTTTTTTTTTTACATTCATTTATTTTGAGAGAGACACAGAGAGTGAGCAGGGGAGGGACAGAGAGAGAGGGAGACACAGAATCTGAAGCAGCTCCAGGCTCTGAGCCGTCAGCACATAACTCGATGTGGGGTTCAAACCCACAAACTGTGAGATCATGACCTGAGCTGAAATCGGATGCTTAACCAACTGAGCCACCCAAGCGCCCCTCCAAGACTGTCCATGATTTTCTTCTCTATATTTTTGCCTGTGTGTTAAGTTTTCTAATATTTGATCTTCCAAGTCAAATCTCAATTGTGACCATTTGTCAATTGAGCTACCAAAGTTTGAGTTTAAAAATCATGGTTTTTAAGTTCATAAGTTTTAAATAGTATACTTGCATCTTCATTGTAGTGTTAACTAATTTTTCTGGCTCAGATTATTGCCTTCCCCCTCCTGCAGCTCTGCCTGTGGAGCTCTTCCTGGAGGCAGGGAGGTGGGGCCACTTGTCATCTCACTCCTGGGGTCCTCACGCTCAGGGATTCTGTTCTCCAGGCTTTTCCAGGATGCACTGTATTCCTTTCCTTGCCAGAAGGTTCTTCAGAATTCATCCCCTGCTTCTGTTCTTCCTAACGTCCCTACTCTCCTTTGCCTTAATTTCATGGCCTGGCTTGGAGCTGTCCACTCCTCTTCAGTCACTGGCCTTCCTCTTAGCCCAGGCCTTACCTGCTCCTCCCTTCTCAGCCGTAGACCCAGCACGGGAGCCCTCCGCTCCCCTCCGCCTCCCTTGTTCCAGTGGGGCAGATGAGCTAAGGCTCCCAAGGGGCCACTAAGAGAGAGAACGAAGGCTGGCATCTTCTGTGAAGTAATACAACTCCTCCTGCCGTTGGCGTCGGTTAAAGCGTGCATGGGGGTGCGGGAGCCTCATGTCTTCAGAGGTGGTTGGGAAATTTTCCACTCAGAAGGGAAACAGCGTGCAGTTTTCAGGAATGTTAAGGTTTGGGGGATGGGGAGGCAAGCAAGAAAGACCTAAGTTTCTAAGTTCCAGAGGGAATCAAATCTGACCGCATTCATCTCTCTTGACTTTGTTACCAAAGGTTAGCCGACAAGCCTCCATGTTCCCCAAAGGTTCAAGTCTTCTAAAATTCGTGTTAAAATTCCACCTATCTGGAAAACTACTGTCCCGCTCCTCCAGCACTCCAGTGCCTTCAGTCCTTTTCCCTTTACTTAAGAATATTGCTCTGTGTGCCCCATTGTCTAAAACTAGTTCTCATGGGGCGCCTGGGGTCTCAGTTGCTTAAGCGTCCAACTTCAGCTCAGGTCATGATCTCACGGTTTGTGGGTTCGAGCCCTGTGTCAGGCTCTGTGCTGACAGCTAGCTCAGAGCCTGGAGCTGCTTCAGATTCTGTCTCTCCCTCTCTCTGACCCTCCCCTGCTCACGCTGTGTGTCTGTCTCTTTCTCTGTCTCAGAAATAAAAACATTAAAAAATAAAAATTAAAAAAAAAAAACTAGTTCTTAGGAGCTCAGGGAGCCTCCCAGCAGCAGACAGTGTTCTATAAGTGTCCTTTCCTTGTTGAAAGTTTTCGAAGAGAGAAAGGAAATTACATAATTCCAAAGGTCCTGAGATTTTGTCTTTTTCTCTTACTGTGTCCCTGGTGCTTAGCATATAATCAGTACTAGAAAAAAGTATAGGGGCACCTGGGTGGCTCAGTCGGTTTAGCGTCTGACTTCAGCTCAGGTCATGATCTCACAGTTTGTGGGTTTGATCCCCGCGTTGGGCTCTGTGCTGACAGCTCAGAGCCTGGAGCCTGCTTCAGATTCTGTGTCTCTCTCTGCCCCTCCCCTGCTCATGCTCTGTTTCTGTTTCTTAATAATAAATGTTAAAAAAATTTTTTTAGAAAAAAGTTTAGACTTTGTTGGAAATAAGGAACATCTATGTGTATACCTACAGTGGGTTGGCTTAATTGACCTGATTTTTCATATCTAATTTTTAATGAGGTGATAATTTGCTCGTTTCTGTAATTTGATACAATTGACAAGTAAAACAGGAGCAGTTGATGCTTTAGGTGTAAGTCTGTTTACATGTCAGTTCATACTAAATTAAATGTGTGTGTGTACATACGTGCATATATGTATATGTGGTTTTTTTTTTTAACAGATTGAGAAAACTTCACTGAAGATGTCTAAGGTAAGAGATCATACTTTTCATGTATCTACAGTATAAGGAGAAATTCCTGTGTTTTCAAACTGTTTATAGTCCTGATTTATATGACTCATTTAAATTTTTTTTTTTTTTAATTTATTTTTGAGAGAGGGTGCACACGCACAAGCAGGAGAGGGTCATAGAGAGAGGGAGACACAGAATCTGAAGCAGCTCCAGACTCTGAGCTGTCAGCACAGAGCCCATCGCGGGGCTCAAATTCACAAGCCATGAGATTATGACTTGAGTGGAAGTCGGATGCTTAACCGACTCAGCCACCCGCGTGCCCCTATGTGACCTAGTTTTAATATGACTGATATATTTGACTCGTTGAGGCAATATGTAATTTAATTGACATTCTAAAAACTTTGAGCTTTCTTTTTTTTAGAGTTCTAATTTGTTTCTAAGTACGTCAGTAACAATCCATTTAGCCTCCTTTACATCATTTTCAGAATACCAATCAAATGACAATTTAAATTCTAGTCATTATCATCACAAAACTAACAGGGCTCTTAGACTTGATAAATTGGCTTATATTACCTCTTGCAGATTAGCCCAGAGCCCTGAAATAAATTAGTTTTGAAAGACAGGCTGAGAAAAACAGAACTTGTGGTTAAAATTGCCAGATTATTATTTTCCTTTGCCTTTTATTTTTTAGTGTTTCGGTGTTCATTACTATCTGATGTATAATTGCCGTGTTAATTTTAACTTTTTAGGCAAGTATGAGTGTGGAACACTGATGAGGAAAAAAACAAATAAAAATTAACCATAATTCCATCACCTAGAAATAACCACTAGTAACATTTTGTGAATGTTTTTACATGTGCGCGTGTGTGCATGTGAATATACATTTCCAAAATATAATCCTAAAGGAAAAATACTATCTTATGCCTTACCTGTTACAATTAATAAGGCAGTTGATGTATCTTTTCTCGATTTCCTTACATTTTTAGTATGCTCTGCCCAGATTCTATAGCTTTAATGTACTTTATTGTATCTCCAGTTTATTCCACCTGCCGAGGAATAGTGATGCTTCATTCTCCTTGGCTGTGATCCGTTTTTCATTCCTTGTCTTCTCTTTGGTGTTTGAAGCCCGATGCTCACACCCCACCCCTAAGTTGCCTGCCTCACCCTTGGCCTCTGTGTTGGCATAGAGCTAGGAATGAACGAGAGACATGGCTTGTTCCTGAACACTTTTCACAAATGCAGCACCTCTGGTCCCTAGAAGGACTGACTTTTAGAAGCCATTCTTCTGCTAAGTTTGTTCCCTGAAACCACTTACAGCTGTGGTATTACTTTGTAAGTTTGACTGATTTTCCGGCATGCGATAATACTGGATTGGTTTACTCTTTTTAAAAAATGTTGAACAAATACCACCAGTTTTCTGATATAGGTGGCCGTTTGCAGGTGTGGATTTTAATTTGGGGGAACTAGTGATACCTGTCTATGCCACAGGTTTGATTATATCTTAAAAGCAACTAATAAGGTATTTGTACTGTTTTTTTTTCTTTTTTGTAAAATCTTATTTTAGCAACAACCAACTCAGTTTATAAATCCAGAAACTCCTGGCTATGTCGGATTTGCAAACCTTCCCAATCAAGTTCACCGAAAATCAGTGAAAAAAGGTTTTGAATTCACGCTAATGGTGGTCGGTAAGAAATTAACTTACACCTTCAAGCTTATTAAATAATGAAGTTATCGTCCCTTCCCAACCTTTAGGGTATAATAGTGTGACCTGTAAAGTCAAAGGGAATATTCCTTTATTGTCAGGATCAGATAACTGGAGAATTTGAAAAAAAATCTTGAGCAAATTTTTCTGAAGGGTAGAATCTTAATTTTTCTGCCATTTCCTTATTTGTATGTGGTGGAAGTTTTCACTTATTGTGCCAGTGAGCCTCCAAAATGGCCCCAGTGATCCTTGCCTCCTGGTATTTGTGGTACTTTCTAGCCCCTTCCCACATTGAGTAGGGCTTACCCATATAGACAGTAGAACATGGCAGAAATGAACATGTAGGACTTCAAGACTGGGTCATAAAAGACACTGCAGCCTGCCCCTTGGCTTTTCTTGAATCACTCACCTTGGGGGGGTGCCAGTCGCCATGGTGGGAGGACCCTTCACTAGCCTTATAGAGAAGTCCCACAGGGCAGGGAGCTTAGAGCTGCCAGTTGCTGTGTGTAAACTGTTCTAGACCTTTCCTAATAAAGTTATAAACAAGCCTTGAAGGATCAAGCTGATTAAAAAATTAGCGACTTGTCAGGACAAAACCCATCATTCATTCAAGAAGGAAATCAAAATCTAGTTTACAGTGTAATATTTACAGTTGCCATCATCCAGTAACAAGTTACAAATGCAAAGAAGCAAAACAACGTGGCACACACATAACCAAAGAGAGACATCAGGTAAACAGACCCGGCAATGACAGAGATGATAGAATTAGTGAACAAGACCTTTTACTGTTTTAAATGTGCTCCTGGTACCTAAAGGGGAGCATCAATATAAGAGGGAAACAAAGTAATCAAAAGAACTTAAATGGAACTTTTAGAGATTAAATTTATTTCTCACAGACCTAACAGCAGATTATATACTGAAGAGAAAGGGCAATACGAAGCATCCAGACATCAAGTAGAATAAATAAAGAAAAGCACACCGGTGCACACAGTAAACAGTTGGCGAAAAGCACAGATAAAAGGAAAAATCTTACACGCAGGTCGGCGGGGAGTGGTGGGGGAGGGATGAGCACGTTACATGCGGAGGACCAAAGGTGAAAAGGGCCACCGACTTATCAGGTAGCAGCAGCCATGTGAGATGATAGTTTAAAAGTACTGAAAGAATAAAACCATCAGCTTAGAATTCTGAATTCACCAAAAATTACCATGAAAAATGGAGATTTAAAAAAAGATGAAATACAAATGTTTTTAGGTAAAACCTGACAGAATTTGTCACTGTCAGATCTACACAAAAATAAATTTAACTGGGTTCTTCAGGGTGACAGAAAAGGCATAGCACTGGAAATGGCAAGTGTGTTGGTAAATGTAAAAAACACTTTTCTTGGCTCCTCATTTTTTTAAAACATAACTTCAGGGCAAAGTTAACAGTGTGTAACGTGGGATGAGATGTGCCCGGGTAGCAAGGAGGGTAGCGCAGGCCGGGAAGGCGCTGGCTCATGGAGTGTTACCTAAGCGAGGGCTCCTGCATTAGTGGGGCGAGTCATCCGCTCTGGAGCAGCCACTGTGAAAGTGAAACCAGGGTTTGGCTAAAAGCCAATAGGTTTGATAAAATAGAACGCAAAACCTGTTCACTCCAGAAGGCAGCAAAAGAGACAAGAGATGAGACCAGTGGAGAGAGGGCAGCACCCTAACAGAAGGGGCGTAGTCGTGACCGGGACAAGTCAGAGGCAGAGAGTCGGAGCCCGAATGGCCGGGATGGAAAATCACGCAAAGCCCAACCAGGGGAAACCGGACGCGGCTGCATTGATACAGGACAGTAGACCTTATGTCTAGTACCTGCATATTCCCAGAGGTGAAGAAGGGTGTATCCTGATGATGCAGGGCTCAGTTCAAAACAACATCATTTTAATGTATGTGCACTTAACAATGGGGCTCGATAACGCACGATGCAGAATCTGAAAGGAGAAAGATGAATCTGTAAGATTTACCCAACTGATGTTGAGAGCACTGTGTGCTGAGAAACGCCAAAGTATACATTCTTTTCAAGTGCATGTAGAGGATTCACCTTCAATACTCTTCATGGTGAGAATATTTTAGTAGGCCAGCATTACCCTGTAATCAATGATGAGAAAAGTACAGAAATTCATGAGCAGACAGACACCCCAATAAAATTTTGGCAAGTCCAATAATATATAAAAATGCTTGATGTAGTCAGTTATGGTATAATGCAATATACATGTGTTTCTTAAAAATCACCATGCTGTGCAATAATGCAATTGAAACCATAGGCTTCTGGAGAAAATACAGGCACAACATTGTCAAAAGTTGCCTCAAATGTGAGGAACATAATAAAAATGGTTTTTACACATGTTAACTGATTAATCATACTATACCGAATATGGGCACTATAGCTGACCAGTCCCTGAAGTTTGTCAAACTGGGTGTTGGGAAGTGGTAGAAGGAGAGCTGTGTGAAGACGGGTGGGTAGCCATGTCAGCAGAGGTGAGTGTGTATGGGCCCCAATGCCCATTGAACAGAGGTCACTGGTAGCTGAGGGGTGCACGTTATTGAGTATACTCTTTCATGGCTCGATTCTACTCGGTAGTTTTTTACGTTCACCTGATTTGTCACCAGTGAAATCACACATGAGAAGATACAACGTTGGTGTTACGTTGAAGTAACGTAACTTCCCTAGTACACCAATCGTGTTGGAACAAATTCTCACCTTCAAGGCATGTGTTATGGGAAAGCTGTGTATACATCCTAATGAATGGGGTTTACCTCAGGAGCACATGATTTTTGGGGGAGAGACTTTTGTGTGTTTGTTTGTTGAGAAAGAGAGAGAGCATGGGGTGAGGAGGAAGGAGCAGAGGGAAAGAGTGAGAAAAATCTCACGATCTTGAGATTACAACCTGAGCCAAAATCAACAATCAGATGGTTACCCCAGTGAGCAGCCCAGGCACTGCCCCTCGGGAGTGCATGGTTTAACATTGGAAAATTAATCTGTGTGGTTCTAAAGAGGAAACGCTTGCTATCATCTGAAACATGCAGTTGTAACAATTCAGAACCCATTAAAGATTTTGAAAATTGGTAAACTAGAAATGAAATTTTCTCAACTTGATTAAGGATATATACCAAAAATCCGTAGTTAGAGTTATTCTTTTTCATGGAAAAAAAAAAGTAAGACATTCTTAATTGCAAGTGAAATGATTTGTGTATGTTAAAAATTCTAAGGAAATCCAAGACTATAATAAGTAAATTTGATCAAGTTGCAGGTTCTGGTAACATAAAAATCAACGTGGTATCTGTGTACTACGAACAAAATTTTTTTTAAAATGTTTTATTTATTTCTGAGAGAGCGGGTGAGCAGGAGAGAGTCAAAGAGAGAGGGAGACACAATCTAAAACAGGCTCCAGGCTCTGCACTGGCTGTCAGCACAGAGCCTGACGTGGGGCTCGAACACATGAACCGTGAGATCATGACCTGAGCTCCAGTTGGACACCTAAGTGACTGAGCCACCCAGGCACCCCTGTTTTATTTATTTTTGAGAGAGACAGAGTGGGAGTGGGTGAGGGGCAGAGAGAGAAGGAGACAGAATCCAAAGCAGGCACCAGGCTCTGAGCTGTCAGCACAGACCCCGATGCAGGGCTCAAACTCATGAACCATGAGATCATGACCTGAGCTGAAGTCAGATGCTTAACCCACTGAGCCACCCAGGTGCTCCGCCAACAAATAATTTTAAAATGAGCTTGAAAAGACTATCAAAAACAATGGTAATAAAAACATTTTACAAAATAGTATCATCTGTAGTAATGTAAGAAATGCACACCGCTTAGGCTAACTTAGTGGAATGGGTACGGGACCTTCACGGACACCGTGGCAACACCGCTGAGAGAAAGACAAGCTGCCAGTGCACTGGGTGTGCCCATGAACTGTGTTCTGCCCCCAGAGTGACCCATAGAGTCAGCACGTTGCCAGAGTCACATCAGGCTTTGTAAAGTAGAAATGAACAGTCTGGTGTAAAGTATGAATGTAAGTGCAGAGGGCCTAGAACAGACAGAAACACATAGAGGACCCGTACGGTCTGACTGCAAGACTTTGACAGGAAGCGTGACAGTGAGGTGAGGGTGGACCTCCAGATCACCTGGAAATACCAGCCTGAAGACCCACGTACACGTGGTCAACTGATTCTTGAGAAGGGTGCCAAGGTGACGCAGAGGGGGAGAGGTTAGCCATTTGTAAACAGTGCTGTACCAAGTGCATGGTTGTGTGGTGGGCAGTGAACGTGAACCCCCTCCTTCACACTCTGCAGCGCACTGGGCTTAACTATAAAGCTGTAAGAAGTCTAGGTGAAAACGGGAAAGAGTTTCATGACTTGGAGTAAGATTGTTTAGGACATGATGAACACCAGTCACAAAATAAATGAAAAGTTGTGCTTCGTTAAAAATTTTTCGTCAGAAGACACCAATAAGAGAAGGTCATAAACTTGAGAAAGCATTCACAGCACCACACGTGACATAGGACTCCTGTCCAGAATATGAACCCGTGCAGCTCAGGAAGAAGACACACTACCCAGTTACAGAAAGGGCCACAAGATTGGGGTGGACATTTCGTAGAAGATCCTGAATGGCCAGGACCCACAGGATCCCACCACACACTCCCTGCAATGGCTGAAATTTGTGAAAAGTCTGGCAGTCCCCAGTGTTAGCGAGATGTGGACAGCCGCGCCTCTCCTAGTGGCTGGTGACCGTGTAAAGTGATAGACCACTTTGGAAACCAGTTCAGCGCTTTCCTGGCCATTACTCCCTGTGTAAGTAGACCGTCCGTTCTTGGGCAGTTACCGGAAGAAATGATAGCATGACCGCAGGGACTGCTCCTGGGCGTTCACAGCCGCTCTCCCTGCAGTGGCCCAAACTGGATGTAACCCAGGTGTCCAGCGGGAGGGTGGTCACCATGTCATGATGTGTCCACATGAGGGAAGGAAACGGACTGCCATCGCATGCAGCCACGTGGATGAACTTCCAGAGCGAATGGTGCTGAACAAAAGCAGCCAGACAGAAGGCATGGTGTAGGATCCCATGTGCATGAAGCTCTAGAATAGTCAAAGCCAGTCTAGAGACAGAGCAGATTGGTGTGTGTGTACATATAGTGGCAGCGCTAGAGGGGTAGAGCGGACTCTGACTTAGGCAAAGGAGCTCAGATGATATGGAGATCCTTGTTGCCTTGAGTTTGTTTATCTGAGTATGTGCTTGGTCAGACTAATCCATCAGTGTGGTTCAAAAGAGTACACTTACTGTTAAACTGAGGTGTGTGTGAGTTACACCTCAGCAAAGTGGATTTCAAATAAAGCAAGTAGGGGACAACGGGTGAGATGGGTAGTGAATAACACCTAGAAACTTAATCATGAGAACCCTTAACTTTTAAATTGTACCTGTCAGCAGCTCAAGGAAAATGATCGACAGGTACCCCTGCTTTCTGAAAGTCCCTGGTACACCAGTTTTATGAAAGACCTCTAATAGTGCCTGGTCTTCACCCAAAAGATAAGCAAGAACGTGGGGTCGGTTTTGCAGCGAGCTGTTCCAGAAGCAGCACTCCTGCTGAGCCCCTCCTTGGGGCGTCTCCACGTCCAGCTTCCAGAGCTCTGAGCTGTCTGCAGGCTTCTGGACTTTATTGATTTTGTGCACCCATTATGTGTTCTAAGGTATCAGAAAGACTGAGAGGTGATTTTCTTTTTAATCTAGGAGTGTCAAAAATGTTTCCATGTAAGTGAGTGGTATGTTGCTTTTTTGCCTTCCACCATTTGGGCTTAGGAACAGTCTAGTTCCTGGTAGAGGGAGAACCTGTATCAGGAAAAGGTTAGTGCACCCAGCTTGTAAGACACGAGTGAAAAAGGCATTGTTTTTGGAATTGTGGGTAACTTCTAAAGGAAAAAGGAATATCATAAAAAGATCATACGTAATGCGAGTGAAAAACTACAAATGTTTGGGCAGCAATCTGGGAGAAATTTAAAAATCACACATAAGTTCTTTAAAGACACCACAGACTGAAGCCTGGTGGCAGGTTGCTCGTGAGGGGACGTGGTGCCCACACTGCTGAAGTCTGGCCGAACGGTGATAGTTGGTGATAGTTCATATCAAGTTTCCAGCCTCCCCCCCACATATTGGGGACAAGAAGAGCAAGATTAAAAACAGAAAGCGTTTTGCCAAATATGTATAGTACCTGGTAGAAAGTCCAAAGGATGGATAGTGTGACCAGAATCACGACACGATTACAGAATGAACACTTCTGAGGACTTGAGAACTACTAAGCTAAGAAGATGAGTCCGTGTAGGTTCATGGGTCCTGCAAATGCACACACGCGTCCTGGTGGGCTCCCCCCGTGAGCACGCGTGCCCGGGATGTGGCCGCTCTGAGCCGGGCCTGCTTGGCCATCCTTACCCCTTGAAATGGCTCGGCTCTGGGCAAAAAAGGGATCGCTTGGAGTGTTGCCCTTCAGGGCCCTCCGGAGTAGCCTGCCCCCACGGTGTTTGAGAAAACTCCTTCAGGGGCGCCTGGGGGGCTCAGTTAAGCATCCGATTTCGTCTCGTGTCATGATCTCACAGTTCGTGGGTTCAAGCCCCGTGTTGGCCTGTGTGCTGACAGCCAGCTCAGAGCCTGGAGCCTGCTTCACATTCTGTGTCTCCCTCTCTCTGACCCTCCCCTGCTCACGCTGTCTCTCCCTCAGAAATTTTTTTAAAAACTTAAAAGAAAGCACCTTCTTTCTTATGTTGGTTAAAACTGAAAAGTGAACGTGAGGGGGGGACACCCCCACACAGGTTAGCAAGATTTTTGTTTCCTAGCATTCCTGGCTTGGCCTAAGTTTTGGGGGAATGGAGGCGGTTAGCCCGCCCAGGGTTTTAATGGGAAGCCTCTGGGACTGCCAGCCTGATGGGATTCCAGATGGCTGTCAACCCAAGCTCGCTCTCCTCATCTCCACCTTTTTTTCCTCCACGTGGCGGCGCCCCCTTGTGCCTGAAGCCACGTGGCTCCTTCATTGGTGAAAACGTGAGCCATTTTGTAAACCCCGAGTACCTCCCGTCCCTGTCAGCTTCTGCTGTCACCGCTTGTGCGGGACGACCACGAAAGGCCGCCCAGCCTGGTGCATTTCACACTGTGGGATTTATGCTCCAGGCCTTCTCTTGAGATTGTGTGTCGCCCGTGTAAAGGCACCTGAGAAGCACCTGTGGGACAGAGATGCTAGTGGAAGAGAAAATGCGAAGCTGGCCAGTCCCAGGGATGCGGCTGAAGAGTAGCATCATGTTCTGAGTTTGTAAGTTAGTTATTTATAGATGCTGCCTGAAAGCAATTCCAAGTGAAGATTCTTCCACCATTAAAATGAAGACCTGTAATTTAGAGTCAGCCAATGGAATATTATTACTGCTTTTTTTTCCCTTTTTTTTTTTTTTTTTTTTTTTAAGAAGGGGTCTCTACTCGGATGCTTCTGCTGACATGTCTTGTGCCCCAATCCCTTTCAGCTTCATTACCCACAGCCGTCACCACTTCATCAGCAGAATGACCTTGCTCATTTGCTGCCTTCCCCCACTGGACTGCCATTCTGCCTGGGAGCAGGAATTGAGCTGTCCCGCACCTAGACCTGTGCCAGGCACACAGAAAGACTCAGCACTTACTGGCAAGATCTCCTCATTTTGTGGTAAAGACGTAAGGGGGCACTGCTAGGTGGTTTATTAAAAACATACTTTGGCATGTTTTTATGCTCTTTTGTTGAGACACATTCAACACATAATTCAGGTTTTGTCCTTCCCATGGTCCTTGCCGCATAGGAAAGTTGCAATCTGATTAAAGCACAGTCCTGATTTTATATGTCTACACATTTCAAATTTGTTCTTGTTCTTTTCCCAGAAATCATGATTTTTAAAACAGATGGGTGCTCCTTGCACATGCTCTGCAGGACTTAGCAGAGAGAGGTTCAGACCAAGATGCCCAGGAGACCGTCAGGCACCTCTCCGTTTGGAATGTGACTTTAGCTGATAACCTCCAGTGAGGTGGAATCTGCACACTTCCATAGGGAGTAATATTTAGGGGGTGGGGGGATGGGTAGCTCAGTAGATTAAGCGTCTGACTCTTCATTTGGGTTCAGGTCATGAACTCACGGATCATCAGATGGAGCCCCATGTTGGGCTCTGTGCTCTTAGCACAGAGACTGTTAGGGATTCTCTCTTCCTCTCACTATGTCCCTTCCCTGCTCGCAGTCTCTCTCAAACAAATAATAAATTAACATTTTTATACAAATATTTAATTTGTGGTATTTTGCATCCTTGAAGTTAAGTTTCAAATACTCAGATTACAAACATTACATAACTCAAGAGTAGTTAGAATTTAGGTATTATGGGAGTTGAAGAGAATTCTTAACCCGTTACATACTAGAATGAGTATGTCTTTCTCTTAACTGGTTACATCGTACTCAGCCATGTTGACAGCGTAGGCTGTCTGAGGTGAGGCAGTTGCCAGGCCAGTCACTGGTGGGGCATAGAGTGTGGAGCAGGTAAGGGAGGAGGTCGGCCACCCCTGCCTTGGTGACAGGAGGCACCGACTGCAGACTGTGATGCAGTCTTGGGCGAGTGTTCTGTTTCTGGTTCCCGCCGCTTGGCAAGCCAGAGTGTTCTTGACATTGATAGATGGGTTCAGTTTTCTGAAAAGGTGGGAACTTTCACAATTAGCAAAAATCATAACCGAAAACCTACTTTGCATTCTATTTATCAAAAAATAAAGACCCACCTCTAAGAGTCCATTGTATACATTTGTGAAGAGCTAAGGGTATGTTTCTGATCTTACCACGTGGGGGATTCTGGAGACTCAGAGACCTTGATTTGAATCAAGGCCCTGCTCTGGACTGCTCTCCAAGCAAAGTCCATTTAGTAACCTTTGAGCACCCATTTCCCCATCAATGAAATGGGGAGAGTTGTACCAACTTGGTAGTGGTCAGATGGAGTGCAGAGAGAGAATGGTGTTTGTGAGGGCTTAGTGCCAGACCACACATAAACTCAGTAGACGAACCATGTCATATGGGTCAAGTCCTGACAACATTTCCATTTTCATCTGAAGGTGAATCAGGCCTAGGAAAATCGACTCTCATAAACAGCCTGTTCCTGACTGATCTCTACCCAGAAAGAATCATACCTGGAGCCGCAGGTACTGTGAGTGCAGTTCTGTGTGAGCGCTGCTGAGACTACGTAATTGGTATCGTTGCCTCACCTTTAAACACAGGGACAGCATGCTTGCAGTTGGGAAGGGTGCTGGCCTTGGCCCTTGGGTCTTTGCATGAGTCCATGGGTCCATCTCCGAGTTTGTTTTCCTTTATTGTAAAGTGGAAGGCATAGTTTAGATTCTGTGTTGGACCCGGGCACTGAGGGACCATGTTTCTTCACGCGGGGCTCTGTAAGCGGCTGACTGCGGTGGGGATCGGTATCTGCCCCTGCCTGCTGTGTGAGCCTCGCGTCCACGAACGCTCCAGGAGCGAGCGGGTTAGCCCACACAGAGTCTAGCCCTTGGCCACCAAGTAGAGCCCTTTCACAAAGAGCTTTGAGTTTAGTTTTTTGTGGGGCTTTTTTCCAGGGCGGGGGGGTCTGTTAGGTAGGCTTCATGCCAAGTGCAGAGCCCAACGTGGGGCTTGAACTCCAACCCTGAGTTCCAAGAGTAGGACCCTTAACCGGCTGAGCCACCAAGGTGCCCCACTTTGAATTCAGTGTTTAAATGAATTAAGAAATTGTTCTCTTCGTCTCAGGAACAGAAGACATAATTTTCAATATTGGCATTTTAACCTTTCCGAGCTGTCATTTAATCTTAGTTTCTAGGTCGCCCTTGCCAACCCGGGGATCATTTTTACGCAGTTCTCGTGTTAGCTCTGCAAACCTTCCTCTAGGAAAGGTAGTGAAGTTCATTTGTTTATTAATAAGAAAGTTAACAGGTCATTTCTCCTCTTTGTGAACTGGGTCAGTTTTTAGGTACGTTCTCTCATTAAGTTTGTTTGTTTTTTAGAAAAAATTGAAAGAACTGTCCAGATCGAAGCTTCGACTGTGGAGATTGAAGAGCGAGGGGTCAAGCTGCGCCTGACAGTGGTGGACACGCCCGGCTACGGGGACGCCATCAACTGCAGGGATTGGTATGCTCCTCCGGGACATGGTGCTTCTAACGTGCTCAGATTTCATAGCATTAACGAGTGATGACTAGGCTTGAGGTAGCCATATGTGACAAAACCGTGCAACAGCTTACGAGCACGCTGATTGTAACAGGAGTTTCGTGGAGAAGGGGTATTTCTTCTGTAAGAACCAACCATCCATCAAATGCTAGTGCAAATAAAACCCCTTGATCTGAACGAACCCTGGCCAGTGGGGCAGATTGTGGCCTACCCCTTTCCCTTAGAGACTTGGTCCTTGACGTCCTTAGCAAAACTAAGGAAAGCTACAAGCAGGGGAGCAGTCTGCCTGCTGCGCGGAGAGCACCGCGTTCGTGGCAGAAACTGCAGGTTCTAATGTGAGCGGAAAGCATCAACTTGCCAGCATCTGATGAGGAGTGGAGAGGAGGGGCAGGGTCTCCCGCCTCCTTTCCTCGGGAGTCTCTCCCTCCTTCCCTTCTCCTCCTGGGTTCACGTTTTCACACGCTTGTCCCCGCTGTGTGTTCTGCTGCGCCCCCGGCCCCTCCACAGTTACAGCGCTTGTGAGAGCTGGTGGCCCTCTGTCCGCTCTCTCATCTCAGGTGCTTTCTTTCACTTTGTGTGTTTGTTCTAAGTGTTGTTTTATTAGAGAGAGAGTGCGTGCACGCACACCAGCGGGGAGAGAGAAGGGGAGAGAGAATCCCAAGCAGGCTCCTCGATGTCAGCACGGAGCCCACTGCGGGCCCCATCTCACAAACTGTGAGATCGTGACCTGAGCTGAGATCAAGAGTTGGACTCTTGGGGCGCCTGGTGTCTCGGTGGGTTAAGTGTCCAATTCTTGATTTCGGCTCAGGTCAGGCTCCCAGTGGAGCCTGCTTGGGGTTCTCCTCTCCTTCCCTCTGCCCCCCCACCCCTCACTGGAGTGCGCATGTGCGTTTTCTCTCTTGCTCACGCGCTCACTCAAATAAATGTGAAAAAAAAAAGCCGGGTGCTTGACTGACTGAGCCACTCAGGCACCCCACCTCAGGTGCTTTTAATTATTCCCTTTGGGCCTTTAAACTCCCCTTCCCCCAGTGCTTGGGGGAATCATGCTTCCCACGCTTTCCAAAAACATTTATCTTGCCAAATGTAGGAGTTAGTTTTCAGTTCCCGTCTTATAAATGAGTTGTCAAATTCTATTTGGTATAAAGGCAGGGGACAGAAAAAGCTTTGGTCTTTGAAGTTTGTGCCTTCTGTGTCCCATAACTGATGTTCGTGGTGCTCGCAGTTTTAAGACCATCATTGCCTACATTGACGAGCAGTTCGAACGGTACCTGCATGACGAGAGCGGCCTGAACAGGCGGCACATCATCGACAACAGGGTGCACTGCTGCTTTTACTTCATCTCCCCTTTCGGACACGGGTACGTGGGCGGCTGGCCGCGGGAGCCAGCTGTGCGGGAGTCGCGTCCTGACTTTGTGGGCTGACGGCTTCCCCCAAGTCGCGTATATTTTAATACAAGAAGTGAGATAATTTTGAGAGAACAAAACTGTGTGATCTCCCTGCTTTTCCCCTGAATTCGTGGCGCTGTCTCGCTCCTCACAGACTGAAGCCCTTAGACGTTGCGTTCATGAAGGCAATACACAACAAGGTGAACATCGTGCCTGTCATCGCCAAAGCCGACACCCTCACGCTGAAGGAGCGGGAGCGCTTGAAGAAAAGGGTGAGTGTGTTTTACTCAGGGTAGCTGAGGGCCAGGCGCCTCAGAAAGAGAGTAGAGGGGTGCTCTGAGGTGCCGGGGAACAGACGGGGAGGCTGGTGGTCTTTAAGAAATCCCTAACGCTTGTAGATTTTTAATATTTTCCTGTACAAAGATGTCAAGTTCTTATTGTTTGTAATTCACCTTAGATGAAAATACTCTCAGTGAATAGAAGGGACACCCTGTGTTAGGAGAATGGTGTGAGTATGGAGCTGTGATCATCTCTGTGAAGTCGTGTTATTTTATCTAAACATCTTGCAACCAATCCATTGAGGAACGCATTTCAGTTGTATTCGTTTGGTACCGTACACGTTTCAGGGGCTTACGTTTTGGCCATTTGGAGGTTGCCTTGCCCGTGTCTGTCTGCCAGCTGTGTGGCCGTCACCTCCCAGCAGCCCCATGCTGCTCGCTGGTCTGTGGTGCGCGTTTGTTGGTTCTTTGGTGTATATTGTAATTACGTGTCTGTTTTTTACTTATGTGCTCATTAAGAAAGTCCAAGTTTATGAGCACCTGGGTAGCTCAGTTAAGCGTCCGACTTCAGCTCAGGGCACAATCTCACTCGTGGTTTGAGCCCCCAGTAGGGCTCTGTGCTGACAGCTCGGAGCCTGGAGCTGCTTCAGATTGTGTCTCCCTCTCTCTCTGTCCCTCCCCCCTCGTGCTCTGTCTCCCTCAAAAATAAAAATTAAAAAATTTTTAATTGCTAAAAGAAAGTCCAAGTTCATCTGCTAAATTCTACAAATACAGTGACATACCTGTCCTTCCAGAAACATAGTCTATTTATGTTCTTGTTTTTACAGAATGGGATCATGGCGTACATATTATTTTGCCGTTTGACTTTCTAAAAATTCCCAGCACACACACAAAACACTCCTCCGCATCCTCACTCAGCTTAGAGCAACACACACACACACTCAGGAGCATTCCGGGCACACACACAATCTCTCTTCAGTGTTTCTTGGGCTTCCCACCCCCGCCCTTCTATTCCTGGCATCAGGAATCTTTGCTTAGCTCACTCGAATGTTCCAAAAGTCTAGAACCATACCTGGCACATGTGGGCACATGTCTGTCTTCTGACGGTTTTGGAAATCAGACACATTCTTGGAAAGGAAATTGATGGGCTTTTGAAAGTTTTGAAAGATAGCTGGATTTCCCTCAAAGCAAATGTGTAACAACTTACAGTCTCAAAGCACGATGTAAGCGCGTTCCGCCCCCGCCAGAACTGTCCTAGATACGCACCGGGTTTTCTAGAGCGTCTCCCGTCTGAGAAGTGGGAAGTGCTGTCTGGTTTCCACGTGTTTTCCTCATTACTGATGCCAGTGAGTATGTATCCTGGTGCCTGATGGGTTATTGTGTTCTCTGAGGGTTTTAGAGCCTGTGTTGCATTTTCATTGCTTTTCAATTTACGGGTATTCTTGGGTTTTTAGACCTAGTTTGATTTTTATGTTTTCACGTTTTTCCTGACGTCTTCTGTCATGGCAGAGTTCAATTGCATGGACTGCGTCAGCCTTTTTCTTTGTTGTCTCTGTGCCGGCCAGGCTTCTAGGAGGTACCCAGGCCTTTGGAAGAGCCCCTGAAATCTTAGGCATGTTTTTGCTTGACAGTATGTGTTTTAGTAATCCCCCCCTTAAGGGAACTCCACCTTTTATAATAAAGAATGTTACGTTGGATTTCAGAGAAGCAGGGGAACCAGGGTCAGGGTTAGAATGTTTGGTGCACCCATCTCTAATCCTGTGTCCAGAACTCTTAGGGCTTGATTTCGAAATCGGAAATGAATTGAAGTCCTTTTTTGCCCTTATCTTTTTCATCTTGGGCCTTTGTAATCACTTCTCTTTGTCTGGTTTCTTCCAGATGCCTACTGGTGTGCTCCCTCCCCCTCATATGAAAGAGCCTCTGGCGGACCTGCTTTATCTGACCCTTCCTCAGTCTCTAACTGGCTCCACGTTGACCCCAGTAGCTATCCCGTCTAGGGTCTGGCCAGCAGCCCCTCTGCCGCCGGCCTTGGGCCTCCCCAGCAGGCTGGCTGAGCTCTCGGAAGACCGGACTTCCTGCCTGCCTGCTTTACCACCTGTCTTCTGATCCATGAATGTCAGCATTGCTTAGGATTGTTTCGATCCTATCATCTCCTGTGGCTTCTGCTTTTCCTATCTGATACTCTTTTTCATGTAAACTGTGTGTGTGAACAGGAGATATTCCTCCTCCGCCCCCCCTCCACCTGGACCCACCTTCGGTGCCGCCCCCAGGCAGGGACATGGGTGACTGCCTTTGGTTCATCACCCTCTTCTTTCTCTCTTCTGGTTTAAAATCGCGTATTTATTGCATTTGGTCAACTCATCCTCAGTGTAAGTCTTAGCCTGACGAGGCCAGCAGATAATGGGCAGGAAAGAGGAACAGATGGAGCAGGAGTTCAAGCTCAGGGCTAGGCTGCTCCCGCGGGCTAGGTGGGTCTTCTGGCTCCTCTCGGAAGGAGGGCTCTCAAAGCACAGATGGTCCCGTTGGAAGGTGAAGCATGTTGGGAGGAGGGAGAAAGATGTCTTTGCAACTCCTGAATTAGTGCAGACAACGCGTTAAGTCCCACGATCTTTGATCGTAAAGCCCCGAGGGTTCCCGTTAAGAACCACCAATGCAGAGCAGGGTTTCAAGTAGGGATATTTCTGCCGACCTGGTGTCGGTTCTCATCTCTCGTCTCGTGAGGCCCAGGGCCCTGAGGGAGAGGAAGCCGAGCTCGAGCCTGCCTGGGTCTGCTGGCCCTTTGGGCACAGGAGGCGCTTGGGGGCTGGATGCTGGTCGGCCTGCAGATGCCTAGCTGCTTCCTTCATCTCCCGCCCAGGGTTTCCTGTCCCCTAGGCTGCTCTCCCGCCTGCTTGGCTGGTTCGAGTGTGTGGTTCTATGGCTGCCACTTTTCTCCTCTTGAATAAAATCCAGAACCCAGCCTGGCATTCAGGGGAGTCTCTGCTTGGTACCTGCAGTAATTGTTCTGTCTTCTCCAACCAGGGGGCTTACCTCCAGCCACCCTGGGTTTCGTGTTCCCCTGGAGGCCCCTCCCTCCTCTAGCACTTGCATCCTCGACGCCTTAGGCGACACTTGTGGCTCTTCGGGCACCTGCAGCATCTGGCGGTGCCACTCCCCGGGTACGTGTGCTTCCTGAGGCTGCTTGTGACGTGTCTCCTGTGTGCTAGCCGTTGCTCTGTGCCCTGAAGGTGGCAGCGCTCTATTGTCGTCATCCTGGGCAGAGGGGGCCTCTACGAGCACGGCCTTCCCAGCAGTTCAGAGTCATCTGACAGTCAGTGATTGGCTTGATTCCGTTTTAACAGTTGGACAGTTCTCTTCTGTTTTTTGTTGTTGTTTTTTGGTTTTTATTTATTTTGAGAGAATGTGAGCAGGGGAGAGGCTACAGGGAGAGAGAGAGGCTCTCGAGCAGATTCTGTGCTCTCAACACAGAGTGTGATGTGGGGCTTGATCCCACAAACCAAGATCATGACCTGAGCGGAAATCAAGCGTTGGACACTTAACCGACTAAGCCACCCAGGCGCCCCAGGCACTCCTGCTTTTTAATATGAGTTGTTTGGTAAAATTCTTCCTGTATTTGTCATTCTTCAGATTCTGGATGAAATTGAAGAACATAATATCAAAATCTATCATTTACCTGATGCAGAATCTGATGAAGATGAGGATTTTAAAGAGCAGACTAGACTTCTCAAGGTAAGAACACCTCTCCAGGTGCCCGTCACTCCTGTTCCCTGTCATCAGCGCCCGGGAAGGAGTTGGCAAAGGGCCACATCCCTGAAGGCTGACTTTTGAGAGATTCATAGTGGATTTGCTTTAAGTATGTTTTGACGTAGCTGCCACCTAAGGTTTAGAAATCTTGGCACAGGCTCAATTTGTTTTCATCTGATTTGTCCCATGTGGAAAACACCTGTCCTTCCAAGTAGCATGCTCTGCACTGGTAGCTCTCTGAGGAAATCTCGCAGTAAGCAGCGGTGCACTCCATCTGTGCCCGTGTTCGTGTGCTCACAGCGAGAATTGGGCTTCCTGGTGGGGACCCAGTCTACCGCGTGTGTCTCTTTCTAGGCCAGTATCCCATTCTCTGTGGTCGGGTCCAATCAGTTGATCGAAGCCAAGGGCAAGAAGGTCAGAGGCCGCCTCTACCCATGGGGCGTCGTGGAGGTGGAGAACCCGGAGCACAATGACTTTCTGAAGCTGAGGACAATGCTCATGTAAGACACCCGTGCACTCCCGCTGGCCGTGCCTAGCAGAGAGCAGAGCCTTTTGACTGCAGGGTGTGCGTGCGGCCCCGCAGACAGCTGCTGGCGCCACGGTTACTGGGCGGCGGGGCCGCTGCACCCGTTGCGGGAAGGCCCTCCCTGGAGCTCGCTGTGGCTCTGTGGAACCAGCCTCTCCCACTCGAGGCCTGTGCCTTAGTGCCCTCCCCTCTCTCGCCGGCCAGCTCTCCTGACGCTGAAAGCGGCCTGGTCCTGAACTGTGGCCGCGCCCGACACAAACGCCTCCTGCTGTGGCAGCAGAGGTGCAGGCGCGCTGTGGGGCCACAGGCGGCCTCTCCACTCCCACCGCAGGCCGTCCAGAGGTTCTTCAGTGCGTTCTTAGCCCCTCCCACAGAGCCGGCTGCAAAACTGCACATTTTCTCTCTGAAAAGTAGAGTTCACATTTAGTGACATCCATGCAGATGCAACTGCTCTCGAATCAGACTGAAGGAAAGAGTATTGCTAAAATCTAAAATCTCTTTAATCAGAAGAATTCAAAGAGTAAATTTTGAGTAACTAAACATTGGCATACGTGCTCATTGAGGTGTGTGTCCCGGTTGAGCAATTGTTGGTGAACAGAAAGCACCAAAACTACAAGTAAAAACCCCACCAGGTTCCTCAGGCATAATCTGTGTCGCTCAGGACAGGTCCTTGTGGCCGTGCTGCAAACAGTGCAGTGAAGATGGCGGCTTCGTGTGTGCCTCTTAGAGCGACGGAGAGCACGCCACCCTCTGCTGTCACTGGTCCCCTTCCCTAGACCCTAAGCAGACAAGAATGCCTCGTCGTCTCTCATTCCTGACAGCTTACGTATTTGAAAAACCTGAGCCAAAAAAATGATGACTTTTCTGAGATGATTAGAAGATTGAAAGTGCTATTTCTAGTTTATCCAAAATATTAATACTTTGCCTTATGGTCTTCCTGATAGCTTAAACTGATCAACTCTTTAAGCTTGAGAAGTCAGGAATATTTGAAAAAGAGAAAATGAAAAGTACGTTGTGTTTCAGACGCTGTTTACCTAAAGGGGCGTGCTGAAATCTCTGCTGCCGTGCACCGTGCTGGCCTCCTGCCGAGCTGGGCGGCGCCGGGGGGGGACGTCCCACGGAAGGGCCTCTTCACCTGACCCTGTGCCGTGAGCTTTGGCGCTCTTGTTGTGGCAGCAGGGGCACCTCCGAGCTTCCTTCCGTTTTCGAGCACTGCAGCAACTCTGTGTTCAAGTTAGAAGTAGCAAGTGGGGCGTGGGTTTCTCCGCACTCAGCCGGCCTTGTGTGCCTTCTCTCGGCAGCACCCACATGCAGGATCTCCAGGAGGTGACCCAGGACCTGCACTATGAAAACTTCCGTTCCGAGAGGCTCAAAAGAGGCGGCAGGTTGTTACCCCTAATTCATGCCGTCCCCCTCTGTCCATACTGCGTCACAGCGTCACGCTGTCCCCCCTTCTGCCTGTTCTGCTGTGTCATCCTGACTTGAAGCCACACGATTTGGTTTTCTGTTCAGAAGCTCTTCCCGGGTACTTGTTGCTAGTGTCGTTGTGCAGTGCTTTTGTTTACCCGTCCAGAGCAGCTTTAACCACCTGCACACAAGGGGTAGCTTTAGGTGGAAAGGCCAGTGACTGGGCTCAAGAATATCTGTCTGTCAGTGAGGACAGACTTACCTGCTGTCACAAAGCGCAGCTCCCCAGGTGGAGTGAGCGGCTGGCCTCGCCTTTTCTATTTCACCATCGTAGTGGGTTTTTACTCCAGGCCTGTGTGTTGTAACCTGATTTGTTTCTGATCACACCACATCTGTGCTCAGTTTAGTTACCAAGGTAGTGACCTGCGCCACTTTACAGAAAGAGCTTTCTGTACAGGACTTGCTCCCACACACCTGAGCCCACAGGAGCATGTTCCAAGGCCCCCAGAGCACGCCTGCCCGAGGACGGTGCCGAGTACCACACACGTGCGCCTGTTTCCTGTAGGCATGCGTCTGTGGTAAAGTTTAACCTATAAATCGGGTGCAGTGAGTGATTAACCACAACAGCAAGACAGCGCAGCAGTTACAGCCATGTACTCTAAACGTGAACGACCTTCCTGCCCTGCGCTCACCGCTCCACTCGTGAGCCTCTGAGACGCTAGGATGCCCACGGGATGGGGTGAGGTGGGCGGAGTGCGTGGGCAGCATGGTGGAGCCCTGGGCCGCTGTTAACCTAACGCTTGAGAGAGTCTGCTGCCTTCAGATCACAGCTGACCATGCCCGCTGAAGCCACAGATAAGGGGGGACTGCTGTGTTGTAGCTTGTTATAAGGTGCTCACGTTTTTGAAATCTGGTGGGTTTGTGTGTGTCTACGGGGTATACGTTAAGGTCTGATTTATCGTGTTAGTTGTTTGGGGACCAGACGTAGAGAAAGGTTTTAGAGGCCACAGGAAAATCCCACTGTGAGTGAGCCAAGCAGGAGTTCACGAAGAGCTACGTTGTCGTCGCTCAGAGGGCCTCCCTCACCGGTGGCCTCAGTCTGGGTGCTCAGGCCCTGTTCATTTACGTGGTCTCATTACGGTCTGTGTCCGTAAAGAACAACTTATCTTTAAACAGAGTACCCTCCTGATAACAGCTCATATTCCTTGAATAAGTAAAGATGAAAGTGTCTCACCCCCACTTGGAGTTAGGAAAGTTTTTTCAGTTTACTATTTCATGTTGTGCCTCTTCATCATTCTTTTCTCATCCATTTATGTTATTCGTCCGAAAAATGATAAATGTGGGTAATATTAGATAACATTTCTCAGAAGTGTAAAGTAAAATTTTACTTTGGACATTTGTCATCAGAAATAACCAGCTAAATTAGTTGCAATATGATCATTGTAATTTCTTTCAACTGTTAGAAAAGTGGACAGTGAGGACATGAATAAAGACCAGATCCTGCTGGAGAAGGAAGCCGAGGTGAGTAGAAAAGGGTTCCTGCCAAGTCTGAAGTGCATCCACAGAGGCTGAGTTTTCTTTCCTCAGTCTTCGAAGGGATACGTTGTATGTCACTAATCTATCTTATGACGCGTGCATCAGTATGTGTGTGGATAGTGCTTTTACACGTGTTACCGTCTGATCTCCAGTAGCAATTTGGTGGGGAAACTTTGGGAATAGTGTGAATTTAGTGACGTTAGTTCCTGAAACTTAATGAATTTGGCAATTCAAATTCATTTTAAATTTAATGAATTTAATTTAAATTTAATTCAAATTAAAATTTAGTAGCTTTCCTATACCTAGCCAATAACGAGTTGGAAAATATAATGAGAGAAACTGCCATTTACAACCATTAACAAAAACTTAAGAAATATGTAGGACATAAACCGAAAAGAAACTAGATCACTCTCCCGAAAACAATTTTCAAAACGTGCCTGGACACATCACTTTAGGTAGGATGCTCAGTGCATAGGTCACAGCCCTCCAGACTGCACGCCTTTCCAGCACAGTGCTGGGAGAAGCTTGCTCACACTCGTGACTTGACCTGAAGACTGAGCACAGGAGGACTCATGAGGGCGGGCGGGCTGCTCTGCTCACGGAAACCCAGAGTGCGGCGCAGGCCTGATACGCTGATGAAACTCAGGTCTAGAAAGAGCTCCAGAGTATGAGAAAGTTGTCTGTGGTAGTAGAGGTGGGTTCCGTTAGGGCCGTGGGATTCAGGCACATCCAGGAAATCCTCAAACGGGCAAGTGTTTTGGAAACAATAATTAAACTCACTCCTTTGGCCCTAATTTACTTCAATATGGATTAAGATAAATATTGAAAACATGACTACAAAATTCCCGGAAGAGAATTTAAGTAAATATTGTATAACGCTTGCCTGGAGGCCCATCTAAAGCGGTGGAGACCGTAAGGATGACATTTGGTGAGGGTAGCAGGGAAGGCCCAGACACCTCTGGAACAGCCAGGGCCTTGCCGTCTTCTAGAAGAGCCCAGTGCTGCTCCCCACCCTCGAGGTTAAAGAATGTCTCCTGGTGCCTTTACCGAATGCTCGTGTTTATTGGTCGTTTCTGTTTTGTACTTGAATTGCATATTATCATTTGCTTAGTTTTCTATTGAGTCGTTGGTTCTTTTACTGATTTGTAAGAGTTCTTTGTAAATTTTCTGTCATGTTCTGGGAAAGCTCAGAGGTTGATGTTTTAGGAATCCCGAGAATGCCTGTAAAGAACATCCAGGGGGCATGGACCTGGAGAACCAATAACGTGTCCGTTCATCCTGTGCCCACAGCTCCGCCGCATGCAAGAGATGATCGCCAGGATGCAGGCGCAGATGCAGCTGCAGCTGCAGGGCGGGGACGGCGATGGCGGGGCCCACGGGCACCACGTGTAAGGTAAGAGGGGAGCCTTCAGACACCTCAGCCTAAAGCTCATGTGCCACCTCCTTCAGTCTTGCTAATAACGCTTCGCATCTTGAAGCTCCATCTTTAACTTTATTGCTGGCCTTGAAGGAGATAGGGTGGCTTCTAAAAGTTGGAAGCCTCTCCACTCTACCAGCCTAGAAAAGATTGTCCGTATTTTCTGAGCTGGTAAATGTGATTAACGAAGACAAATAATATTAAAATAACCTTTGCTAGGGGCGCTTGGGGGGGCTCAGTCGGTTGGGGTTCCGACTTCGGCTCAGGTCATGATCTCACGGTTCGTTAGGTTCCAGCCCTGCTGTCAGGCTCTGTGCTGACAGCTCAGAGCCTGGAGCTGCTTTGGATTCCATGTCTCCCTCTCTCTCTGCTCCTCCCCCGCTTACACTCTGCCTCAGTCTCAAAAATAAATAAAACATTAAAACATTTTTTTAAAAGAATAACCTTTACTAGTCATACAATTGGAAATTTAATGCAGCTGAAAACATCTCTTCAAAGAGAATTTTGGAAGTGTTGTTAAAACAACTTATGCAAGCCAAAGGTAAAGATGACGTGAAGAGGCAAATTACACCCCATGGACCAGGGTTTCCTTGAGCCAGATGGCTGGGCTGATGTCCGCAGCGCAGCTCTGCTCCGCCCCGTGGTAATCAGCGTATCTCGTAGATGTCTGGCCCCGGTGTGCCTCGGCGCTCGCCCCGCTGTTTGACGGGATTCTGCAGACAGCAGGGCCCCAGGGCCAGGAAAGGGCAAATGTTTAGGTAGCTGCCAGCATCACCCTCCGGAGGAAGGAGGGAAAGTAAAGTCAACCATCTGCCCAAGGAGGAGGCAGCCCTGTGGGCTTGGCGCAGGTCTGGGGGTGCACGTGCAGAGTCTACGACAGGTGGGGGCCTGATTGTAGAGGGAGATGAGGTGTAACTGACACGGGGCAGGACTGAGGAGACAAAAGCGAAGCACCTGGAGGCTGGGACACGTGTCGGGTCCACCATGGCAGTCGCCCAGGTGATAGAGGAAGGCCCTGCAGGGGCTTGCTGGGAGCCCTGCCCTGTGGCTTGTGGGGGAAAGGTTTCAGTTGTGAGGCACACAGACACACCTGTTCGGTGTCCCTGGTCACTGGAACAGGAGTGGACACGTGACCCCACTTGGGGTTGAACAGCAGCCCAGAGTTGGTCGTTGACACCGCACAGCAGCCCGGAGAGTGTGTGCAGAGTGCACGCTGCGTGGCCGCGGACACTGACCCCGCGCCGGGGGTTCCGGTGATCTGCCTGCGCTCCTCTAACTGGGGACGTGTCAGCTCGCCCGGCCCCGTGTGGCTGCTTCTGCTTTAGCAGGTTTGGTGCCTCATGGGGAACTGCTGGGGAACTGGAAGAGACAGAACTCCTGACCGGGAGGGCGGGGGTAGTGACCGAAGTGTGCTCATTTTCTCTGATTTTCCTGCTTTTCTTTTTAAAACATTAATTATGAAATTAGGAAAATTCTACTTCAGGTATATGCAACTGTTTTATATTTTGGTATACTTTTCAGTTTGGTGGTAACTCGCAGTTCCCAAGAGCTTCATCAATGCTGTTTTGATTTAGTTAACTGTGGTCACGTGAGCCAGCCTTCTGCTGAATCTGTGCCCTTTGTGATACCGAAAATAATGTTAATGGCGCTAGCAGGAGCTTTGCCCCGCTTTCATCTAAACGTGTTGTGTTTTGTTTTTCCAGAAAACACTTTGCAAGATACAGAAAACATTCCGCCTGAATAATACAGCTGCGTGTTTCCCACAGATTACCGGAAGGGTGCCCGTCCACATTTTACCGTACCTGTGCCTGAAAATTTAATTGTTTTTTAAACTTTTGATGTCTTGTTTTGTATGAAATACTTTAACATTTGTAATTTCGTTGCTATGGTATACTTTATATCTTGTGAGGTGAACCTTTCATTTTTATCTTTCTTCCACCTTAACTAACCACTAATGTTGGAACTGATTTCCAGGATCAGTCAGTATGTGTAGTTAACATTGAATTTCTTTGACTTGGCTGGCCTCATGGTTGAGGAGCACTCTTGATTCATTTCTAGAACATTCAGATCAAGCCAGCAGTGTTCCTGGGTGGTGGCGACATAGACCCAGTGATGAACTGACCTGCAGTAGGGCATTTAGTTACCGAGTCACCAAGACGGCCCATCTTGCTTGCTTTGCTTTGCCTTGAACACAACCTAAAACCAGTTTTGCTGCTGTAATTCAATGCCGTTCATTCATCTGCAGTTACCTTTCTGCCACGTGAAACTGCAGGATTATCTAACGTGATATGCGCGTATTCAGAAAGCTCCTTAGAAACAGACCATTAGGAGCAACTTTTAAGAACTCTGGATTCTAACGCTACAGCATTTTTTAAACTGCTCTGCAGTGAACCTGGCACAAGCCATGTTTTGTAGTGTTCTTCACTGATAACTGGTTTATACTCTGCTCTGGACAGAAAGTGTCTGTGAACTCCAGTTTTCATAGTACAACGATGACTCTTAATGCACACAAAGAGAGCCAATAAATGATTTTTACTCAACTAACATAAAAAGTTACTTTTTAAGGAAAATTAATAAGTTGATATATTTAGAAACCAACCTTTTTGTATTTTTATACTGCACTTTAATGTGTTTTCTGCAACTGCAAGTGTGTAAGATCTGCCGGAGCAGTGGAAATCGGGGTCCTCTGGTGGGCAGGCCTCTGAATCCAGAGCTGTCATCGGCCCTGAGGCTCATGGCCCCATGAAGCCTCAGTGCCTACCAGGTTTTCCTGATTTGGCTTTCCTTTGTTTCCTTGAAGTTTTTAATGGTTTTCTGGAAGGAACCAAATAGCAGCAGAAGTTTTTTTTGTTTTTTTTTTTTTTAATGTGCAGACGGTTGTCCGTTTTCAGCCACTGTCACTTCCCTCATTCATTATAATACCAGTTTCCCCATGTACCAAGTAAGAAAGTCATTTCTGATGTGCACCACGGTCTCACTGGTAGATCCCCCCGGTCAGGTCCGTTTCTGTGCTCTGTGGCCTTGGCCCTTCCATGCCCTCCTAGTGTGTCTCCCTGCCGTGTGCTCCGAGGGGCGCCAGTGCTCCAGGCTTGCTGTTTTCAACATTTATACTGACATTGGGAAAGCAGTTCCCAGAAAAAGACCGGGGAAGGAGACTTGGAGGGAGCAGGTGCGGCCTCAGTGTTTTCATTTTGCTGTAACTGGAGCGGTTAAGATGCAGAAATTTCTTCCTCTGAGGAGGAGGAGGAGAGGTTTTGTTTTGGTCAGACACCATATGGTGACATGGTCAAAATATATTCACTCCAAAGATGTGCTATGGGAAATAATCGGGTATTCTCAACAACTTTGCCTTTTCACTGTCGTTTAATGGTGAGTAGTCACAAGCTGTTAGGTGTAGGCATGTCGTACTGAGTTTTTACCAAGGGAAAGCGTTGAGTGACTTTAGAGCACGTCTGTGCAAGGCCGACTATTTGGGTTATTTTGGCATTAACTACACTAGTAAAAGCTGTTTAAAGGATGGAGCTGGGGGCACATGTGCTGGTGGTCAGTGCAAGCCCCATGTCTGCTTGAGTACGTGACTAGGGCCGGCCGCCTCGCTGTAAGGCTTCTGCGGGGGGCGGGGGGCCCTGTGCTGTCTCCCCGCTAGTCCCCCTTTGTTGTGCTGCCCAATTTCAAATAAATACTGTTACTATAGATCATTGCTTTTACTAAGAGAATCTTTACCTATAGAAATGTATTTTGAAAACTTATTTTACATTAGCAATTTTGTATCCATTGAAACTAACCTTTTATCAATAAAGCACTATTGTTTGGCTATTAAGTGAATAGTTACTATTGGTTCTTTATGAAAGTGTAAAGTCTTCTGGGAAAGGTTCAAAGCCCTACAAAACATCTGTGTGCTAAATCAGAAAGAATTACTTGCGCCAAGAACATCAGTACCCAACTTTGTATTAGCGATCCCAGCCCGAGAGAAGGAGCCATAAAGACTAGGAAGGAATACAGGTGACCTGATCACCTGCTTACAGTGAGCGTGTGCTAAAAATCAGCACCAGTAGGAGTGCAGTCGTGTCTGCTGATTAGACCGATGGAGTGAGACACGGGGTCTCGTTCACTGCTCAGTGACTACTGGATACCTGGAGGTACAAATGCCTGGGCTACAGCTAGGAAATCGTTTCTATTGTAAGTATCTCTGAGAAGAGCCAGACAAGGAACGCTCTACCACGTGTAGAGGAAACTTTGAACCTGACTGCAGGCCTGCTCTGGGCGGCGTGATGCTCTTTGCTGCCTTCACCACTGACCACCCAAGGACCGTTAGTGCTTCCTGAACCACCTACACAGACCGCAGGGTGGAAGGTACACCATCTCCACTTCATTCCTTCAGGTCAGCCTGTACCCTCCTGTTTGGCGCCAGTGGAGGCCGTGCAGCCTCCAGGGAGTCACCCACCCCTGGGACCAGCTCCCTGCTCCCAGCCCCCACTAGCCCTGCACGCCTTTGGGGCAGTCAGGTCCTGAAATATGTGCCACCCTGGGGGCAGTAAGGACAGCTTGCTGGACTCTAATGTTGGTGCGGGGTGTGGGTTAGAGGAAAGGGCTAACGGGAGTGGTGGGGGACATGGGGACAGGAAGTGGAGGAGCCACTCCCTACAGGGCTAAGCCCCTGTCAGGTTGTGCCTGCCAAACTGGGTCCCTGCTGAGCCTCAGACCCTGAGGCTGCCCTGTGGGGAGCATCAGTTCCCTGAACCTCTACTTTAGGAAACCTGAGGGGTCGCCCAAGCTCAGGAGGTGAAACGCTGTAGGGGGCGGGGTCCCCTTGAGGACGAACCCAGGTTGATCCTACCTTTTATCCGCTGGACAGCAGCTGGGGCCACCCCTGGTCTGCCCCAGGAGTGCGGGTGTCAGGACCTGGCGCTGAGGGCAATTTGGGTGAGGCTTGAAGGATGCGTAGGAGTTCACTGAATCCCCAGAAGAAGGAGTGTGTGCATCTAGCGGTCGCGGGCTTGGAAGGCCCAGGACGTATTGTCACATTTCCATCACCCAGTGGGAGTCGCGAGGCCAAAGGGGGAACCACGAGGCCGAGAGGACGTTGGCCGCCTTCCCCTGTCCACCGCAGCACGTCCTGGATTTGCAGTCCGTGCCCAGAGGGCATGGTCCGGGTAGCCCCAGGAGGAATGCATTGGGGGCAGAGGAGGCAGGCAGGCTAGGCTGGAGCCCAGGGGCGAGGAGCCGCGCCCAGAGCCGCCCCCGGCCCCGCCAGCCGGGACCCATCCCCCCAGTTCAAAGCCCCGCCCCAGGCTGAGGCCCGCCTGCCGAGCCGAGGCCCCTCCCAGGGCCGAGGACCTTTCCGGGGAGGTGAATCTCTGCGATTTGCATTCGACTCCGCCGGTCGTCTTCGCCCCGCCTCCTCCCCGTCCGTTCACCAATCAGAACTCTGTGCCGCACTACCAGGCCGCCGGCCGAGGAGGCCCCGCCCCAAAGGTCCGCAGCCCAATCGGCGGCGCGTCCGCGGGGGCAGGGGCGGGCCCCGGCGGGGCGCGCGGCGCGGGGCGGGGCGTGCGCCGTGGAGGCGGCGGGCGGGCAGTCAGGCGCGGCGGTCGCGAGCGGGCGGAGCTGCGGAAACCCGGGGTCCGCTGCGGACGACGGCGCGGGCCGGGCTGGCGGGTGAGGACGCAGGGCCGCGAGCACACGGGCCCGCGGGCGGGGGCGGGGGCGGGGGGCCGAGGCCGAGCCGGCGCTGAGGCCCGCGGCGGCCCGGCTCCTCAGGACGGCGGTCCACCAGAGGAGTGCAAGCCCGGGCTCGGGAGGCCTTTCAGGGCGGCGGGCCCCGCGCGAGGAGGGCCCGAGAGTGCGGAGCCTGCCCGCTGGCGGCCTGGAGGCGGGAGGCCCGGGGGCGGGCCGCGGAGGGGCCGGCGCGGGGGCCCGGGGACCCTGGGAGTGGCCCGGGGAGCAGCCCGCGTGGAGGCCCACGCAAGCCACAGGTGGAAGCTCATGCGGGCCGTGACCACACCCTTCGTGGCCTTGACGTAAATCGTATCCTCGAGGCGCTTAGCTAGGTGTTCGGGGCTCGTGCGTTTCGTCCACTCAGGTCTAGACGTGTTCCGAAGGCCCTGGGAGGGCGTCTGAAGGAAAACCGCGGCCGGCGTGTGGCCCCGCGCCTCGCGCCAGCTCTTCCCACTCGTGCTGGTGGCCGCAGCCTCCGGCGGCCTTCGCGTGCTCGTCGGGAACGGCTGGGAAAACGGAAGCGTAACCTGGCGCTGAGGGAAATAACGCCGGCTCACCGTGTAAAGAAACATGGGAAGATGGAAAACCCAGGGCTGAATGTTTCAAGGGGGTTTCTCTCCGTTTGTTTTGTTTCCACGAGGTGGTTGTGGCTGGACCTCCGCGGCAGTGTTTGATGACCGTCCGGTGGCATTGGGTTCGAGTGTTGGTCGTGTGTAGACGACGTTTCAGCAGGCAGCACCGATTTTCTGTGTGCCAGAGAGATGGGGGGCAGGCGTGGAGTAACCCTTACCTGTAGATCAGATGTAATTTTAACTTTCTGCGTCTGCCATTTGTTGAAATCTGTGTGAGTCCCAGCACACTGAACGGGGGAATCCGGTGTGAAGCACGCCCGGCCCTGCTGGGCGGAGGAGACGCGCCTGCTTGCGCAGCCCCAGCTGGAAGCAGACGAAGTGGAGAGACCGGTTTAGGATCACACCCCGGCCACCGGCTTCGGCTTCGCGCCCCGGCTGCATTGCAGGTTCTCTTCTCACCGCGAGTGTGGCCTTGGCCGCTTGCGCTAGATGCCGCCGCGCAGTCTCCTCAACTGGGGGAGCTTGCCGGCCCCTTTATGTGCACACCAGACCACCCTTTCGTAGGTTTCCGGGGCCCTCCTGCACTAAGCCATTCCCCAGAGAGTAAGTGTGTGTGATACACTCATTCGTCTTTGTTCTCTACGGGTAAAATGGGGCTAAAACTTAGCTACCCCATATGGTGGTCTGTACACAGGCCGTCTGTGAGACGTCGCTTCAGTAACGTTAGCGTTATATTACCAGGTGGGAGAAGGATCCGAGTAGATAGAAGAGCGAAGCAGGCAGTGTCTTTTAAATTTTTTTTAATGTTTTTTTTTAATGTTTTTTTTTTATGTTTTATTTACTTCTAGGAGAGAGAGAGAGAGAGAGACAGCGTGAGCAGGGGAGGGTCAGAGAGAGAGGGAGATACAGACTCTGAAACAGGCTCCAGGCTCTGAGCTGGCAGTCAGCACAGAGCCCGACGCGAGGCTCGAACCCACGAACCGCGAGACCATGACCTAAGCGAAAGTCGGACGCTTAACCGACTAAGCCACCCAGGCGCCCCAATTTTTTTTAATGTTTTAAAGAGTGGGTGACGGGGCCGCCTGGGTGGCTTAGTCGGTTAACCGTCCGACTTTCGCTTAGGTCATGGTCTCGCGGTTCGTGGGTTCGAGCCTCGCGTCGGGCTCTGTGCTGACTGCCAGCTCAGAGCCTGGAGCCTGTTTCAGAGTCTGTATCTCCCTCTCTCTCTGACCCTCCCCTGCTCACGCTGTCTCTCTCTCTCTCTCTCTCCTAGAAGTAAATAAAAATATTTAAAAAAAAATAAAAAAAAATAAAAAAATAAAAAAAAAATAAAGAGTGGGTGACGGACAGGGAAAGAGGGAGACACAGAATGGGAAGCAGGCTCCCGGGGTCCGAGCTGTCAGCACGGAGTCTGATGTGGGGCCCAAACCCACGAGCCGTGAGATCACCTGAGCCGGAGTCAGATGCATAACTGACTGAGCCACCCATGTGCCCCGTGAAGTAGGCAGTATTTAAGCAGTTAGTTATACTGCTTTGAGGGGAAGATGAGAACCAAATGGCAAATCAAAGATAGACACGTGGGTAATCCCTTCTGTCCACACACTGGCCTCTGGTCACCTCGGCACCCCCTCTGTAGTCAGACAGTAACACCGTTGTCTTACTGCTGCTTACCTGTTCGGTGGGTCGCGAGCTTCCTGCACGCAGCGGTGGGGTCAGGCATTCAGGGAAGCCCCACTGTAAAGTTGAGTGTCGATCTGAGGGCACTGGTGTCGTGCCCTGAAATCACGGTGTCCACAGAGTCACTGGACTGTAGTATATTTGTCTACTGCACATCTTACGTTGGCAACAGGGAGTCAGAAAGGTGAGGATTACACAGAACTTAACATGGGAAAGCCCAGTGTTGGTGGGTTTCTGGGGATCCGTTACTTTGGTGGTAATTCTGTAAACTGGCTTGATCTTGGAGAGCAGTTAGCGGCATGTGCTAAAGATTTTCATTTTGCAGTCCCAGTTCTGCAAACCAACCCTGATACACAAATCCTGCATGCCAGGGTGGTCGGGTTCTCCACGGCCCGTGAGCATGCCCTGGGAATCCTGTTCCCGTCCTTCTCTCCAGACAAAATGTGAACCTTTGATTTATGGAAATCGGTTCAAAAACATGCCTTCTCTAGAAAGGCAAAACCATGGGTACATAGCAATTATACTGCTGCAAAAATATGTGAAGACGTGGACGAGGGTGAAAAGGGATGTTAAGGATAAAAGCAGTTTTATTTTAGGGTCGTGGGTTTGTTTTTCCCCTGCCAAACTGGTGTTTTAGTTTATAGCCTTTTTAAAAGCCAGAAAGGTGCTATAATGTAAGACGCAGTGAGGCTCCTCCCTGCTGCAGAACAGGAGACCTGAGATTACAACCAGGCCTCTCCGCTTGGCCCACCACACCCCGCAGAGCCCAGCCCCCCGCAGGCATCCTCAGGACCCCACACCTACCCATGCTCTTCTTTGTCTGTCTGGGCTCCTGACCCCTGCAAGGCCCAGGCCTGACTTCTCCTGCGAAGCCTCTCTGGGTCAGGCAAGCAGCACCCTTTTCCTGGGTGTTACCTCGCACTTTCTGTTCCTAGATAACTGTTGTGGAGAAATGGTACTGGCCACTTATTTATAAAATAAGTAGTCTTTTATTTATTTTTTAATGTAAAGTAATGAAGTGATACACAATCAGCTGAAGTATAATCATATCACAGTTTACTGATTTTTTTTTTAGTGTATTTATTCTGTGAGAGTGCACACATGAGCAGGGGAGGGGGGGAGAGAGAATTCAGGGGAGAGGCACCGTGAGATCATGACCTGAGCTGACACCAGGAGTCAGGTGCTTAACCAAGTGAGCCACCCAGGCACCCCCAGAGTTGTCTTTTAGATCTTTTGGGCCTGTGCTTGGCCTGCAGGGTCACTTAAACCAAGAGGAGACAGTACACTGTGGAATCAGGGTAGGGTTGGGACCCCTTGCGGAGCTGAACTACTGACCGCCAGCAAGTCACTAACCTTTCTAAGCCTGAGTTCCTTGATCTGTATGTTGGTGATCGTGAGGATTAAACAGGATGATGTGGGCCTAGCAGTGGCCGGCCCTTGGGACACTGTGGCTGTTGCGGTGTGTGCCAGGACCCTCTTTTGGCCTGTTGCAGATGTCTTCCTGTGGAGGGCCTCCCTCTCCTGCGGACACCAGATTCCTGTCTGCCAGCCTTGCTTTACTTTCTCTGCGGTGCCCACCACCATTTAACACACCATCTTCTCCCGCTGTAATAAGGAGGGGCTCTTTCATAAACTCCCATGCCCTTATAGGGACACCTGGGTGGCTCGGTCGGTTGAGTGTCCAACTTCAGCTCAGGTCATGATCTCACAGTTCATGAGTTTGAGCCCCACATCAGGCTCTGTGCTGACACCTCAGAGCCTGGAGCCTGCTTCTGATTCTGTGTCTCCCTCTCCCTGCCCCTCCTCCACTCACGCTCTATCTTTGTCTCTCAAAGTAAATAAACATTAAAAATAAAAAAATTTTTAAAATAAACTCCCATGTCCTTACAGACTTAGATTTTCTTGATACTGAGTAGGTGCTCAATACATGTTTGAATAAATCAAGTTTCAGATTTCATTTGGGGCAAGGGCAGATGCCAAGTTTGATGTGACCTGAAGCTTATACACTTTGGGGCGGGGGAGCCTTTCTAAGAAGAAGAATACAATGTTGTAAATAATTAATTAGAAAGTGAATATTTATGTAGAATAAGAAAACAGTACAGATTGGAAAAAGCTCACTAATAACATCACTAAATAGCATATTTATTCAAAAGTAGCATATGTGTTTTTCAGTTGCCCCTTCAGGTGATAGAGAATAGAACTCAATGATTCTTCTCGCACAAGTGATCAAAATTTTTTTCAATAGGATGCATAACACATGTTTACACCTATGGGCAGTGTATGTTTGCTGTTTCTAGTACAGCTGTAGGTGTGTGTCTCGGAAAAGCAGGAGTTCTGATAAATTCTGTTTTGTACAATTCCATCCAGAAAATAAGAAAATAATCTGTGGAACATTGATAGTCAGACCTACTCATTAACATCTTTCCAACAAACCAGAAGTACAGATTTGTCTGCTTACAGTGTAACACGTGTGACGATGATTTTCCCACAGGTGAGCATCTGGTTCCCCTTATGTCAAACCGTGTTTCTTTCCCATAGCCCACACTCTGCCAGTTATGGGCGCCATTGGATGGGTACAGCTTGCCGCAGGCCCCCGGCCCCTCACCTTTGTTTCATGTGCCCCTGGTGGGCAGGCACAGTGGGTGACGCCAGTGTTCCCAGAAGCCATATCTGCACTGAGATGGCTGGTGGTAAGTGTACATGTGTCCACCAAATCCAAGCTAAATGTGTCGTCAACTCCTTATGCCCTGAGCTGCAGCCCCAAAATACCAGCAGCTCCTCCTAAGCTGCCTGACAGAAAGGGAACAAGATTGTACTGGAAAGTGGTGGCAGCCTAAGTTGATTGCAATCAGAGTGCATTCTGTAAATTTTACAGAAGGCTGCAACCGTAAGCGCACATTACATAGGGCCTTTCCTAGGACCTTGGAAGGGGCTGGTGCATGGGGGTGGGGGGGATGGCAAAACCAGAGGCAGAACAGCCTTGGGGTCCTGAGGCTTTTGCAAGGGCAGTTCTGTCCCTGTGCTTGATGCCAGATAACACGATAGAGGCATGAGGGGAGAGGGCTCTCAGTGCACCTTCTAGCACCCAGTGGGAGTGTGTTTGGGAAGGAAGAAGCAGCACTAGGAAATTGTTTCAATTACTGGGCTTTGGTAACTCTTGTCTCCTTCATAATTAAAGCCCTAAATTCTTTTGGTAGGAGTTGATAAGATGCCTGCTGGGGGAATAAGTCTCAGTTCCTGAACAAGAAGTCGGTTCCAGGGAGGGCTTAGGGGCGCCTGGGTGGTTCAGTTGGTTAAGCATCCTTCCAAATTTTGATTTCAGCTCAGGTCATGATCTCATGATTCATGGGATCGAGCCCCACATCTGGCCCTGCTATGACAGTGCAGAACCTGCTTGGGATTCTCTCTCTCCCCCCCTCTCTCTCCTCTCACCCCCCAAAATAAATAAACTTAAAAAAAAATTTTTTTTATTTTACTGAACTTTCAAATTTCTTCTTAGAAAGGAGAACGAGTACACATCCGAAACGAGAGATAATAGTTACTACACTGTTCTCTTGGACGGTGACAGGGGACGTACCGTAGGTAACCCCTACCATCTAAGACTTCTAAAGCAGGTAGATCTTGCGCAGTAATCTGCAGAAAAGCCATCTGGTTTCAGAAGTAATGTATACTTCTCACTGGACGCAATTTGACAAATACAGAACATTGGAAACAAATAAAAATCATCCTCCTTTCTCTCCCAAAGATAACCACCATAAACATGTTTTAAAATGCATGGATATCAAGTTCTGGCTCCTGGACTGTGGAGTAAGCATGCCCCACCCTGGCTCTCCCACTGCCTGGACAGTGGCTGTAGAGCCTGGACAGCTGCATGGAACTGGTATTTGGGGACTCTGACAAGTCAGCGGTGACAGGAGGGCTGGAGACAAAGGCCAGAATGTGAAGTCCCGCTGCACCAGCAGAGGCTTTCCTGTTTTTCCTCCAGGATTCCCCAGCCTGGTCTCAAGGTATCTGAAACCCAGAGGTGGGCACCAGATGCAAACAGAAAGCGCTGTATGAGAGAAGGAGAGAGAGCTGCTGGTCCCCTCCCCTCTGCCCTGCCCTCCAGTCAGCCTGTGGCACCCAGAGCCTACAGACACCCAAAACTCTGAGAGAGTCGGGAAACCCCCACTGTGTGTTTTCTCCCAGGCAAGGGTGCAGGCTCAGGAAGTGCACAGTGGAGCCAGTAACTGAAGCCCCAGATTTCTGGCTGGAGGGCCGAGAAGGGGAGCTCCAGGCAACTGGAAAGCATAGTAGGGAGACTGGGGAGAGAAGAGTTCAAGAAAACGACCCCAGAAGTTTGAACTTAGGGCCTCAACGCTGAGCTTTGCACATACGAGTCTGACCCTGAAGAGCTTGCCAGAGGCTTTGGGAACTCAGCTAAGGGGTGGGCCGCAGCCCGGGAACCAGGCTGGTCACTGGGTGACGGTGCACAGGGAGGATGGAGCCCTGAACATGGAGCTGACGCCAAGACCACAGCCTGCGGCCTGATCCCAGTCAGGCCCGTGTCTACTAACATAGAAACACCCAGAATCCACACAGTATTAAAAATGTCCACAATCCCGGGTGGCTGAGAGGCTCAGTTGGTTAACCATCTGACTCTTAGTTTCAGCTCAGCTCATGATCTCGTGGTTTTAAGCCCCACATCGGGCTCTGTGCTGCCAGCATAGAGCCTGCTTGGGATATTCTCTCTCTCTCTCTCTCTCCCTCCCTCCCCCCCCAACTCACACTGTCTTTGTCTCTCTCTCTTAAAAAAAAAAAAAAAGTCCACAATCATATCCAAAATTATATAGCATACACAGAACCAGGAAAATATCACCTCAGAAGACAGGCTCAAACCAACTTGATACGGGTGTTGCAGGGCTCCAACAGAGACTTCAGTAGAATTTTGGCTCCTTGACCTTCATCCCCTGCTGTTGCTTCTAGGAACATGTGATGTTAACAGCAGCTCGGTGCCAGCAAGGACGGGGGTCTCTATCCTCTACCAAGACAGCTGAATGGATCTGGAAATGCATTCTTTCAGAGCACCCAGCTCAGACCCCACACCAGCTATCGCCCTGCACAGTGTTTGTGAGCCCCTCGGCAGAGTGCTCTGCGGGTGTACATTGGACCCGGACTTCGGATCCCCAGAGACTGACAAAATAGAAAGCTCTTATTTAAGCTGCTAAATTGTTAAAGCTGCAGTGAAAACTAAAATGCACTTTAAAGCAACTGTTACTAAAATGTCCTGAGAAGTTAAGGGTATTCTTGAAACAAATGGAAAGGTAGAAATTGGCCAAAAAAAAAAAGGTAAAAAACCAGTAGGAATTTTAGAACTGAAAGCTACAATAACTGACATAAAATGGAGTTAACATATGACAGAGTGAATTTATGATGCATGACTGCAATTTTTTAATGTTTATTTATTTATTTTGAGAAAGAGAGAGAATCCCAAGCAGGCTCCATGCTCATTGCAGAGCCCAACGCAGGGCTTGAATCCACAAACCATGAGATCATGACCTGAGCCAAAATCAAGAGTCGGATGCTCAGCTGACTGCAACACCCAAGCACTCCTGGATGTGCAGTTTTTAAAGTCAAATTGTTTCGTCTTTTAAACCTGAAGAATTTGCATTGTATTGGGCTGGGAGTCAGGACACCGGGCCATATTCCTGTCTGCACAGGTTGGCTCTGTGGCCTTCAGCAAGCGGCTCCATGCTCAGGCTGCTATTTCCCATGGAAAATAAGGGGCTGGGCCAGCATTTCATGGTGTACACACTTGCCCTCTCACCTGTGAACTATTCCAGCGGTTTTCTGGATCCTTAATGTACATTGAGAATTGTGGCTAGATCTGTTGTTTGTTCTTTCTTTCATTTGTTATTTTTCTTTCTTTTTATTCCTGGAAAATTCCAAACATCCACAAAAGTGCATATATCAAAACCAGCTCCTATAAACCAATATATGGGCAATTGTTTGGTGGGGGTTTTTTTGGGGGGGAGGACTGTTATCTTGACTGATTCCCCACCTCAGTGGGTTACTCTAAAGTAAATCCTAGGTATTATTCCACTGTCCAAAAATAGTTACCTATCTCTAAGACATAGGGACTATTCCATCTTCCTATATGCACAGTACCATTAAAACATCTAGGAAATGGGTGGTACTTGTTAAATCACCTGATCTGCAGGAAGTGCTGAGATATCCCTGATCATTCCACAGATGCTTGATTCAGGATTCAAATAAGGTCCATGGGGAGCATTTGGCAGGTAGTATCTTTTAACAGTTTCTATCACTTTTCCCCTACCCCACCACTGTTTGTTTCCTTCTTTTTCTTTGCCGTTTTTTGAAAAAATGAGATTGTTTTTCTTATAGAATATGCCACATTGTGGTTTTACCTGTAGTCTTTTTAATCTTTAGGATGTATTTCGTTAGTGATGGGTGTGAGGTTACAGAGTTTGAAAGTCACTTGAAGTAATTCCTTTTGTAGTTTAGCTGCTGTCTCAATGTATAGTGAGGATCATTTATTTCATTTTTGAGTTTTGGGCTTTTCTAAAGCACTGATTTCATTTTGCTCTCTAATTATGTAAAACATTTGGGAGGTTCCCAGGTCAGCCCGAGGAAACCTTGTGGATTGGAAGAAGAGGTCTCCAGAGCTGTATCCCGGGGTCAGTCTGTCCCAGGGGCAGCCACTGCCAGTAGGTTTGGGTTTCTCTGCCATGGTTGCTTGAAGATAAGCAAATGCACATGTTTCTAGTCCAACTCTCTTATTCACTTCATATTAGAGAACCGTAGAGATCTTGCTTTTGTCTGTGAAGATTCTGGTGGTAAATTGGGTAGCTTCATTCCAGAAGAAAAAAAGTGTTAAGAATTAGTCAGTTATCCAGATTAGTTTCACCTCTTAAAACTTTATTGTTCAGATTACCTGATGGTCGAAGGCAACTCCTTTAAAAATCTGGGGAGTAAAAGTATAAGTTTGCAAATATTGGTTATGCCCAAAGTCCTCTCTCTGAACCAGTAATCTATATATGGTGTTGAATTTATCTGAAAGTGATGTTTCTTCTCTTGTAACCACATAGCCTCTTTTTCATATGGTGAGGAAGGAATGATGGGATGACAGGATTTTATGAGGGACTTAATTTTGGGCTACTAAGTACAATAGATTAGCTGGAATCAAGAGCACATCTCCTTTCATTTTACTTCCACATTGAGCCATCTTTCACGGACTGAGAGATTCTTAGAACGGACGAAAAGATGATTGACCACTCTCTCCCCCTGTCATTTTCCAGAATAAATGCTGGGCCAGGAGTGGGGAAGTGAGAGCTTGATAGTGGCGGCGTTGGAGTTAGATCCCAGGTGTGCTGCTTTCCAGCTTTGACCCCAGGCTGCTGCTGTGTGCTGCCTGGCTTCCCACCAGTGTCTCCCTCGTCCCACCTCGGTGGACACCTTGCTGTCGGTGGGGACAGACCTTCCCCGTGTTTGAGGGACAGCGATGCCAGGGCTTCATGCCACCTCCCTGGCGCTTAAGCCTCCACGGCGGTAACGCAGCGTCCCAAAGCACGTGCTGGGTGGTGTGTGAGCCAGTTGTGAGCACCCTGTCCCCGGGTGTCCAGTGCCAAGTGCAGTTTCTCCGATGTTCTGGCCAGGATGGCTTCTGGTGGACAGCGGGGCTGTGCTCGGGGAAGGAGGTGTGTCTGTGCCACCAGCGCACGTGCCCACACGTGGGGCTGCCCTGCCCGCCCTCCATATGGCCACCTCCGTTCCTTGTCAGCTCTTCAAGGCGTTGCCTTACAGTGCAAGTTCGGCTTTTTTTGCTGATCCCTTACACTGATTAAGTTACTTAGCTGCTTGTTCTAAAAAATACTAGTCATGCTTCTTAGGGAATAGAAGGGCCTCTCTTGCTATGCTGTGGTAAAGAGGTAATGTGGCCCAGGGGCCTGGTGAGGACTCCGTGTGAACCTATCAGCAGTGAATGTTCTGGCCAACACTGTCGTGCGCTCTTAAGCTCTGGGTGTGTTAGAAAAATGTAGTGGAAGTGAGTGCCATGTCCTGCTTCCTTAATTGGTCAGTATAGACATGTGTTGTATGATCCTCCTGAAAGAGGCAACCAAAATGATTTCAAGGAAGGTGGAAGGTCTTTTGCATAACAGGATTTTTAGGCAATGCCCTTTATTGCAGACCGTGAACGGTGCTTTTGTCCAGGGAGCCATGTGCTCATTTTCTAACAGATAGCGAGGAGGCTTAGTGGCCAAGTCCAGACTGGGCTTAAGTTCTGGCTCAGTCATTTCTGAGTTATGTGTTGTTCATGGCAGACTTTTTTTTAATAGCCTTTATTTTTTAGAGCATTGTGGAGTTCACAGCAAAGTTGAGTTGCAGATACAGAGATATCTGAATGCCCTGTCCCTCTTATGCCTTCCCCATCATCAGCTTTCCCCCTGGGGAGTAGCACATCTGTTACAACCTACATTGACGTGTCGTCACGCATGCTTGCCCGACTTTTTGTTCGTTTGTTTATTTTGAGGGAGAGAGTACCGTGAGTGGGAGAAGGGCACAGAGAGAGGGACAGAGAGAGAGAGAGAGAGAGAGAGAGAGAGAGAATCCCAAGCAGGCTCCAGGCTGTCAACAGCAGTCAACACAGAGCCAGATGTGGGGCTCAGTCTCCACGAACCATGTGATCATGACCTGCTAAAATTCATAGTGGGACACTTAACTGACTAAGCCACTCAGGCACCCAAATGGACAGACTTTTGAGCTGAATCTTTCCAACTTCAAGATGGCAATATATCACAAGGTGGTTTTTAAAGTTTTTAATGGGATTCTCTCTCTCTTTCTTTCTTGCTCTTTCTCTCCTCCCCCTCCCCCACTCACATTCACTTGCTCTCTCTCTCTCTCTCTCAAAATAAATAAAGATTTTTTAAAAATGGAGGGGGGGAGCCTGGGTGGCTTAGTCAGTTAAGCGGCTGACTTCGGCTCAGGTAATGATCTCATGGTTTGTGGGTTCGAGCCTCACATCAGGCTCTGTGCTCACAGCTCAGAGCCTGGAGCCTGCTTCAGATTCTGTGTTTTCATCTCTCTCTCTGCCCCTCCCCTAATCACACTCCATCTTTCTCAAAAATAAATTTAAAAAAAAATTTTTTTAAATTTTTAATGTTTTTATTAAATGAAAATAAGTATGTAGGAACTGAGTTTCTAGTAGGTAGCACTAAGTGTCAGTAGTGGAAATTGTGTCCAGCTACCAGAAATATTTTTAGGAGTGAAATCTGCAGAGCATTTCATTCATGTGGACGGAAGATGAGAAAATAATCCGGAGCCTTGTAGGGCCCTGGGTCTTCACACCCCTGCTTCTGTCTGGATTTCTGGGGAGGCTCTCTGGTAGCAGCAGAAGTGAGCAGGGCTGGCATCTGACATTTAGGGCTCCGAGGACTGCAGAACACCTCATGCGTCGGGGGCTGTTAGTGGCCTTGCTGTGTTTCTCGTCTGTCTTGTGTACTCTTGCCCTTTAAATGTTTATTTAGAAGCACACGAGGCAAAACAAAGTAATTTCTGTTAGGTCATAACTGACGTAAAACAGATTCAGATTCATTCCGTGCATACGTTTTTTCCTTTCATCTTCTCCCGTGGTCAGCTGGAGGAGGCAGCCGGTGGTGCCACAGGACTGCTGAATGGGTGACGCCACGTATCTACCAGAGGAGTCTGGCTACACGGCATATTCCCCAATAGACTGGCGGGCCTTGAGAGCAGAGCTGACGGCACTGGGGTTCTACACCGGTGTTCTGTTAAGTTCCTTGCTTCCTAAGGTTTCTCAAACTTAAAGCCAAGTCATTATTAAATGTGTAATTGATGCCACATACCATTAGGTAGTAGCAACCATATTTTTCTTTGGAACATAAGCAGTGGGGTACCTCGGGGTCATTTCCTCAACGACCTTCCAGAACGAGTGTGTCTCATGGCTCTGCATCTTAGCTTATGCTACGTTGAGGTCTTTGGACTAGATGAAAATAACTAAGATGTACATTTGCTGCTCAGAAGGCACAGAGACCTGCACGATCTCCTCTTGTGGACCAAGAAGTGGTTTCCACTTGTCTAATATTTCTTTTGCTCTTGGGAGAGGTGAAATAATGCTAACAGTATGCTGTTTAAAATGTGTTTGTTAAAAAAATAAAATGTGTTTGTTAAAGAAATAAACAGATCTAGAAAAACCGTATCAATCGAGTATATGGCTTAATGATTATAAAGTGAATATGGTCCAGTCAAGCGATGTAACCATGCTGACCATGCCAGGGGGTCCTTCCGGAACCTTATCCCAGAGACAGAAGCCCTCCCACCAAGAGAAGTTTTCTAGTACGAATCTCCTCGCGTGCTCTTCTGGCAGCGTGCTCACCCAGATGTGCCCCTCTGCACACTGGGGGTAAGTCTTGCCTGTTTTGTTTTAGAAGTATGTGTTTAGACAGCACTTTCTTATTACAATGAGTAGAAGATAAAGAACCTGAAGAAATTTTTTCCATCTAAAACTATTAAGAAAAAAATCTACATGAGAACGTATAGTGGAATAAATAAGTGAGTTGTTGAAATATGTTTTGGTGGTACACACATTTTCAAAATGGTAGTTTTACTTACAAGGGGGAGGATCACTTTGATGCCCAGGGTCACACGCCCCGTAGTTGTCTCAGAAGGGCCTGCTCTCCATGCCTCCGGGTCAGTAAATGCTGTGAGCTGACCAAGGACTTGACTCATCTGTGTGCACGATGGAGACACCTTACAGGTGGTGTCTTCACGGGTGTCCCCTCGCATTTGCATTAACTACTCACATCTGTGAATTGATCAGAATCTGATCCCATGTTTAATATCAGTGGCATGAATATTAGTGATTTTCCAGCATGGTCTGTTTGTGACCAGTCTGTCTTTTGCTCCTGAGGTCTGTACGGTACGTTGCCTGACAGGCAGCTCGTGCTCCTTGATGCCAGTGCTCTGAGTTAAGTACATGCTTAGCAAACGTTCACGGTAAGAATTTGGTTCCTGCTGTCAGGGCACATAAACCTGGAGAGGGAATTCAGAAATGGCAGGTAACTGCTAACCTGAACCAGAAGTGTGCCTGTGCACGAGGAGCTGTCTGTCCTTGTGCAGGAGTGGGCCGAATGTGTATTTGGGAGAGCGACACACCACCTCATCGCTTTGTCATGCCGTTCCCAGTTCACTGTCGCGGGAGCTCCGTTTTAGCTTTCTTGTGCCTTGCCCCCTGGTTCGATAGATCACATGTGTGTGGCAGCTCTCACCCACGTGGGCTGGAGACTTTGTCTTTGCTGGGTAGGGTTTCAGTGTAGGAGAGGTTGCTCAGCGGGTGACTGAGAAGCTTTCAAACTTAATTCAAGGACAAAACATCAGGAGACGGGTCTTCCTGGTAACAGCACGGAGCGGATGGAAGGGCAGGGGAGCCAATGGTTAGGTTGGCGCACGAGGGAATGGACTAGAAATGTAGATTAATTCTCTATGGAAGGTCCCGCACATCAGCAGAAGGCTTGTCAGAGATGAGGGAGTGAGGTGGATCATTTTCCCAGCAGCTCCACCCTTTCTGGAGTAAATGGCTGGTGTTTTTTGCCATACTGTGCTTCGCTGCTTAAGATTTTTCTCTACGTTGACTTTCAAACATAAATACACATATTTAAGAAGTAGATTTGCCATAAATAGAAAGTAGCTAGATTAATATAAAGGAAAGCAAGCCAGTATTATTAGATTCTAGCTGATACTTAGCCTCTTCTTTCTTTGTAAAAATAGTGACGTGATTCGCCCCATTGAGCTTACTGGCCTGAAGCTAGAGACACAGGATTGGAAAGGGCACAAGTGCCTCTCTGGGCCCCCTGTGTCTGCTCAGCGGGTGGTGGGTACAGGGACGCCCTGAGGACAGGTAAGCACTGCTGGGAAGGGCACGGCCTCGAGCCAGTGCCCCTCACACCAGGCGCGCAGTCCTCACACCACCCTGACGGCCTCCATCCAGCCTGGTGAAACACCACTTACAAAATCAGGGAGCACAAAGCTGGCCCAGACCAGCCTGCACTGTCCTCACTCAGCACAGGGAATGGCCTGCCGAATGGTGCCCAGCGTGCACTGCACTTGCTGTGTGGCACCTGCCCCTCTTTGCAGAAATGTACCACCTGTCACTTAGCAGCGTGCCGGCAGCACAGCAACTCTCTGGGCTGCTGGAGCCCAAGGATGTGCCGGGGGCTCCCGGCGGCCGGACAAAGGTATGGGCGCCTGTTGGATGAGGTTTTGTGAGCTACACGAGCTGACACGCTCCTGGCTTGCAGAAGCACCAGAACTAGCGTCTTTGGGAACAGCCCTTATTGTTTTACACTCCACCAACCCATGTGTGAGTAGAAGGTAATCTTGTTTAACTCATTGCTTTAATGTAATTCAGGATGCCTAGAAGTTGCAAAATAGAGTGGAGAATTCCTGTGCACCTGATTTTTTTTTTCAACACCTAAATAACTGTCGATGACTTTTTGGGGTTTTTTGTTTTGTTTTAGAGCGCTCTTCATTAGCCGGTGAAGAATGGGGGAGATAGAAGGAACATACAGAGTCTTGCAGACTCCAGGGACACGCTTGGGCGCCCAGACCCCAGGGGGAGTGAGCACCCTCGAGCCTGGGCAGACTGTCTTGGCACCAGCGGCACGGGCATCAGCCAGAGCGCAGGAGAAGCACCTTCACATCCGAGTGAAGCTGCTGGACAACACCGTGGAAATATTTGACATTGAGGTAAGAAGTGTGATATTTGGAGATATTTCCTTATACTTTCTAAAAGCCAAGTGTTATGAGCCACATTCCATTTTGCTGATCGGACTTGGCCTATTTATCAAGCTGACCAAGGGTGGTGTTGGTAACACTAAGATCCCTGTAAACAGTGAGTTTCTCCTTTTACTTGGAGAGTGATATTCTCCTGTCTTTCCTTTGAAGTCCTGATACAACACAGCCCTTTTGCTCTTCTTGAGAGAGGCTGGCTGGCTGTGGAGCACGGACTGGACCCATCTGGCCTCTGCCCAGGTCTGCCTGGGTGAGGGGGGCAGCTGGCCCCAGTGTGTGTCAGCGCCTCCCTGCACCGTGGCAGTGAGCGTAGTCGCCCCTTCTCAGGCTGCGGCGAGGATGGAGCGCGCACCGTGCAAAGAGCCTGGCGCGCAGATGGCACTACACCTTAACATAGAGTTTGTTTTTCTGTATCAGCAGATACAGAATAGATTGCACTGATAATGTTGGCAAAAACGATTGAATGTAGCAAAATTGTATAAATGTATTACATAGGTGTGTGTGTATATATATCCAAGCAGTACTTCTTAGACCCACATAATACTTTAGAAAACACTGATTTTTTTTTAAATGGTATTAGGATAAGTGTACTTTTTAAAAATTAGTTTTTATATGTATTGCATAAATATATTCTCTCTTCTGATTTTTTCATAATGGCTTAAAGTAATATCTTAAGATGTTTTTTCTGCCCTTAGTGTCACAAAAGGAAGGACAAGAGAATCAATTTAAACTTTAGCAGGAGGTTTATTTCTGCTTAGAAATTTCTGTCAAGACAGGATGCTACACAGAAACTAAGATTATCAAGCTGGGGGCCAGGCTGTGAGGACCCTAAGGGAAACCTCCTCTGGGCTCTGGTGGCGCCTAATTGCAGAATGCATTGCATGGGAAAAGTGAAGGGGAGGGGGTCAGTGGGGGGGGGGGCTGGAGGTCAGGGCTGTCCCCCAGTCCTCTGGCCTGGGGGTCCCAGGCATACCAGCCTCTCTTGCTTGAGTGTTTGATGGGAAGTGTCTAGTGTGTAGATTCATAGTGTCTGAACTCAGGGGACCCTGAACGCTTCTTTTAAGGTCTTACCTGAGGAGGAAAGTGAGTCACACTTCTTCAGGGCAGTAGTAATTCAAACTGGTAGGACCTGTCTGTCCAGCCTCCCAGGTCACTCCCGTGTTGCCAGGGCAGCCTTTGTGGGGAAGGTAGTCCAAGACGGGCAGCCTCTGAATGCTGAAGACTGGCGGTTGACTGTGGGCAATCTTTGGCAGCGTTTCCCAGCCCCCACGGTGCTCTTTGATGAGTCACCTGCAGGAAATGGGCTAAAGGTGTGCAGGGAGGGTTAGCTGGGCTCCCGGGTCTTCTCCAGCCAGTGCTCTCAAGAGTTCCCACCATGGAGCCATCTTCTGATAGACACGCCCATTATGGTCTGTGCTTCTAACACTCTCAGAATGTTCAAGAGAAAGAACAGAGGGGAGGGGAGGCAAGAAAAGAACAGGAAAACTGAGCTATTTAGAGCTTACTTTCAGAGCATCTTCTTTACTGTGCTTAATAGTCTTTATCAACTAAAACAGGGCCCAAAAATGAAGAAAGCACATATTTATTGTGAAGTCATAAATAACACAGCCCTTCTCTGAGATAACACACTGTCACTAAGTGTCTGGATTGCATTATTCGTCAGCAATCAGAGGGGCATTTTGTAAAGGTTTCAACATATTTAGAACTTCTCAGAGTTGCAGTAGGTTGAGATTATTGTGTCGGGGAGAAAGGATTTCCTCGGTCCTTTTAAGATCTGTTTGGTTAGACTACATATGAGATCTACATGAGACGATCAACTGGCAAACATCAAACTTAATAGCGTTTGTACAGGGAATCCAGATATGGAAATTCCTGACACAGGCAGGAAGCCGACGTGAGCTCCGGAGAGGGGTTGGGTGTGGGACAGGAAGGGGAGAGGAGATGTCCGGGAATGGGGCTTGACTGTCACGGAGACGAGTGCCTTGGTTGAAGAGTCTCTGTTAAAAGCTCTCTTCCTGGTACAGGCAAGTAGTTGAGGGGGCAGTGAAGAGCTTTTCCTGAATCTGCTGGGTTTTTACTACTTTTAACTCAAAATAATGTTCATGCCACAGTGGCCCATCTTGGGGAAGCCTGCTCTTGGCCCCTGGAGTTGCTTCTGTCAGTCAGACGGGACCGTCATCTGCACTTGCCTGCAGATGTGATCGTCCGGTGAGCCTGTCGGAGCCGCCGCAAGTTGAAGACTCACATTGCTGCCACATACCCTGAGTTGGCTGGGGTGCTTTTTGAATGATGTTCCCCACTAATGCATGCCTTTTAGGAAGAGTTAAAATTCAGTACATTTTTATGAGTCATTTGTATTCAGCTTCCGAGGACCCGGTCCTCCAACCCTGTCAGTTGGTTTTGTTAAATAAAAGACCACTCTAAAACCTCATAGTTCAGACAACAAGTATCTTCTGTTTCCTGCATGTTTGAGTGCTGGCTTGGGAGGGTCTTCTGGTCTGGGCTGGCCTGAAGGGCGTACCACGGTGTGGTACCCCAGCTAGAACCTCTCTGCATGAGGAATATCACCTTCCAGGGAGCTGGGGATGGAAATGTTCTCAAGAGTAGAAGCTGTTAGGTCCCTGGAAGCTTGGGATTCATGTCTCGTAGCTCCCACCAAGTTTAACTGGTCATTACAGCCCACCAGGCAGGCCCAGATTCAAGGGGGGAGGGTTGAGAGGCAGTAGAGGTACCCTGATACGGGGGTGCCACAGAATTTGTGGCCATTGTATATAGTCTACCACGGCTGCTGCTGCTTTCAGTGGATCAGGGGTGCATCTGGAAAGATGACTGTCTCTGTAAAGTTCTAGGATCTCCCAGCAGTGGGCTGATCTCATTTGTTAGGTGACATGCTTTGTGGGGCCTGCTCCAGAGCAAGCTGCAGGGCCTTCCGGGGGGGGGGGGGGGGGGGCGTGCTTCCCCCATAGCCCTCTGTGTGACTTGCCCAGATCCATTCTCCCTGGTGCCTCCCATGAGCCATAGCTCCAAAGATGCAAAAGATCCAGAGACAAAGGCTGGTTGCCCCTGGGGCCCCATCACAGACCCACCACTGCTTGCTCCCTGACCACTGGTGATCAGACTGATGTGAGGTCACGCTTGCTGAGTCATACATAGGGACTCCACTAGATGAGTCGTCACACTAAGGAGACTTTATTTGCAGCAAATAAGGAGATCCCGGGAAATAACTTTCGAAGCCGTGAGCCCCGAGTGAGGGCAGCTGGCTTCCTGTTATTTAGGGTTCGGATGGAATATTCACAGAGGCGAGCCTTGGCATCCGTGTCGAGGCAGCCATGTGGTCACACACGGGCCTTGGGGACACCCATGGACACACACGCTGCCTGTTATATAGACACCCCTCCTTGGACGGAGGGTTAGTGTTACACTGAGGTGAGGGTAACTGTTGGTGGCTCCGTGGGTCGCTACGTGGTGCGTCTGCGCAGGCGTGAGTCAGGGGTCGACCTCACACTGGTCAGGGTGGTCTGGGCCCCCAAAGCCTTTTGCCCAGGCTGCCATTACCGCTCAGAGGAAGTTTGAGTTTCCATCGCAGGCTGCTTACCTTCTGGGCTTTTGCCTGAATGAGGAGATCTGGGGAAAGAAGAGCTTCAGGGAGAAAGGTCAGTGGGGCCCAGCAGGTGGGCAGTAGAGCTCGGGTCTTGGGGTCCTGCTGATGACACTCTGGCTCTGCCATCCTCCACCCTTTATATTTGAACTAAGAGGCACAGGTTGTGGTCTGATGGTGGCTGCCATTGTGGGATGGTGCACCCTCGCAGTGCGGGGCGGCAGTCCCAGGGCACACAGGGACCCACGGCTGGGTCTGTGTCACCAGCACAGAAGGCAGGGCTTGGTGGAGACACTCCCTGTCCCAGAGCTTGTCTGTTGCCTCTCTCCTCCTTCCTGGAAGGCAGGTTCTTGGAGACCAGGCTTTACTGACGCACTGCTGAGTCGTCGGTGTGTGGATAGTGCCACTTGGTAACTGTGTGTGGAATGAAGGAAATTCATTCAAATTCAATCAAAACATAGATTGGGTTAACATCCTTACTTCAAGAGTGTTCTGATTTCTCCCCTGTAGCAGAGTTTTCTAACCTCAGGTTCAAGTGCACGTGTGTTTGTCTGGGTGGGGGTGGGCACTGGCTCCTGCACACTGGTAGTTACAGATCACTGGCACTGTGTAGAATCCCTAGTTGATATTGAAGGGACCTTTTTAACTTAGGGAAATTTTTGACTTTTAGTTATTTTTGAGATGCTTATATTTTGGTTCAGTGAAAATACAGAGAAGCTCAGCCCAAAGACCTCCCTGTTGAGGTTCCCGTCTCTTCCCGAGCAGCATGTGCTGCTTCGTGTTGATCTTAGTAATAAGACGGCCTTGGCCATCCTTGTTACTATTTCCTAAGGTGAGCTCTGTGAGTCCCCAGTGGTATCTCCGTCTCACCTCTCCCAGGGTGTGCAGACGCACTGCGTGTCGCGTTGCTGTGTTGGCCGCCACAATGACGGCGTGTTCCCAGCGCTAAACTGCCAAGGAGGAGCCAGGGGGCTCGCTGGGTGCAGGAGGGCTTTGTCTCAGCTCCTGCCATCCTGGGCTGGGCCACGCTCTTGTCCAGTGCTGCCCGTGAGTGCAGGGCTCACAGCCAGAAGCCATGGTCTGCTCTTCTCCAGATAGTTTTTAGTGACCTTGAAGGTAAAGTCTTTAACAGCCTTGTTGGGGTAGAGTTCACGTCCCACGCAAGTCAGCTGTTTGAATGTGCACCTCCGCAAAGTCTAGTGCATTCACAGACGTGCAGCAGCAGCGGTCTATCTGAAAACGTCTTTGTCGCCTCAGGAAGAAACCTCACAGCTTTTAGTGTCACCTTCCTGCCCCCGTCTCCTCTCCCTTCAGCTGCAAGCAGACGGTAACCTGTAGACAGCACTGTTCTGGACGTTCCCCGTGAGTGGGACTATGCGTGTTCTTTTGTGACTGGCTTCTTTCACTGAGCATCGTGTTGTAGAAGTTTGTACATGCCGTACCATGTGTCAGGACTGCTTTCTTTTTTGTGCCCAAATAATGCTCCCGTGTATGATGGGCCGTGTTTTGTATATCCATTCGTCAGCTGACAGCACCCCACCTTTTGGCTGTGATGAATCCTACTGCTGTAAACATTCGTGGATGGGGTTTTGTGCAGATATGTGTGTTTCTCTTATTGCTGGGCCACGCGGTAACTAGTAGAGAAACTGCCACACCATTTTCCAGAGTGCTCTCCCCACAGAGGTGTGTGGGCCTACAGCCCATCCCCGTCCTCACCTGCACCTGTACCTGGATTCCGGGCTCTAGTCACCCTGGGGGTGGCGGGTAGTAGCTCATTATGGTTTGAGGTGAAATTCTACAAGTTATTTTTAATGGCTGTAGAAGGAAAAGTTTTGAGCTGAAAACCTAAGAAATGTCCCAGTAAACAGTTATCTGAAAACCTAAGAACTGTCCCAGTAAACAGTTATCTCCGGGGTGGTTCCTTGGGCGGGTTTTGGGTAGTTATGAAGTTAACCCTCTTGTGGAGCCTGGGTACACATATGGAATGGACGTTTCTTCTTTTGTTTTTATTTTTTTATTTATTTAATATTTTTATTTATTTCTGAGAGAGAGACAGTGTGAGCAGGGGAGGGTCAGAGAGAGAGGGAGATACAGAATCTGAAACAGGCTCCAGGCTCTGAGCTGTCAGCACAGAGCCTGACGTGGGGCTCGAACCCATGAACCATGAGGTCATGACCTGAGCGGAAGTCGGACACTTAACTGACTGAGCCACCCAGGCGCCCCTCTTTTTTAAAGTTTATTTATTTTGAGAGAGAAAGAGAGCGTGCACATGTGAGCCGGGGAGGGGCAGAGAGAAAGGAGGAGAAAGAATCTCAAGCAGGCTCCACACTGTCAGCGCAGAGCCCGACATGAGGATTGATCACGGGAACTGTGAACCAAGAAATCATGACCTGAGCCAAAATCAAAAGTTGGACATTCAACTGACAGAGCCACCCAGGTGCCCCCGGAGTGAACATTTCTACATTGCAGGGCTGTGAGGACCACGGAGAAAGCACAGCTGAGGGCTGGCCACAGTGTCCCTGAGATGAAGCTGGTGAAGGGTAGAAGCTGACTTGGAAAATCTGTAAGACATTTTAAAATCTCCTTAGAAGTCTCATGTAAATGTATAGAACTAGGAGCTGTTATAGTGTATTTTTAAATCAGTTATTTATCTCACTTAATTCATTTATAAGTAACAACTACTTTGGTTTTTTTTTATTATTTTTTTTAATGTTTTATTCTATTTCTAGGAGAGAGAGAGAGAGAGAGACAGCGTGAGCAGGGGAGGGTCAGAGAGAGAGAGAGACACAGACTCTGAAACAGGCTCCAGGCTCTGAGCTGGCAGTCAGCACAGAGCCCGACGCGGGGCTCGAACCCACGAACCACGAGATCATGACCTAAGCGAAAGTCGGACGCTTAACCGACTAAGCCACCCAGGTGCCCCAAGTAACAACTACTTTGATTAACCTCATCCATATAAATCATTTGCTGTCTAGAACTTACATTTACCAGGACTTTGTACTGTAGTGAGGTGACATACACTTTGTGGCTCCTTCTTCTGATGACTAAGGGATGTAAGATACTTTTGTGTGGAAGGAACTCAGGGAGTGGTGCTGGGAAGGGAGCGCAGCCTGCCAGAGGCAGTCTGTGAGCTGTCCGCCTGGGCTTCAGTGCTGTCTCATTTTAAGTGACATTTGACATCTATTGATGGGGGTTTTAGCTACGTGAAGGTCAGTCAGTGGCTAGTTTTTTGATCTAGTAAAGTCTTGATTTATTTTCAGTAGGTTAAATGAATTTTGTGATTTTGAGAATAGAAAACTGGCCTCAGCTCCAGAAAGTCTTTTTTTTTTTTCTGAGCCATAAAAGAAACCATCTGGCAGCCATGTGTCAGCTTGTCTTGTCCTGTGTGCAGAGTCAGAGTGGAAATGCTTTCAGCTCCGCGCCACAGCAAGTGTGGAAAGTGTCTGAGTGTCAGTGCGCTGGAGTGAGAGGCCCCTCCTAGACTTCAGGCCAAGATCTCTAAGACAGATACACCTCTAATTGATGATTCACCAGCAGGGTTAGGAACTAATGTGAATTTTAGCTTTTCTGTTATCTGGAAGCTAATAGTGTGGAAAAGGTGGTATTTAGTGATGAAAAGAACAATCTGGGGTGTAGTTGGGGTGTGGGAGACCTCACCCATAGAAGTGAATGTTCCGTGCCTTTGCTGGCAGCTGGGGAGCGAGTTCTAATGATTATGAGGGTTTTCTTTGTTATTGTTAATCTGTTTGCTCACATTCCCCTTTTCTTTATCATACTCAGAATTTTTGGTGGAGGCTCCCTTTTTTTAAGAATTGGAAGAACTCTGGTTTAAATATGTGACCGGTAGGAGGACAGTGTCTCAGTCCTGAAGTTCCATGCTAGTTGCTATTCCAGTACAAACTTAATGTTTTCCTTCTGGCCAGGAAGAAATAGTCAAAATTCCAGAAAGTATCATAGCCAGATGTTTGTCATTGCTCCCACATGAACATCCTAAATATGGCAAATAAACCGCCTTAGAACTTATTTTGGTCTGATCTCAGAAGAAAAAGTCAGTAAATCAGCATCTGGATTTGGGGATAATATAGGCTTTATACAAAAGCTCTTATGTATTTCTAGTACGTACAACTATTATGTGACTCTGCCCTGTTATTTTGTCTGAGAAAGTCGATCTGTTGCTTTGACCGTGATGCCCAGGAATGTGGCAGGGGGGTGCAGGGCAGAGATGTGGGTGTTTTATTCTCAGGGCCTGAGTTGTGACATCAAAGCTCCACTGCCCGCTCCCCAAGCCAGCCCTAACGCGCGTGTGTGGACACAGCGCCAGTTGGCGTGCACGGTCTGCTGGACGTGATGTTGGCCGATGAGAAGCAAGAGCAGCAAAAGGAAAAGAGAAGGGAACCTTTGTCCCCTGACCCAGCACGGCTGTGTAATGGAGAGTGACCGAGCTCTTCCCGTGTGTCGGTGGAGGGTCACGGAAATGGGTCGTCTCGACCTGGAATGTGCCACCTCTTGGGCACCTCAGTTCTGGTGCTTGGCAGCTTTACCTCCTGTCATGGCAACCCCAGCAGGATATGGAATGAGATGGAGTGAGCCTCCAGGTGACACAGGTAGCAGCTGACCTGAGGGGGGCCATGGGTCAAAGGCCAAGTCAGTAAATTAGGTATAAGTTCAGCTCCTTGGCCTGCTAGGAACAAACCAAACCAGAACCACTCAGGATGAGAAATGAGAGTTCTCGCTGGGATAAGAAGAGAGCACGGGGCAGGGTGGCGCGCGGCTGGGTGGTTCAGTCAGTTTAAGTGTCTGATTTCGGCTCAGATCATGATCTCTGGGTTCGTGGGATTGAGCCCTGTGTCGGGCTCCATACTGACAGCACAGAGATTGCTTGAAATTCTGTCACCGTCCTCCCCCTCTCGCATTTTCTGTCTCTCAAAAATAAATCCGTAAACTTAGAGAGAGAGAAAAGAGGGGTGCCCGGGTTGTTCAGTCAGTTGAATGCCCAACTTTGGCTCAGGTCATGATCTCCACAGTTCGTGAGTTCAAGCCCCGCGTTGGGCTCTGCGCTGACAGCTCGGACCCTGAAGCCTGCTTCGAATTCTGTGTCTCCCTGTCTCCCTCTCTCTCTACCCCTCCCCTGCTCGCACCCTCTCTCTCTCTCCCTCTCTCTCTGTCTTTCAAAAAAATGAATAAAATGTTTACAAAATTAAAAAAAAGAGAGAACACAAGGTTTCTGGAGACAGCATGGGGGTGATCATGAGAACAGGCTCATGACTTAGCTGATGAGCTCTTCTTCGGGGCCCCCATGCCCAGCATGCTCAGTCCTCCTTTCTGCCACCCGCTTTCTTCTCTCTATCCCTAAAGAAGCACCACACAGGGGCGCGTGGGCGGCTCAGTCAGTTGAGCATCAGACTTCAGCTCAGGTCATGATCTTGCAGTTCGTGAGTTCAAGCCCCACATCAGGCTCTGCACGGACAGCTCAGAGCCTGGAGCCTGGTTTGGATTCTGTGTCTGCCTCCTTTTCTGCCCCTCCCCGCACCTCTATCTCTGTCTCTCTCAAATAAATAAACATTTAAAATTAAAAAGAAAAAAAAAAGAATCAATTAGCCCTTGCAAGGGGCAGTCTTTAAAACAAAAAATCACCACATAGGGCAAGTTAGGACCAAATTTTAAATCTCAACCCTAGGCCACTTGATGGTGTGTAGAAGTGCCTTGTTCCAAGTCTGGGACAGCTCTGATCAGGTGACCCATCCGAAACTGTGGGATAACATGGTCCATGTCTCCTCCTGCTGGGGCCACATGGGTTGCAGGTGAGGGCAGTTCCCAGAGGCCAGAAAGGCCCAAAGTCCTCCACCGCAGGCCTCCCCTCGGCCTCCCAGCACACACACCCGGTACCTGTTGCCCTGGGCTCAGCCCAGTGCTTTCTGGGTGCACTAGAATTCACTCTCATTCCGTTGGGAACACTGAGCTTGTGTGTGTCGTCGTGGATGCATGTGTGTCTCTCTGGGGTGTGTTCCCAGCGTCTGTGTCATCGTGGGTGCGTGTGTGTGTCTCTCTGGGGTGAGTTCCCAGCATATGTGTCGTCGTGGGCGCCTGTGTGTCTCTCTGGGGTGTGTTCCCAGCGTATGTGTCGTCGTGGGCGCCTGTGTGTCTCTCTGGGGTGTGTTCCCAGCGTATGTGTCGTCGTGGGCGCCTGTGTGTCTCTCTGGGGTGAGTTCCCAGCGTATGTGTCGTCATGGGCGCCTGTGTGTCTCTCTGGGGTGTGTTCTCAGAGTATGTGTCGTCACGGGCACCTGTGTGTGTGTCTCTCTGGGGTGTGTTCCCAGCGTATGTGTCGTCGTGGGCGCCTGTGTGTGTGTGTCTCTCTGGGGTGTGGTCCCAGCGTATGTGTCGTCATGGGCGCATGTGTGGGTCTGTCTGGGGTGTGTTCCCAGCATAGACTTCGTGGCTGTGAGACGTACCCGTTCTGGCCCCGCCCCAGTCACACAGCAAGGCTCTGCCCCTCCCCCCCAGCTCTCCTGCTGTTCGTTCCTTTCCTCCACACAGTGCCCCCCCCCCCGGGGTGTTTGCCCTCTCCTCTCCTAGCCAGCCGCCCCTGGTCCTCTGTGGAGGACTCTTACCCTCTCTTGCATGGGCCTGCCACCGGCTTGGCAGGAAGGACAAGGGTCCCTCTTTCCCGCTGCTGCAGCCTCCAGGAGCCTCCGTACCCGGCCGCACACATGGCTCACAGGGTGTTGCTGGGAGGGGTCTCAGCTGATTCTGGGCAGGACTGGGGCCTGTGGCTTTAAGAAGAGTTGGTATGTTCTGGAACGCACACCCTCCCCACCGATTCCCACCTTTGCGCCCTTTGCTGATGCCATTTCTCCTGGCCTTGTCCTTCTATCCGGTCATTTATTCATTCATTCATTCATTCATTCACTCACTCACTCACTCACTCACCCACCTACCCATCCGTCACTTAACAAGATTTAAAAAAAACCCTCTTCTCAGGGCACCTGGGGGGCTCAGTCGGTTAAGCATCCGACTTCAGCTCAGGTCATGATCTCATGGTTTGTGAGTTCAAGCCCCGCATCCAGCTCTGTGCTGACAGCTCGGAGCCCAGAGCCTGCTTCAGATTCTGTGTCCCCCACTCTCTCTGCCACTCCCCCACTCATGCTCTGTCTCTCTCTGTCTCTCAATGATAAATAAACCTTTAAAAAATTTTTTTAATTAAAAAAAAAATCCTCTTCTCTGTACCAAGAAAGGCCAGTGTTTTCACAACCCCCTTGGAGCATCTTCCTGTGTAGCAATCCGAGAGCACACCAGTCCCACAGTTCACTATCAGTGCTGTCGGTCACTTCCAGATCTAGAAAGGAACCAAGATTCTCCAGAAAACTAATTGTAGAATTATAATTTTTTCACTTTTTTCAAAGAGAGCATTCTGCTTTTTTACTTGTTTTTTTTTGTTTTTGTTTTTTTTTAGTAATTTCTACCCCTAATGTGAGGCTCACACTCAAAATCCCAAGATCAAGAGTTGCACACTCTTCCCACTGAGCCAGCCAGGCGCCCCTGCATCTTCACTTCTGCAGAGTGTTTTGTGCATGTTTTATTATTCTCTCACGATGATGTGCTCACTGGGGTCAGCGTCCACAGAGAAGCTGTGCTCTGGTGAGGTCCCTCCCACTCCTCTGCTGTACGCTGAACTGACCGTGACTGCGAGTCCAACCAGGATGTCACTTGGGGTTCCTGACACTCCCGGATTTAGGTGGAATTCACCTGCAGAGCAATTCAGTCTCCATTGTACAAATAATTCCTTGTAGAGAAATAGAAAAACTTAAGTGGCCCATGACCGAGGATAATGACCCAGAGGGGAACAGCCATTCACGTTTTTCTGGATATCTTTCTTTTACTTTTTACCTACCACATATATTAAGTAAAATTGGAATCAGACTTACATGCATTTTTGTAGTCTGTTTCTAAACTTAACACATTATGAATATTTTTCTGTGTAATTACTCTTTAAAAAAATTTTAATGGCTACATAGTTTTCTGTTTTCAATTTCTCAGTAATAAATCTTTATACACATTCTTGATTGTTTCCTTTAGATAAATACATACACATGACAGTTCTATGTCAGAGGGTGTTAGGTGATTTTGTGAGGCCTGGACAGGTGCAGTGAAATCTGTCCACAAACAGGGCACTCCACGCCCCCAGCAACACCCACCAATGCCCGTTTCTCCCCTTTCAGCACCGTTTCTTTTTTTTTTTTTTTAATTATTTAGTTAGCATATAGTGCAACAATGATTTCAGGAGTAGATTCCTTAATGTTCCTTACCCATTTTAGCCCATCCCCCCCTCCCACAACCCCGCCAACAGCCCTCTGTTTATTCTCTATATTTAAAGAATCTCTTATGTTTTGTCCCCCTCCCTGTTTTTATATTATTTTTGCTTTCCTTCCCTTATGTTCATCTGTTTTGTATCTTAAAAGTCTTCTTATGAGTGAGGTCATATCATATTTGTCTTTCTCTGACTAATTTCACTTGGCATGATACCCTCCAGTTCCATCCACGTAGTTGGAAATGGCAAGATTTCATTCTTTTTGATCACTGAGTAATACTCCATTGTATATGTACACCACATCTTCTTTATCCATTCATCCATTGATGGACACTTTGGCTATTGTTGATAGCACTGCTATAAACATTGGGGCGCATGTGCCCCTTCGAAACAGCACACCTGTATCCCTTGGATAAATTCCTAGTAGTGCAATTGCTTGGTAGTAGGGCCATTCTATTTTTAATTTTTTGAAGAACCTCCATACTATTTTCCAGAGTAGCTACACCAGTTTACATTCCCATCTTAAAAGAATTTTTTTTTTTAAATATTTTTATTTATTTCTAGGAGAGAGAGAGAGACAGCGTGAGCAGGGGAGGGTCAGAGAGAGAAGGAGACACAGACTCTGAAATAGGCTCCAGGCTCTGAGCTGGCAATCAGCACAGAGCCCGACGCGGGGCTCGAACCCACGAACCGCGAGATCATGACCTAAGCGAAAGTCAGACGCTTAACCGACTAAGCCACCCAGGCGCCCCTTAAAAGAATTTTTAATAAAATCTCCAGCTTAATGGACAAGAGCCTATGTATTTTATCAGACTTCTTTACCTGTTTTTTGTTTTGTGGGTTTAGGGAGGATTTTTCTAGTGTTTGATCTACATCATTTTTTTTTTGTTTTTTTTAATTTTTTTTGTTGTAGTAAAATACATGCAACAAAAATGTAGCATCTTAACCACCTTTTTTTTTATGTTTTTAAATTTAGTTTTGAGAAAGAGAGTGCATGAACGTGGGAGGGGGCAGAGAGAGAGAGAGAGAGAGAGAGAGAACCCCAAGCAGGCTCTGAGCTGTCGGCACAGAGCCCAACATGGGATTTGAACCCACAAACCGTGAGATCATGACCTGAGCCAAAATCAAGAGTCAGACAGTCATCTGAACAAGCCACCCAGGTGCCCCTTAGCCACCTTTCAGTGCACGGCTCAGGGGCATTAAATACGGTCACGCGGCCGCAGAGCCATTGCTGCCATCCCTCTGCAGCCCTTTTCATCTTGTGAAACAGAAACTCTGTCCCCATGAAACACTGACTCCCACCCACCACCCCCCGCCCCGCTCTCTGAGGTCCCCGTGAACCTGACGACTCTGCGTGCCTCGTGTAAATGGAATCCCACACCACGTGTCTTCTCATGACTGGCTCGGTCACGGAGTGGGTTCCCCCGTGTGGAAGCAGGTGTCAGACTTTGCTTCCTTTTTAAGGCTGAACAATATTCCATCACGCGATGGACTACATCTTGTTCATCCGTTCGTCTGTCAGCTCTTGGGGATAACGATGCTCTGAACCGGGGGTGCGAACATCTCCCAAACACCCTGCTTTCACCTCCTGGGAGTGTATGCCGGGTGTGGGATTGCTGGGTCGTGGGTAATGCTGTTTTTAATACGTGAGGAATCCCCAGGCTATTTTCCCCACTGGCTGCACCAGTTCACGTTCCCACCAACAGCGCACGAGGTTCCCTTTTCTCCACATCCTGTCCAACACTTGTTTTCTGTTATTTTGATAGCAGCCATCTAATGGATGTGAGGGGTGTCTCATTGTGACTCTTGTTTGCATCTCCCTAGTGATTAGTGATGCCACACGTCTCTTCACGGGTCTATGGAACGTTTAGATCTCCTATGGCGGAACGTCTACGCAAGTCCTCTGCCCCTTTTTAAATCAGGGTGTGTGGAGTTTGTTGATGGGTTTTAAGAGTTCTCTACATATTCTGGATATTAACCTCTGTATCAGATACATGCTTTGCAAGTATTTGTACATTGTGTTTGAAGTTTAGAAAAAATACAAAGTTAAGAGTTAGGAAAATAGCAGATACATTGTATTTAAAGTAAAAAAAAAAGATGGAAATAAGAAGGAATCCTGGAGACTTCACAAAAGTGACTACAGTGACAAAGAGAACAGGAAATGATGAAATCCCACGTAAGGATTTGATACCTAGGAAACAGGCTGCCGGTGTGGGTCGAGCTGTGCGTACTGACCCAGAGGCCCGTAGGGGCAGCATTTGCTCGATGGGGTCTCCCCAGCACCGCCAGGACCCCGGGTGGAAGCTGGAAGCGCAGAGGGCGAACAGGACAGACGGTGAGCTCGGCCTTCTCAGGGCTCGTGCTGCAGTGGGAGTGTGACGGTGACCAAGGTGAAACACACGACACTCCGTGCTCAGGAGGGAGAGAGCACGGGCAGGGGCAGGAGTGTGGGGTTTGCACTCCTAGGTAAGAGTGAGGGAGTGGGGCGCAGTCCCCTCTTCTCAGGAAGAGTGTTCAGGGTGGTTGGAATGGCGGCGTGGAGGTGGGGGGGCAGAGCTTCGCCAAGGCCATGGTGACTGGACTGGAGCTGGGGCAGGGCCTGACCCAGGGCACGGTGTGCAGAGGAGCAGGGACGCTGCTGACCATAATTCTCGGCCGGGAAGGATTTTGGAGCCGGAGCCCCGAGGATTTGCTGTCCAGATATGGGCGCAGAAATCAAAGAGCCGAGGTGATGCCAGCTCAGACCTCAGATGGGGACCGTGAGGACAGCTGCTCTCTCTGGGAGTCCGGTCAGGAGCTGCCTGGGGACACAAGGAGTCTGAGGAGGTCCCCAGCATCTGAGTGAAGGTCCCTGCAGTGTCCTTGAGTGGCCTGCGTCCTCATGCATAAGGGCGGGGATGGCCATTGCTGTGACCTTCCAGAGAGTGCTGGTGCTGCCCTGGTGTGGTGCTGTGATTGCGCTCGTACTGGGTCATGTTGAAGGACGAGTGTCACAGGTGTCCTGCTGTGGGCCAAGGAGGCAGCTTTTTTAAACTACTCTCAGTCCTTGACTCCTGGTTGCAGTAATTATGGAGCCTTTATTTTTAGAGATTTTGACTAGTCGTTAAAGAGAAACATGGAAACATCTGTTGGTGCTTCCAAACTGCTGTTCTTGGAATGCTGTGGAATGTTCTTGTGCACACGCATTATGCTTTTATGTGTATAACTATACAGTTTATATGTAACCAGCTTCATTTTGCCACAGTGGCAGAGAGGATCCCAGCCCTTACTTAAGGGCTTTTTCTTATGACAGTGAAAAAAAGAGAAATATTTTCTTCCTCAATCCACAATATTAAACACCTGCCTGGAACTAATAACCTCAAAAGCTTCAGGTTAGACTTGTGTAAAGTAAGTCTGTTGGTGAATCTAAAATATCTTTTTCTTTGTTTTTTCTTAATTTTTGTAATGTTTTATTTATTTCTGAGAGAGAGAGAGAGAGAGAGAGAGAGACAGTGTGAGCAGAGGAGGGTGAGAGAGAGGGAGACACAGAATCTGAAGCAGCTCCAGGCTCTGAGCTGTAAGCACAGAGCCCGACGCGGGGAACCCACGGACCATGAGATCATGACCTGAGCGGAAGTTGGACGCTTAACTGACTGAGCCACCCAGGCGCCCCTAAAATGTCTTTTTCTAAAATAAGTCTCATGTTCTGATTATGAAAAATACATTCTTAGGAGTTATTTTTGTATTTAAACATTCATAATGTTTCTTCATATCATCATAATTTTACTTCTTGAATTTGTTTCTTACCAAAATGTGCCAGTACACATTTGGTGGGGGCATGTACTGGTGTTTGAAACTGGTAAAGTCAGATTTTTGTAGCAGAAGAAAAACCAGTTTTTTCCTTTTAAAATAATGTTTGTTAAGACAACTCAGAATAACTTTAAAAGGCTCTAGACCTTGCTGTCCTCCTGGAAAATAATGTTGAAAGATATATATTAAAAATACATAATGAGGCACCTGGGTGGCTCAGTGAAGTGTCCGACTTCAGCCAAGGTCATGATCTCATAGTTTGGGAGTTCGAGGCCCGCGTTGGGCTCTGTGCTGACAGCTCAGAGCCTGGAGCCTGCTTCAGATTCTGTCTCCCTCGCTCCATGCCCCTCCCCCCACTCATACTGTGTATGTGTGTGTGTCTCTCTCAAAAATAAAAATTACAAAAAATTATAAGAAAATACATAGTGAGCTCTTTTATTTATTTATTTATTTATACAAATAGTTTATTGTCAAGTTGGTTTCCATATAACACCCAGTGCTCATCCCCACAAGTGCCCTCCTCCATGCCCATCACCCCCCTGCCCCCCACACCCATCAGTCCTCAGTTCTCAGCGTTCAAGAGTCTCTCATGGTTTGCCTCTCTGCCTCTCCCCCACCATTTCCCCACTTCTTCTCCCCCATGGTCCTCCGTTAAGTTCCTCCTAATCCTCCTATACGTGCAAACATATGGTAGCTGCCCTTCTCTGCCTGACTTAATTCGCTCAGCATAACACCCTCAAGGTCCATCCATGTTGCTACACGTGGCCAGATTTCAATCTTTCTCATTGCCATGTAGTATTCCATCATACAGGTAAACCACATCTTCTTGATCCATTCGTCCGTTGATGGACACTTAGGCTCTTTCCATGTTTTGGCTGTTGTGGAGAGGGGTACATGTGCCCCTATGCATCAGCACTCTTGTACCCCTTGGGTAAATTCCTAGCAGTGCTATTGCTGGCATAGTGAGCTCTTTTAAATCAAACTTACATTAAATCGAGAACACTCAGCTCTGTGGCTGCTTGCTTCTGGCTTTAATTTACATTAATCCTCCAAGTTTTAAAACCACACAGAATAACAAAAACATGACCTAAATGTCATTATGAATGCAAATTGTAATATGAAATGAAATTATAAGTTATGTATAAGTAGTAACATAAAATTGAACTTGTCAGTGTATTAACGTAAAGAATAAAAATAGGCACCTTGAGAGGGGGCGGACCTTGCCGAGAACACAGGCTTCACAGTGGATCGAGTTTTTTCTCAGTGGAATCAAATGTGGAGACAGCTAAGAGCACTAGAGAAAGCAAATTGTTTTTGCAACAGTATTTCCATAAAGTTCTGGAAAAACAAAATTTTCTAGTGCTGTAAATTTTCTGCAGTTTAGAAATTAATGCTGTTATTTTTAATTATTCAAGTCAATTGGATTTATAAAATAATAGCATTTTGTGTTGTCTTTTTGTTTTGCATTTGCTGCCCTAGGAAGTTTCTGTATGTATTTTTTTAATTATAAAATTGATACATGCTCACAATAAAAAATTCAGTCAATATAAAAGAGTACAGAGGAAAAAATAAATAGATTTCTTATTCTCTTACACCCCAAAATAATCTTTTTGACATTTTGTTCATATTACCCATTTCATTCTTCCCGACTGTTTTCAGTTTATGCACTTCTGTGCATGCATCATCCATGCGTGCCTCCTGCCATGCAGTTACTTCAGCACTGAGCGAGTCCATTAGCTTCTCATTGGTAATGTGTTCGTGTCTTTTCCTCTTTTTATCTCCTGTAATCATTGTTTTATGAACGTTGACACTAGATTAACTTGTAGAGAGATAGTCGCTGTTACAGCTTGACTGGGATGGCGGTTTTCCTTTTATAACATGTCCTCTTTGTTTTGTTCTAGTGCCTTTTTGGCCTAAATGCACCTGTGTACTCTCCAGGTTCAGACTCCCTTGCTTTTCTGTTGTTGTTGTTGTTGTTGTTGTTGTTTACAATATGCCTGGTACACTCATTGCATAGTTTTTTTCTTCAAACTTTCGAATCACTTGCTTTAGATGTCCTAACCTAATGGCCAATGTTAAATGTTTCCCACATTCCAAGTGCTATTCTAAAGTACTTTTGCAGGATGTGTTATTTTAATTTCATCCTCACCATTAGCGTTATCATTAGTTTTATACCTGAGGAAACTGAGGTAAAGAGAGTTCTTAAAATTTCTGACTAATAGGATTTCTAGCTGGGACAATTCGGAAAAATAGAAAAAGAAGAAGAAAATGAAATAAAAAGTATCCAGATTGGAAAAGAAGTGAAACTATCTGTGTTTACAGATGACATTGTCATAATATGCAAAATCCTAAGGAATCTACCTCAAAAAGCCCCAGCAAAAAAAACTATTAAAACTAATGAACAGATTCAGCAAGGTTGCAGGATCAGTATACAAGATCATGGGGCGTCTGGGTGGCTTGGTCAGTTAAGCAGCGTATGACTTCGACTCAAGTCGTGATCTCATGGTTCATGAGTTCGAGCCCCGAGTTGGGCTCTCTGCAGCTCTGTGCTGACAGCTCAGAGCCTGGAGCCTGCTTTGGATTCTGTGTCTCCCTCTCTCTCTGCCCTCCCCGCTTGTGCTCTGTCTCCGTCTCTCTCAAAAAAATAAATAACACATTCGAAAAAAATTTTTAATATACAAATATCACTTGTATTTCTATATAGCAGCAAAGAATAATTCCAAAATAAGATTAAGAAAACAATTTCATTTACATATCAAAAAAGATACTTGGGGATAAATTTAACAAGAGAACCTCATAACTTCTGTACTCTCTGGTTATCAGCTACTAATTTCTTAAAGAGGAAGTCTCTTATAACCCATAAAAAGAGTTTTAAAAAGCTAATTAGCAAACTGGAGATTTTTAATTAAGCTTTTTTTTTTTTTAATTGAAGTATACTTGACACACAGTGTTACATTAGTTCTAGGTGTTTAGTTAAACTTTTTAGGGAGTGCCTGGATGGCTTGGTCAGTTGGGCATCTGACTTTTTTTTATAATGTTTTATTTATTTCTGAGAGAGACAGCGTGAGCAGGGGAGGGTCAGAGAGAGAGGGAGATACAGAATCTGAAACAGGCTCCAGGCTCTGAGCTGGCAGTTAGCACAGAGCCCGACACGGGGCTCGAACCCACGAACTGTGAGATCATGACCTGAGCCGAAATCGGCACTTAACCAACTGAGCCACCCAGGCGCCCCGAGCATCTGACTCTTGATTTTTGGCTCAGGTCATATGGGATTGAGCCCCACGTCCAGCTTTGCACATAGCATAGAACTTGCTTAAGATTCTCTCTCTCCTTCTGTCCCTCTCCCCAACTCACTCACTCTCTCTTTAAAATAGAATAAAATAAAAAGATTAAAAAAAAAAAAAACTTTTTAGGAAAGAAGAATCCAAAGAGAGTAACCCAGAGAGGTTTTTTTCTCCCTCCTAGTATAATTATCAAAATAATTGTAGATTCCTGAACACAGTAAAACTCTAATTAAAATACAGTTCCCTGATTTGTTTGTTTATAGGGTCTAATTATCCTCCCTTTGCATTGTCTATCTACTTTCTTATGTTTTAGAACTTAAATTACAGTTGTAGAGTGTAGCTGTAATCCAGATACAAAAACATTTACTGGTTTTTATATTGCAGCTTTTTCCGAAAAACTAAACACAGTAAGTAATACATGCAAAGTTCTAAAATAATCGAATCACTGTTCCATTCTGTATTTGCATTTGGCCTGTCTACCAGAAGTACTGATATGAGATGAAACCAAAATTTATATTTTCTCTGCAAACCTATATTAATTAGAAAAAAAAAGCCTACATACTACTAAAAACAAATCCAATAAATCTCACTGTATTTGTGAAAAACATGATTTTTAAAGAGAAATTTTAAACACTATAACCAAATGTCAGAAGACACTGAGATTTTTTTCCTTCAAATACTTAAAGATTAAAGGCAAAGATTGGGCTAAGTGAACATGTTATTCACTTCCATTTTAGGGTAGTGTTTACCAAAATATAATGAATACTTATTAGCAACTGTTCCTGGTGCTTGTAGCAAAAGGCAGTAAAATGAAACCTAGAGCTCAGTGAAAGCCAAGGAGTTTTGCTTTGCATTTTGTCACTCCACTTCATCATGCCATGTTCAGGACAGCCCGGACCCCGTGATCCTGAGGGACCATTCAGCAGAATTCCAAGCACAAATATTAGGAGCTCCGGTAAACTATTAATTTTTTTTTTAATTGTGCATTGAAAACGGTAAAGCAGGGCACCTGGGGGGCTCAGTCGGTTGAACATCTGACTTCAACTCAGGTCATGATCTCACAGCTCGTGAGTTCGAGCCCCACATTTGGCTCTCTGGTGTCAGCACAGACCCCGCTTTGGATACTCTGCCCCTCCCCCCTTTCTGTCCCTCCCCAGCTCATTCTGTCTGTCTCTACCAAAATAAGTAAAAAAAAAAAAAAAAAAAAAAAAANCGAGCCCCACATTTGGCTCTCTGGTGTCAGCACAGACCCCGCTTTGGATACTCTGCCCCTCCCCCCTTTCTGTCCCTCCCCAGCTCATTCTGTCTGAAAAAACAAAAAAAAAAAAAAAAAAAAAAAAAAAAAAAAAAACTGTTGCAAGAAATTAAAGAATAGCTAAGAAAAGACATCCCATGTTCACATATCAGAAGACTTACCATTAATGGGGTACCTGGGTGGCTCAGTTAAGCATCGACTTCAGCTCAGGTCATGATCTCATGGTTCGTGAGTTTGAGCCCCACGTCAGGCTCTTTGTAGACAGCCTAGAGCCTGGAGCTGCTTCGGATTCTGTGTCTCCCTCTTCGACCCTCCCCTGTGCATGCTCTGTCTCTCTCAAAAATAAACAAACATTGGGGCGCCTGGGTGGCTCAGTCGGTTAAGCATCCGGCTTTGGCTCAGGTCATGATTTCGCAGTTCATGGATTCGAGCCTCGCGTTGGGCTCTGTGCTGACAGCTCAGAGCCTGGAGCCTGCTTCAGACTCTGTGTCTCCCCCTCTCTCTGCCCCTCCCCTGCTCGTGCTGTCTCTCAGAAATAAATTTTTAAAAAAAATTTTTTTAATAAATACACATTAAAATAATAATAATAATAAAAGAAGACTTACCATTATTAAGATGGCAGTACGGGCACTGGGCGACTCTGTGCCTCACTGAGGAAGATCATTAAACTTGGGCAAAGGAGATCCTAAGAAGCGGAGAGGCACAATGTCATCATATGCATTCTTTGTGCAAACTTGCCAAGAGGAACACAAGAAGAAGCACCCAGATGCTTCAGTCAGCTGTTCAGAGTTTTCTAAGAAGCGCTCAGAGAGGCGGAAGCCCATGTCTGCTAAAGAGAAAGTTTGAAGACATGGCAAAGGTGGACAAGCCCCGTTATGAAAGAGAAATGAAAACTTACATGCCCCTAAAGGGCAAACAAAAAAGGAGTTCAAGGATCCCAGTGCACCCAGGAGGCCTCCTTCAGCCTTTTTCCTGTTTCGTTCTCAGTATCACCCCAAAATCAAAGGAGAACATCCTGGCCTGACTGTTGGTGGTGTTGCAGAGGAACTGGGAGAGGTGTGGGATCACAGCGCTGCTGACCACAAGCAGCAGCGACGAAGGCTGCGAAGCTGAAGGAAAAAGAAAAAGGATATTGCTGCATCCCAAGCTAAAGGAAAGCCTGATGCAGCAAAAAAGGAGTCGTCAAGGCTGAAAAAAAGCAAGAAAAAGAAGGAAGAGGAGGAGGAGGAAGATGAAGAGGATGAGGAAGAGGAGGAAGATGATGATGGTGAATAAGTTGGCTCTAGCGCAGTTCTTTTTTCTTGTCTATAAAGCATTTAACCCACCTATACACAACTCAGTCCTTTTAAAGAAAAAACTTGAAATGTAATGCTGTGTGAGATTTGTTTTTAAGCTGTACAGTGTCTTTTTGTTTTTGTTTTTTATAGTTAACCCACTACCGAATCTTTAGATTTGGTCTTTAGATAGCCCTGTCCTGGTGGTGGTTTCAGTAGCCACTGTTGTTGCCTGGTACAGTGTGGGGGCTGTAAATTGGCAGGGAAGCCTAGAGCAGCTTCTTGTGGGTGCACAGCACACATGAGTTATATATGGGGATGGAGGTTTTTCATCTCCAGTTGTCTCTGATGCAGCTTATACAAAATAATTGTTGTTCTGTTAACCAAACACTACTCTGCAAATTTAAAAAAAAGTTGCAGCTGTTTTGTTGACATTCGGAATGTTCTAAGTAAATACAGGTTTTTTTTTTAATTAAAAAAAAACAGATGGCAGTAATCTTCAACTGATCTACAGATTTAATATGATCCCCATCTAAATCCCAGCTGGCTTTTTTTTTTTTTTTTTTTTTTTTACAGAAATTAACAAGCTGATTTTAAAGTTTATATGAAGGGGTCCCTACGTAGTTTATTCGGTTGAGCATCTGACTCTTGATTTCAGCTCAGGTCATGACCTCACAGTCGTAGGATCGAGTCCCACATCAGACTCTACACTTACAGCATGGAGCCTGTTCTCTCCCTCTCTGTCTACCCCTACTCCACTCACACTTGCTCTCTCTTTCACTCTCTTTCTGTCTCTCTCAAAATAAACAAACATTTAAAATAAACCTTTATTTGGAAATTCCAGGGACTTAGAAGAGCTAAAAATAATTTTGAAAAAGAAGAAAGTTGAAGTAGTCACACTTCAAAACTTATTATAAAATGCTATAGTAATCAAATCATGCAGTACTGACATAAAGGTAGATAGAGATGTCAGTGGAATAGAATTGAAAGTCCAGAAGTAAGTCCTTACAGTCATGGTCAGTTCAAGAAAATACCCTAACAAGAGTGCTAAGCCAGTTTAACAGAGAACAGTGGTCTTCCACAAATGGATGAGAATGAAGCCAAACCCTACCTAAAACCACATGCAAAAACCAACTCGAAGTGGATTCGTGACCTAATTGTTGAGTTAAAACTATAAAACTCTTAGAAGAGGGGCACCTGGGTGGCTTAGTCGGTTAAGCGTCCGACTTTCACTCAGGTCATGATCTCGCGGTTCATGGATTCGGGCCCCGCGTCGGGCTCTGTGCTGACTGCCAGCTTGGAGCCTGGAGCCTGTTTCAGTCTGTGACTCCCTCTCTCTCTGACCCTCCCCTGCTCACACTCTCTCTCTCTCTCTCTCTCCTAGAAATAAATAAAATATTTAAAAAAAAAAAAAACTCTTAGAAGAAAACCTGGGAGGACTTTATTAAAATTTAAAAAATTTGCTAGAAATACTTTTGAGAAAGTAAAAAGAATGAAGAAAATATTTGTAAATTCCAAATCTGAAAAGAGGTTTACAATGACTTACATCTCAATAATGAAAAGACAAGTGACCCAAGTTAAGATACTGTCCAAGGTCACACAACTAGAAAACAGGTGCAGAGGAACTGTCACCCAGGTGATCCTTTTTCTCAGAATAGATACTATCTTCTCTAGAGCTCTTATATGTCTTCTTTCTGCTCTTAATTTATAGAGGCAGTTGTTCTACTAACTTTTCTTTTTATTTCACGATGGAATTTTGGTCACAGCTTCATCTGCTAAGAGGCAACATTTTTCAGCTGAGTGTTCATTTTACATTTGTTTTGTATTTTGTTTCTTTCCTCCTTTTATCTTGAGTATCTTTGCAGTGATGATTTAGTTTGACTTCTCATCTTTGGGGCAGATAAGTCATTCATGGATGACTAGCTTCAGGAGGTCTTCTATGGGCGGCTTGTTGCTGCCTTGCTGAAATTTGAAATTTACCCAGTGACCTGAGGTTCGTGTACAAGTATAGCCCGTGGCAGCAGTGGCGGCCGCCGCTGGGGAGGGCATGTCTTGGTGTGTCTCACTTGTGCAGCTTACGTACGACTTCTTGTTTGGCTCTGGCTCCTGTGCAACTCTGCTACTAATGCCTCCTGCCCCTCCTTTCTGGAAGCAAGAGATTTAAGTTTTACTCCCCAGGTTCTAGCTTTCACTGTTGGTCTGTGCTCTTTGAGGCTTCTGCTGAAATTTGCTTCTTGGCCTCTAGTTTGAGCCGCCCCACACACACCAGCACCCTCTGCTCTGGCTCTGTGGCTAGTGACACTCCTCTCCCCAAGGTTTTTGATTCAGGATTTAGCAGTTTTCCTGAAAATGGAGTTTATGTTTTTGTTTCTTATTTTCTTTTTTGATTTTGAGTGATTTTAGCAAGAGATTGAGGAAATGACAACTCAGATTACCATCTTCAGAGGATGAGCCACCGGGTCCTGTCTGCAGCACCCCCACATCCCCGTCCCCTCTACCATCCTGAAATCCCTCTCAGACCCATTTCTGAATCTAAATTCTTCTCTCCTTACTTCAGTCTCCACAAGTTTGCCTCTGGTTTTCATGCCACTGGTTCAAATTCATACTTGATTCATTCTTTTATTCAGGCCTCCTGTTACAGTTTAATTTCTGGAGTTATCTTTGCATGTCCCCTTTAAGTCATTAGTTGCTTCTCTTTTCCCCCAAAATCTCCTCATTTCATGAATGCAGTGGCCTGTTACATGGACCTTTTTGAGGATCTTAATTTTTTTATTGCATTTTCTTTGGTGTGCCCCACTCTTTCTGTTCATTCAGGTCACTTTCTCTGCTTTTCAGGCTATTTCCTCTGTTTGAGGAGTTTGCTTCTCAGTGTCTGCTCATTCTTGGTCACACATATATTTTTGCGAGTGAGGCTCCAGACTGATCAGTATTGGTTTCATTGGCCTTTGCAGTGGCCACAGGTTGACGTTCCCAGGCAAGCTTCCCTTCCAGAAATGACAGTGGCCTGGCTGCCGGGCCACAGGAGTGGTTACGATCCCAGCTGCGCGAGTGGGTCGGGCGCGCTGACAGACAGCTTTCCTTTCTCACAGCACAAGTAAGGACAGGCAGGCCACCCAGAGCCCTTCTGTTAAGGAAGAGAAAGAAAGGAATTACCTATGAGGCTGACCGCTCTGAGAGATCTACTGCCAGCCTGAGATGCTCTTCCTTTCCTTTGCTTTTTCCTTGATGCTACGTTAAAGACAAGGAATTGGGGGGAAAATAGTAGGTTGATTGCCCAACTTCTAAAACTCACCAGAAATAATGGTTGCTTCGTTGGCTGCTGGTGTAGAATGTGCTGTGTACGTACGTGGTGGGGACCCACGAGTGCCATGAAACCCGGCCTCATTCACTTGGCGTGTATCCCTTTCCAGGAGCCTTGGCTCTGGTGTGATGAGACTTGAGCGGTACGTCCCCTTAACGGCCGAGTCTTCCCGTTCATCCCCTTCCGTGCTCCTGTCTCAGCCCCGCTGTGCACTCCACTGGTTCCTTGGGTAAGCTTGTTACAGACTCTGTTCTCAGGAGAAACCTCCCTTCCCTCATTTCTGAGAGCCACTTGAAGGCCCAGTTTCTTCTTTTCCTGACAAGTCAGGAACGAACAGAACAGGTACCCAGGTGAGCCCCCATTTAGTTATTACTCTTGCGCCGGTCAGCCTCAGCTGGCCCTGCCGAGCCTGGGCACCGTGACAGGCAGCTTGAGCTTGGACACATCACAGGAGGGCCACTGTCGATGTGACTGTTTTCTCCAGGGTTACGGAACTCTTCTTTCCAAGCTAAAGCTGATTCATCGGCATTTTCCAGGGTCTCCCCGTTGAAGCAGTCGGGGTCCCAGCTGGAATCTCGACCACTCCCTTGGCCCTGCAACCAGGCAACTGTCACTTTTGGAGACAAAATACACCAGGGGAGCCTGAGTGGTTCGGTTAGTTAAGCGTCTGACTCTTGATCTCGGCGCAGGTCATGATCTCATGATTCATGAGATGGGGCCCTGTGTCGGGCTCTGCGCTGACAGCATGGAGCCTGCTTGGGATTCTCTCTCCCTCTCTCTCTACCTCTCCCCCCTCAGTAAGTAAATAAACTTACCGGTAATTTAAACTGGGAAATGTAATAGAAGTGATTATTAATTAGCATAAGGATTAACTCTAAGGGGAGGAGAGAGCGCTGAAGAACACAGAATGGGAGATGTAACAAACAGCAGCCGACAAAAACTTGGAAGAGGTCTCCTTCGCCAGGGTCAAGGTTCAGACCTCAGATGGTGGAGATATTTGCTGAGGTGCCACAGGAATGGGCCGGCAGGCAGGAGACTGCCCCCCAGGCAGGGCTGGAGTAGAACAGGGGAGTCCCAGGAGGGCATGGCCACAGGGTCCCCTGCACACAGCTGCAGGGAAGCTACGGACTGGCCGCAGCAGCACCAAAGCACAAAGCCCCAGAAACAAGGAGAGAAACTCCTGACTGTATCCCCTGGCACCCTTTCCTGACAAGGCAGCTTGTGAAAGAGGAATGTCTACAGGCACCTGCCCCCGTGTCACCAAGCAAGGCAGAGAAGAGTAGATTTGGAGAAGAGAAGCGGTAAATGGATACCTAGCTCACCCATATGAACAGGTTCAAATTTGGGCATTTTATTTTTTTTTTAATACTTTTATTTATTTATAGGAGAGAGAGAGACAGCGTGAGCAGGGGAGGGTCAGAGAGAGAGGGAGGTACAGACTCTGAAATAGGCTCCAGGCTCTGAGCTGGCAGTCAGCACAGAGCCCGACGCGGGGTTCGAACCCAGGAACCGCGAGATCATGACCTAAGCGAAAGTCGGACGCTTAACTGACTAAGCCACCCAGGCGCCCCAGATTTGGGCATTTTAAATTGTCCTTTCTTGTAGTAAGTTAAGAGAAACCATTGTAGAAAGAGCTAGGGTACCGATGCATCCATTGATAAATCAGCTCTCGTGTTATGTCCATGTCTTATGTGCAAGGTGATCTTGTCAAAGAACACTGCGTGCAGGGGGATACATTTCTCTCCCAGGATATAGCACCCCCTCCCTGCTAGGCAGAAGTGGCAGTTACATCTCTGCGCCCTCAGATTTAACACAATCTGCACTGGCTTTCAGTGCAGTTTGGAGTAGTTGTCTCGTGCACAGCATTTTAGGGAGATGTGAGAAGCCAAGACTTGAACGTGTGCCAGAGTGGGAATGAGATGCCTATCAAAAATGTTGGTGACCTTTCCAAGAATGAATGTATCACAGTTTCCTGCGAGCTTTCAAGATGATATTCATTGTACAACATAATATTATAAAAGGACATTTGGCATTGATCTAATTATTAGACAAGATTTTTAAGTAATAAAACAGTGGAGATATGAATTGTATAATAGGAGTAGGCATCTGGATAGATGGAGGAGTTATAATTTGGCAAATGAACTATAAATGGGCATATAAAACAAGTCAAAGGACTAAATCAAGCTTTTTCCAGAATATTCCCACAGTGCTTAAGACAAAGAATAAAGAAGTACTTTGTTAGCTGAGATTTTGTAGCCCATTTCCATCCAGACAAAATCTTTAATGGCACTTTTGTCTATGCAGATTTCTAACAATATACTTTATGTCTAAACTTGGAGAAGAACTTTTACCCTGTGGCCAACTGGAAAATGGGAACACCAAACAAAATTTTTGGGTTTTAATCCATATTTTGTATATTACATTTTTAATGCTGTTTCTTCTTCAGTCTAGTGTTTGAAACAGTTCTAACTTGGGTGGTGCTTACTGCAGTGGGAAATGGGTTGTGAGGACAGGCTTTCTCCCATCGTGAGGATTTGTTGACGTTGCCAGTGCTTTCAGTGTCTGTAGAGCCCTTCCATTATGTAGTTGAGAGAGAGACTGGTTTCCTCTGCTACTTGGGGGTTAGGCAGCGGGCCCGGGTCCTGTAGGCCACCTGATGGTGCACTTCTGGGGTTTTAGGAGCAGATTGTGCTCATGCCAAGCTTCACTGCTTTGCCGCTCCATGGTTTGTGTTGTATTAACATTTGTGTATGGTGTGCAGTCGGGGTCCATGTTCGTTTTTTTCCCATATGGTTATGCACTTCCCTCGCTCCATTTGTTTAAAAGACCATCCTTCCTGCACTGAATTATGCTAGTTCCTTTGCTTTAAGTCAGATGACTGTTCATATAGGGGTCTCTTTCTGGGCTCTCGCACACTCCACAGATCGCTTGTTGCACTAATAGCATATTATCTTAATTACTACTGCTTTAGAGTAAGTCTTTTTTTTTTAAAGTTTTTATTTGTTTTGAGAGGGGAAGAGAGAACAAGGGAGGTGAGAGAGAGAACCCCAAGCAGGCACAGAGCCCAACACGGGGCTCAATGCCATGGGCCACAAACCACAAGATCATGACCTGAGCAGAAATCAGACACCTGATTGAGAGCCACCCAGGCACCCCTAGAATAAGTCTCGATATCTGACAACATAAGTCCTCCGACTTTGCTCTTCTCTAAAGTTGTCTTCACTTTCCAGGCTTTGGTGTTTATATTGTTTTTTAATCTGTTTATCAATTTTTTAAAATATTTATTTATTTTTGAGAGAGACAGCACAAGTTGGGGACGGGCAAAGAGAGGGAGACGCAGAATCTGAAGCAGGCTCCAGGCTCTGAGCTGTCAGCACAGAGCCCAACACAGGGCTCAAACCCACTAACTGTGAGATCATGACCTGAGCCAGACTTGGATGCTTAACGACTCAGCCGACCAGGTGCCCCAGTTTGGTATATTTTTAAAAATTAGCACTTTGTGATGTGAGCTATAATGTTTTCTTCCTGTTTGTTTTTGACTTCATAGTATTTTCAGTTCATGTTCCTTTCCCCTTTCCCCTCCTTTCCTTTTCTGGATTATATTTTTTAAGCCCTCTGCCCAGCATGAAGTCACATGCTCCCCCAGGGAGCTGGCCAGGCGCCCCCATAGCAGTTTCATCTTGTGCAGACATTTCTTGTTTGATGTTCCAGTTTCTCAAGCCCCTCTTACAGCTCTTAGCTTCTGGAGTGTCCTGACCATGGCCTTCCCCCCCACCCAGAGTATGCAACAAAACTGTCTCATTGCCAGGACCTTGGTGGGTGGATGGTTTTGTGTTTAGGTATTTTACTCATCTTGAAATTATTATGTGAGGTAAGGGCACAACCTTATTTTTTCCAGATGGATACCAAGTAGTCTTTATTGAATAATCTGCCTTCCTCCTACTGATTGACTTGAAACGTCACTTTTATCAGATGCTCCAATACTTTATATATCTGGCTATATGTCTTCACCTCCTAATGTGTTCTCTTTGATTTGTGTAGACATGCACCAGTACCAGACGTTTTAATTACTGTGGTTTGAATGTCTGCTAAGGCTAGTCCTCCCCTATTTTTCTTTTTCATTGGCATGCTTGCATTAAAAATATATACATACCAGCTATAGAATTAGTCTTTCAGGTCTATCAAAGAATCCTTTTGCTCTTTTTATTAGGGCAACATAGAATCCGTGGCTTAGTTCAAGGAGCACTGACGCCTCTGTGGGGGAGTTCATGTTCCCTCTCCACGCCCCTTCTGTGGTCCCTTTCTATCTCATCGTAGTGGTTCTAAAATTTTCTCCATGAAGCTTTCTTCTGTTAAGTTTACTCCAAAATACTTCAACTTTCATGACTATTGCAAATGTGGTTGATTCCTTCCTTTCTGTCCTGACAGTGGTGACTAATTGTGTACAGGGGAATGCGGCTTGGATGCATGTAAGGTATTTTTCCCCCATCACCTAACTCATTTCCATCTCTTCATGGTAGTTTTCTAGTTGATGTTATCAGATTTTCAAAGTAAATTATCGTATCTACAAATAATGATAGTTTTGCTTCCTTTCTGATTTCTTACCTCTCATCTCTCTGTTTTGATGTCGGTGTCACATATTAGCGATTGAGTGTACTGCTGGTAGTGGCTGCCTCATCTTGTTAAATGTTCAAGTATCAGTTTCTTCCTGTTTTATTAAGAATTTGTATAGGGGCATCTGGATGACAACTCACTCTTGATTTCAGCTCAAGTCCATGAATTCGAGCCCTGAGTCAAGTTCTGTGCTGACAGCTCAGAGCCTAGAGTCCACTTCTGATTCTGTCTCCCTCTCTCTCTGCCTCTTCCCTGCTCACACTCTGTCCGCCCAGGGAGGCACAGAAAGACGGAGACACAGAATCCGAAGCAGGCTCCAGGCTCTGAGCTGTTAGCACAGAACTTGATGTGGGGCTCAAACTCACGGACCTGAGATCATGACCTGAGCTGAAGTTGGATGCTTAAACAACTGAGCCACCCAGGTGTCCCAACATTTAAAAAAAAAAATTTTTTTCCCGAGCGTAGGATGATTGACTTGGGAAAGCTTTTTTACTTTGGTAAAATTTACTCCAATACAGGAATTAAACACACTTATATATACGTACATATATGTGTGTGTGGATATATGTGTACCCATTCGTGTGTGTATGTCGGTACATATGTATGTATGTATATGTGTATATATTAGTACAGAAACCTATGTAATTGTGTGTTTTTATGCCCAGATTTGAAAACCCTGCTCTGGATTTGGACACTGGTGCATCATGAGTGTGTTTAGTGTGTCTGCACACGTGCCGGGTGTTGGCATCCCTCCGTGGGGCAGGCCTCCTGGGACAAGCCCGGGTTGCACCGCCCGCTGGCGGAGGGCTCGGTGGGGCTGTTAATCCCGGCACCGCACCTCGCTGCCCGGGTGGCCTGGCAGTGGAAAACTGAGGGGAGGGCTGGGGCATCCGGGCAGCCGGACGCTCTGGGCCTGTGGGTGGCGCATCTGCCGCGTCACTGGGCCTCAAGATTCAGGGATGGGTGGCGTGTAGTAGGAACGCACCGGACAAGTGATGTGTGACTGACGGCGCCATAGACACGGTGCTAGAGAGAAGTTCCGAGCAATGTGGCGGGTAAGGGGAGCCAGGTGAGATCAGGGTCGTCCCCGTGAAGTCACTGACTCCCCAGGTTCTCCAGGGTCTGCAGGAGGCCGACAGAAGGAGACAGGCTCTGCCTGTGAGGGAGCAGCCAGGCGTCCGAGTCGTCCCCGGATGGGCGGGGGCCTTCCTGGTCCTCCTGTGGAGCGCCCCCCAGTCCCGGGGGAGGGGACACGGGGGTGGGAGAGCTTCCTGGGAAGAGTGCTGAGTGGGAGAGGAGTTGCGGCTCACCGCGGAGGGGCCGGGAGCCTGGTGTGGCTGCGCGCCCCCCAGCGGCACAGCGGGCATGGTGGCACGCCCCCTCCAGCGCCTCGGGGTGACCGCGCCCTCGCCGAGATCCTTGTGGGAGGTGATGTCAGGGTGCTGCGTCCGGCACATCTGCTCTGCCCTTCTCTCCGAATGCTGTCGGCAGCTTCCGTTGGCGGCCCGCCTCCCCCTCCCATGCGGTGCTTCCCGTGGGCGCCTTGTCACCACAGAGTGCGGCGGCTAGGCCGCTCGCTTCATGGGCGCCTGGGGGACTCAGGCACTTCAGAGGCAGACTCTTGATTTTGGCTCAGGCCATGATCTCGCAGTTTGTGAGTTCAAGCCCCGCATCAGGCTCTGCATGGAGCCTGCTTGGGATTCTCTCTCCCACCTCTCTCAGCCCCATCCCCCTCTCGCACTCTTTCTCTCAAAGTAAATAAATAAACTTAAAAAAACAGAAAAGAGTGACCACTAGGAGCACAGCCACTTCTTGGGCCTAAAGTAAGAACGTCTGGTGGTTAAACTTAGGGAACGCACCACCCCTTGGAGCCACGGAGGCCTCCCTCTCCTCCCCCTGCACATGTTATCTTCTCAATGCAAAAATGACATGTCCATCGATGACAACTGAGACATCACAGAAGTTAGAAAATAAGGTAAAAGTAAAAACCCTGGTCCCCATCCCCCACCCCATTCAGTCCTGAAGGGCGGCTGCCGCTCAGGGTAGAGCCTCCCGGACGACGTGCTCCAGCTCCAGGTGAATGCAGTGTGCGTGTCTTCTGCAGTGGGCTCTGTCATACGCACTGGACAGAAGTGGAGCCCTTTTTCCTTCTTGACTGAACTGTAGTCTTGGACTTTATTCCACGCTGGTTCACAGGGTCTGTAAGGACTGTGACAGCGGAGGTACCGTTGTCCGTGTCATCAGTTCTTTGTTGCCTTTGTCCTTGCATCTTTAGCTCTGTGCAGGTGTGTGAGAATACCTGCAGGAGCAAATTCTAGAAGTAGAATTGCTGGAACAAAGGTGTATGTGTACACTTGACATTTTGGAGGTGTTTTCAGATTCTCTCGGAAGATGGGAGGAACTGTGGCTCTCCCGACGAGCATAGACATGGCTGCCTCCCCCAGCTGCACCAGCCCAGGCTCCCTCTCAGCCCTCTGAGATTGGTGAGGAGCGGTGGCTTGCTGTTTTATTTTCATTACTAGAGGCCTTGAGTACCTTTTTATATGCCTAAAAGCCATTTGTATTTCTTTACACAATATGTGAGAGAAATGAGAGAAATCAGAATGCGTCTGATTTAGTAGAATTTAGGATGATTCTGGATTGTAACTTTGTTCGCTGTTGCTCTGTTCAGAAGTTTTTCATCTTTAATCAAGTCTGTCTGCCATTGTGTGGTACTTAGGAAGACTTTACTTACCCCAAGACTGGAGAAATATTTTCCTGTTTTGTTCTGTTCTTTAGTCCACGGAAATTTATTTTTGTGACTCGTGCAGACAAGGGAGCTAACTTCGTGTTTCTTCTGAATGGAAGGCCTATCGCCCCACCTCTAGTCTAAGCATTGCATGCTCTTCTTGCTAATGTTATTACCAAATCATCAAGTGTTCACTGGGGTCTTAGGCAAACATGGGAGTATGAGACCCCCCTCTGTAATAAATACCAAGTTGATAAAGTATTCACTGAGGCTAAGAATGGGTTCTGTCCTCTCAAGTTACGAAGAAAAATAGCTGAAGATGGAACTGAGAAGAGTGAAGGACTGTCTCGCTTCACTTTGGTGTCTGTTTCTGAGCACTGGGAGCCTTACTAGAAGGCAGAGGGAAGCCAGGAATTCAGGAGGGTGGAGTTGTACGTGCAGGAAGCCACAACTTGCTACGCCGTTTCACGAACCCATGCTGTCGGAAGGCACCTCATTCTGCGCTCCCCTCCCTGCCTTTCACAGCCTAAGCACAATGGCCAGACGCTGCTGACTCAGGTGTGGAGGCGTTTGAACCTGACGGAGTGTGACTACTTCGGGCTGGAGTTTCAGCACCCCCGGGCCTACTGGGTATGTGCTCCTGCCTCACTCTTGCAGACAAGCTGTGGGTACGTGGTGGGTGCTGGTGGTGCACGTGGCCCTGGGGGAGCCTGGGGGACCTGCAGCAGCGACGGGAGCCACGGAACCTTATCACAGGGCTGTTATTGGGGCTGTCCCGTGGAAATCATGGAGTTCACGTGCCTGTTAGCTAGGCTGAGTTCCCGTCCTCCCTGAATGTGTTCCCCCTGCCAGTCCACGTGCCAAGGAGATCCAGAAACCTCCTCTGGTACATCTGTGTGGTGACCGTTTTGAGCAAACTGTTCTACTAAATTGGTTACCCATCATGTTACTTGATAGATGAGCCTTAAAAAGTATGGAGCTTTAATTTACAGGTAGAACTGTTTTAAAGGTTTACTTCTTTTTTTTTTTTTTTTTTAAGTATTTTTTTATTTATTTCTAGGAGAGAGAGAGAGACAGCGTGAGCAGGGGAGGGTCAGAGAGAGAGGGAGATACAGACTCTGAAACAGGCTCCAGGCTCTGTGCTGGCAGTCAGCACAGAGCCCGACGCGGGGCTCGAACCCACGAACCGCAAGATCATGACCTAAGCGAAAGTCGGACGCTTAACCGACTAAGCCACCCAGGCGCCCCAGGTAGAACTGTTTTAAAAACCAAAATCCTCCTCCAAGTCATTTGCAGAACATAATTTGCAGAACCTATCAGTTCAGTAAGCGTGTCAGCGTCACAGAGTTCAGTCCACCGCTTCGTGCAGTGGCACTCCTGCCATTGTTGTTTACAAGTGCAGCGTCTGCCACAGTTGTTTGGCCTTAACTGATGCCCCTCCAGAAATAATTACTGAATAATTACTGGTACCCATACAGTGCATAGCAACAGCAGTGTGCCGTGACCTCGTGGTGGGGTCCTGTACAGCGTGGCACCTTAGCCTCCTGCCACACTTCTCAAAGCAGGTACTCCTCTACCTCTCCCAGGTGTGTGTTTGTTTGTTTGTTTGTTTTTAATGTTTATTTTTGAGAGAGAGAAAGAGACAGAGCACAAGCAGGGGAGGGGCAGATAGAGTTGGAGACAGAATCTGAAGCAGCTCCAGGCTCTGAACTGTCAGCACAGAGCCCCACGGGGCTCGAACCCACAGACCGTGAGATCATGACCTGAGCCGAAGTCAGACATTCAATCACCTGAGCCCCCCAGGCGCCCCACTCCCAGGTGTTTTATCAGGATTGGACTGGTGTGTGAGTGGAGGGCAAAAATAGGCCCACCTTAAATATCTCTCCTAGTTATAAACAATTCTATATTTTATAACATACTTATTAAATAGAGAAATCATTGAATGCATCTGATCTCTTTTCTTAAATCCTCTTTAGATTTGGCTCGAACCTATGAAGCCCATCATTAGGCAAATACGAAGTAAGTCCTTATTTTAAACTCTTTAAAAATTCTGTTCATTTTAGATGTTTTTGTTCTTGACTGTTCAAATTGAAGGTATGTTCAGATGTTTATTGTCCCTGTAGCAGCAAGGCGATCACCAGCAGCACTTGAACTTGAAAGTCATTTTGCTACTTAGTCTTAACCTATGGTAGCTGGGGATGGGCAGTAATTTAACTCACTTTGTTCTCAGATGTGGCAGTAATCGGATATGCTCTTTGATAGCACTTTAATTTTGGACCAATATGCAAAGATAAATAGCATATGATTTCATTCATATGTGGAATTTAAGGAAAAAACCAGATGAACATATGGGAAGAGGAGGAGAAGAGAGAGGGAAACAAACCACAAAAGACTCTTAATGACAGAATAAACAAGGGCTGATGGAGGGAGGGAGGTTGGCGATGGGCTAAATGGGGGACGGGTATTAAGGAGGGCACTCGCAGTGAGCACTGCGTGTCATATGCAAGTGATGAATTACTCGGTTCTACTCTGGAAACCAATACTACACTGTAAACTAATTTGAATTTAAACAAAAAAATAAGAATGCAGTTTCTGAGTTATAAAAAGACATTGAGGTTCAGTTAGCATTTGTATTTTTTTAACAGTTTTTTTTTTCTAGAGAGAACGTGTGTGACTGGGGAGAGGGGTGGAGAGAGAAGAATCTTGAACAGACTCCATGCTCCGCACAGAGCCCAACACAGGGCTCAATCCCACAATCCTGAGATCGTGACCCAAGCCAAAATCAAGAGTCAGACACTCAACTGACTGAGCCACTCAGGCACCCCCACATTTTTTTAAACAATTTTTTGTGATTTTTTTTTCTTTAGTATAGTTGACAATTCAATTACATTTATAATTTTAAACATAATTATCTTTGTTAGTCTCTATTAAATTTGTTACGTTGAGGCACATGGTACTGCCTCTTAACTTAGTATACAGTGCATATGCTGCTGTCCAGGGCTCCGGATTTACCTGCAGGCTTTGTAGTAGCAGATGGGGGAGAAGGGCAAATGCCATAGCTTCATCAGTCAGTGGTGGCCTCAGGCCGCGTGGGGCGTCATCACAGGTAGCAGAACAGCCCCTCTTTCCTTCTTGGTGAAAATTAATGGGTGCGTTACTATAAAATTTCAGTAAAGCTAAGATCCTCAGATGAGCTAATAATACCTTGTGCTTTTTCTTTACAGCAGCCAGGTTGTTCTGGTTTAGTATAGTGAGTGATGACAACATTTTTCTTTCACTAAAGTGTAGAAAGATCTCAAAACATAGTGGGATGGACCTTATTTGTGAAGTTTAAAATGTTTCTTTTCATAGGGCCAAAGAACGCATTGCTCCGTCTAGCAGTGAAATTTTTCCCACCTGATCCGGGTCAGTTGCAGGAAGAATACACAAGGTAAAGAGCCCCTCCTAAACCACAGCTGTGTCTGCAGGGTCTAGAATCCACCTGGATCTCCTGCAGCACCTGGCTCATCAGGTGCTCCGGAGATATGTATTCAAAGAATGAATGAATACATCTTCATTCACATAAAAGGTGTTATCAATGTGTTGTATTAAAAGAAGCATTTAACTCTTGCTTGTACAAACACAAATGCCGGCGGAGCTTGGAAGAGGGTTTACGGTACAAATCCGGGGACAAAGATAGGGGTGTGTGTTAGTGTGCTATTGAACTGATACCCTCCCACTGAGCACAGATTTACGCATGTGCATAACCTTGTCAGAAGCTTCGCCCATATGCCCAAAATACACTCAAGTGAGAGAATGCCAAGCTCGGGAGTCCATATGAATCTATGAGCAGAAATATTTTTTAGGTGATTTCTTTTGGATCACTCTCTTGCATTCGAGATTGATTCTTCATAGAAATGATTGAAAGAAAATGTTTACAGTTACTTCATCTGGACACAGGTTATGGAAGGTTTTTTTCTTGTGTTTTATGTACCAGCTCAAAACCCAAAATCAGATATAAAATGAAAGAGAACTATGATATCATTGTGGTGGTACCAGCCTTTCTGACGAAAAAAAAAAAAAGGATTCATACTTAAATCATGGGCATCTTATGAATCTGTCTTTAGAGGTTCTTGTAGAACACTGTGATATGACAGAGTCACAGATTGTCAGCCGCGAGGAGATGGAGGGGTCCCAGTAGCCCAGCCGCTCACTTCGTGGGTAAGGAAACAACCAAGGACAGCAGAAAGCATTGTTACGAATGAATACAGACGCCTCTTCAGGGTATATTAAGTGCCTGGCATTTCCCAAAAAAGTCCTCTCTGAGGGAATAACAGGTAACAGGAAGTGTTACCTAGCTCTGGGTCCAAGCCAACTTTATGCAGAAGGTCCCTTTTTTTATTCATTAAAAAAAGCAGCAGTTTATGATAAAAGAAGAAAAACCTCAAAATACAGCTACATGGAGTAAAAAGCAAATGTTCCCCTTCACTCCCTGTCCACTGTGCTGTCCCCAGAAGTAGTTACGCTTGAGGTGTGCCTTCCAGACGAATTCACAGCAATGTATATAAATGGACCCAGGTCTTTAAAGAAATAACAGTTCACAAAGTGGTATCACACTGTATCCCACACCTAGAACCGTCAGTTGGTTGGGTTGTTTTGTCTTGTTTTATTATCCACATGGCTGTAGTACGTACGCCGTGGCTGTCTCTCTGCTTATATTTCATATGCCTATAATCTACTTTACTGAATTATTCTCCTATTGGTGCATATTTAGATGATTTCCAGTTTTCCTCTGCTATATTGCTGCAAACAAACAGCCTTGTCCACACACCTCTGTAAGCTCTAGAAAATATTTCGCCAGAAGAGTTTCATAAAAGTGAAATTGCTAAGCTAAAGGGTAGGCACATTTAAATTTTAAGAGAATACAGTAAATTTTAACAGCTCAGTCCAAGTATAAATTGCAAGGACAGACAGAGTTTGTCTGCTCCATTCTAGATCCTGCCCCAGAGTAGTACCTGGAACGTGTGCCAGCTCAGTCATTGCTGTTGATGGATGAACACACGTGTGTGTTTATGAATATTGCCTTCCCGAGGCACAGTCAGGAGTACCCATTTCTCAGATCCTAGCCAAGACCAATTAGCATCAGTCTAAAACTTCCATAACCACGTTTTAAGCTCTGTCTGAATTGGATATTTCTGCACTTTCACAACAGAATCATTGAGTGGAGTTTTGTGTGTGTGACAGAAGTGACATGAATTTGTGAGCTTGCCCTTAAAGGTGTGGTGCGTCTGGGAGGCGAGCATCTGAGTGCTCCCGAGTGTGCGGAGCTGCTGCCTGCGAAGGGCCGCCTGTGACTTCGCCTTTGCTCACGGTCTATACTGGTGTCACCGGTCACTGCAGTTTCCGGGGCCCCCGTGCTGTCCTGCGACGGAGACGTGGGGGGTCTGCTCTAGGGCCTTCGGAGCTGATACCTGTGGTGTCTTGAACTCCCTTCTAGGTACCTGTTCGCCTTGCAGCTGAAGAGAGACCTCCTGGAGGAGCGCCTGCCCTGCGCGGACACCACGGCCGCCCTTCTGGCAGCCCACCTCCTGCAGTGTTAGTGTCTCCCTGCCTCGGGAGGAGGGCGGACGTGACCTGTGACCTGACTCACCCAGGGTTCTGAGTGTGTTGGAAGAATGGTCTTTGATTTGAGTATTTCCTCTGATAAGCTGAAGATTAACGTCTATGGAGTAGAAGTCCTTGAGACAGACAGTCTCCACCCAGGAAAGGAAGGCTCAAGGCCAAGATCTGCAGCCACACAAATTCTTCCAGAATGTCTCTCCTTTGTGTTTCCCGCATTTCCCCCATACATATCTTGAGTCTGGGAGCCAAGGGACAGCCCTGACCCTCAGCACCCCCGAAAGAGCCCCTCTGGTGACAAGTCATGCATCAAACCCTGAGGGAAGAGATCACATTTCTCAGTATGTCACACAGCAAGAGACAGCTCAGAAGAATGGGAAAAACCACAGTGTAGGAAGAGGTTCCGAAAACCGGGTGTGTGCCACTGACCGGGCAGAAAGAAGGAAGCACCGCTTCTGGACTAGGGTCCCTGGCACAGAACTCACGTGTCTGAAATTTGAGCACAGAAAGTAGAATGTAGAAAAGTGTCGGGAATCATAGGGACTAATAAGTATGTGGGTTAATTTGCGGTTTACTTGGTCCCTCCCACCCCCACACCTTGTACAAACAGCAAATTCCATCACTGCTGGCACTTGTTGGTATAAGTTTTCAAAGTGACTTCGTTATTTTTTGTTGGGTTTGAGGTCTTCTCAGAGAGACAGCTGACTTTTCAGTGCGAATGGTCCTTTGGCAATGCCGCCCGTTCAAGGGCCATGTAGGGTGTGGGTATGGTAACCTGTCAAGCCGTCACCCTGCCCTTGGAAGTGTGCTGCGTCCTCTGCGGCAGCCTGCAGAGACAGGGCCACCAGCTGCAGCTTGTGACTCTGAGCCGGGTCGCCTGGCTGTAGGAGACGTGATGGAGCAGCTGCTGACAGCGTGATGGGGTCTGAGGTTCAGGAGTCCTGCGCGGGGGCCATGTCCTTCTTGGGGGGCCATACCCTGCTCACAGGCAGCCGTGTCCATTGTGGGGACAGCCCACCCGCATGTGTGGCGCAGTGCAAGCAACTTTTCTGTGAACTTGAGATGGTCTCAAAGCAAAAAAGAAGTTTATTGTTTAAGATTATTGAGCTTTAGGTATGATTCTTGAAACATTAGTAGCCTCAGGCTTCAGGAAATTAGAAAGAGACATTGTTCCTCAAGAATTTGAGAGGCCCTGAAGGAAACAGTGATTTAAAATGCATTATCCTGAAACAAATAAAATAAGATACATATTCCTGGTCACAGCAGTCTTGAGGCTGCAGACAAATCAAGTGAGGTTTAAAAAACACAGCAAACCCTTCAGGATAAACTGGCGGCTCAGTATCAGCCTCGCTGGAGTCACTCACCAAAATCTTTGTTCCTCAGAACTCAGCAAAAACTTTTTTTTTTTTAATTTTTTTTTTAACATTTATTCATTTTTAAGAGACAGAGAGACAGAGCACAAACTGGGAAGGAGCAGAGAGAGAGGGAGACACAGAATCTGAAAGAGGCTCCAAGCTCTGAGCTGTCAGCACAGAGCCCAATGCAGGGCTCAAACTTGCAAACCATGAGAGCATGACATGAGCTGAAGTCAGATGCTTAACCGACTGAACCACCCAGGCGCCCCAAAAACTTCTTTACCTGCCTTTATATTTGCCTTTAATAGCTTAAGATAGGTGGGGAAGTAAAATACAGAATCTTGTTCATAAAATAAAAATATTTATATATTCTTTTGCTACAGATTTAGGGTAATTTTTTTCTACCTTTAATTCATGCATTTGCATGTACAAATGCTTATATTTTTCTTTATTTGAAAATTAGAATTACTGACTGTTGTTATCTCACTTCAGCGGAAATAGGAGATTATGATGAAACCCTGGATCGAGAGCACCTTAAAGTGAATGAGTACCTGCCCAGTCAGGAACGTTCTCTTGAGAAGATTCTAGAATTCCATCGGAAGCACACGTGAGTCTGTCAGAGTCTGTCACTGCCCTGTAACGATGAACTAGTGTATTTAAGGAACAGAGCCACCACTAAGGCTTCTGCAAGACTGACTGAAGTGACCGCCGTCCACTCCCCGGGAAGCACAGTCCCACTGCTTTAGAAAGGCCGGAAGGGACGTCAGGGCCCCGGTGGGAGTGACCAGAGGGCAGAGTGTCAGGGACAGCCGTGGGGTCCCACCACGGGCATGAGCACTCTGAACTAAACACTGAGAAACGTGTTATGAGCCGGCCGAGTGGCAGTGGGCCCGCTCTCTGACTGACTTGATGCTGGTGTGCCCTCTCCAGTTGAAGAGAGGTGCAGGAGGGAGGGCCAGGGCCGAGGACCTGAAGAAGGTAGCTCTCCCAAAGGGAGAGCAGACGGGAGAGGGGCCTGATGGCCTGGCCTTGTCCTTGAGAAGGGGCCTGTGGACATGCAGTTTATGTTGGCCTAGCAGCCCTCATGGGCAAAGCTCTGCGGGACGCCCCCTCACCCTCTCATCGGAGGTTTGGGTGGCCGCTGTTTGTCAGTCACCACTGTCCACACTTGGTGGGGGCAGTTTGAACACCATGGACCAAGATACTCACCCTGGAGGACTTTACCCCGGCAAGACTGCATGCTTCTCTTGCAGTTTGCTGCTCACAGGCACTTGAAGAGTGCCTCTTGTGTGCTGGCATCGAGATGGGCACTGGACACGTGAATATATTGCTGTGCACTGTGGTGTGCAAGCTGAAGGGCAGACGGAGCAGCCGGGGTGAGAAAGGGTGAGCGGCTGGGCTGCTTGAGCCGCCAGGCATCTTTGAGGAATTGGCCACATAGGGCTGGTGAGGGGGCGCTCCAGGCAGAGGCAGCAGCCTGGGAGGGTCCAGGAGCCGCAGCAGCCTGCCCGCAGCTACACCGGAATTTCCGGTTTGGGTGGAGGTGCAAGTAATGGTGCCTGCTGCTGACAGAAGGCTGTGTGACCCCACTGCACGGCAAGACCGAGTGAAGGCGCCAGCCCCTCTCGGTGTCACGGTCAGGGCCACCTCTTAGTGTCAGGGCTCAGCACACTGGGACATAGGAACAAAGGGCTGTCTCCCAGTGCCTGTCCCCAAGCAGATGGTCACTTGTTGGGGATTTGTTCCTGGGGTTGGGACAAGGCACTGCAGGGTCAAGGGTCCCACCAAGGTATCTGTGCCAGCAGGTGGGTGGGTCTGGGATGCAGGCAGAGTGTTGTCAACACATTGGCCACATCAGTCCCTTCAGGTCACCCAGGGAAGAGAGGGTAGACACAGATGGAAGAGCAGAGCCCAGGACGGACCCCTGAAGACTGGCCTTGAGGGGGGGAGTCGGAAGGGGGCACCACCAGAGGTCCTGAGAACAGGGCAACGAGCATGGGGGCCTTGGGCCCTGAAGGACGGTATGTCAGGAAAGGGTTGAGGCCCCCACTGGGCGTGGCGAGTGTGGCCGCACACATGTCTGTGAGGGGAGGTAATGGTGCGGGTCTGTGAGCAGTCACTCTGAGAGCCGGCGCAAGGGCGGCTGTGCTCGGTGTTCACGTGCTTGCGTGTGTGTGTGTGTGTGTGTGTGTGTGTGTGTGTGTGTGCGCGCGCGCGCATGCGCACGCGCGCTATGGGTATGTCTCAAGGTGGCTGCTTTAAAAATTCGTGAAAGCCTCTTGGAGAAAGAAGAATCAGGTGATGTTTCACATGGGATAAAACCTGGGTTCTTTCCAACAGAGTGCCGCCATCCCTGAGCTCAGCTGTCTCTGGGCTCCCATGATCTTTCTTTTTACTTTTTGTAAGATATTTAGGGGCGCCCAGGTGGCTCTGTCGGTTTAGCGTCCGACTTCAGCTCAGGTCATGATCTCACGGTTCATGGGTTCGAGCTCCATGTTGGGCTCTGTGCTGACAGCTAGCTCAGAGCCTGGAGGTGTTTCAGATTCTGTGCCTCCCCCTTTCTGCCCCTTCCCTGCTCATGCGTGCGTGCGCTCTTTCTCTCTCTCTCTCTCTCTCTCTCTCTATCTCTGTCTCAAAAATAAATAAACATTAAAACATTCAGTAATGTCTACACCAAGGTGGGGCTCAAACTCACAACTCCGGGGTCAAGAGTTGCACACTCCTTTGATCCAGCCAGGCACCCCTCATGGTTCTAATGTGCTCACTTTGTCCTTCAGTCATCAGATATTTCCTGTGCTTCTTTTATTTTTTTTTAATCATTTCTTACGTAGGATTTTTAAATCATTTCTTAAGCCGACACTGAGTGCTCCGACTCCACGGCCTCCCCTGCCTCCCTCACCCTCAGGAGACCTGGCTGAGACTCCAGGAGTGGGTTGCCTGAGGCGCAGGCTCCTCCCATGGTGAAACCAAAGCACTGTGGTGGGGGATGGGCACAGGGTAGGCGCCTCCCCTTCCAAAGGAATGGACTGGAAGGAAGAAAAGGGTGACAGGTCTCAGGCAAGTCCAGAACCAGCAGAGCAAATGACATTAAGCCTTAAGGCTCAGGAATAATCCTCTTTGGCTCTGCTCTGCCCTCCGTCCCCCCACCCCACCCCGGGCTGCTCAGGCAGCCTTGGCCTTGGAAAGCTGAGCAAGGGCCAGTTGTGTCCCCAGCCCCCACCCTCTTCCACCCTGGCCTGTGATGGGAGAGGCAGCCCTGACCGGGGTTGCCTTTGGAGTCCTCCCTCCACTGTCCTGTTTCCAGCGCGGTGGCTGGGCCACACTGATCACCACCACCGCTTGGCCACACCTCGGGGTTCCCATTTTCTGTAGTACAGGCTGTTCCACATCTTACAATTCTGCTTCCTTTCTGCATCAGCTGCCACGTGTCGGGCGTCTCTCTCCTGCACACTGGCTGTCAGCAGAGCGGCCCAGCCGCACCTTCAGCACTTTGCTTAGAAATCTCTCCAGCCCGGGGTGCCCGGAGGGCCCCGTCAGTTAAGCACCCTACTCTTGATTTCGGCTCATGGTTCTTGAGATCGCACCCTGCGTCAGGCTCTCCACTAAACGCTAGGACGTGACTGTAACTCAGCCAAGTGTCGGGCCACTTTATAAAAGGATCGCCTTTTGTCCCATTTCCAAGAACGTATTCCTCACTTCTGTCTGAGACCTTGCCGGAATGATCTTTTCCATCCTCGTGGCTACCAAATGTTGTTCAAGAAGGTTTAGGGCTTCTCTGAGAAGAAAGGCTGTTTCTCCGCTCTCTTCTCCTTCTTAGCCCTCACCAGAACCTCCCTCAGCATCCCGAACGCTAGCCGCCCCTCAGAGCTCCCCCAGCCCCGCCCAGCACCCCTCCCGGTCACTGGAGGCACTGGGACACCACGGACAGTGGTCTTCCTGCTTGATGATCATTTATCAAATACAAGCTGATAGTCAGGTGTCCACATCAGACTCAAAGAATGGAAGTTTCAGTCCAAGAATAGAAACCGTGGGAAGGGCTGTTCCTTAAAGATCCAGAAGCTTAAGCATGTGGGAGTGAGAGGGAGAGTTATTGATGGAGAACCCCACATGTCGGGCACAGGCCAGGCGTGGGGTGCTCCTAACCAGGATGCTGTCTGTCCCCTTTGCCCAGCTGTGCCCTCTCTGAGCAGCAGCCAGTGTGACACAGGCCACGGTCAGTTCCCCAGGAGCGTGACTGTGGACTGTGCACTTGAGAAACATGTTTTTATTCAGTTTCATAATTTTATCCTTACAAAAATTATATTCTCATGGTTAGACTTGTACATTATGAAAGTGGTTTTTTAAAGTATGAAATGGGTGTGATGAGATACTGGTGCTGTCCGTGGTTTCCCTGTTTCGTACCGGGCTTTGTGGTCAGTGTCTGCACATCATCTTGTCAGTGTTCAGAACAAATTACAAGGCGGAGCATCTAAGCTCATTTATTGCGTACGAAAAAACATTCCACCGATCAGGAATGGGTCACAGGAGAGGCGCCTGGGGGGCTCAGTCGGTTAGCGTCTGACTTCGGCTCAGGTCATGATCTCACGGTTTCTGGTCTCGAGCCCCGCGTCGGGCTCTGTGCTGACAGCTCAGAGCCTGGAGCTGCTTCAGATTCTGTGTCTCCCTTTCTCTCTGACCCTCCCCTGCTCACACCGTTTCTCTCTCTCTCTCTCTCTCTCTCTCTGTCTCCCTCTCTCTCTCAGAAATAAATAAACAACATTAAAAAAAAAAAAAAAAAGGAGTGGGTCACAGGATAGAGGGAAACGGACAGTTTCTTTGGCCTGTGTGTGCCCAGCTGCTTTTCTGGTGGAGAACACTCTCACCATGAGCCGTCCGCTGTCTAAAACAGCCTCCTGTGGAGCCTTGTTTCATTCTGTTATGTTTTCCTGATGGGTTTTGTTTTGGCTCTTTTAGACATCAAGTCGTTTTCAGTGCTGTGATCATGCTGTCCTTTATTTTAGGGGCCAGACGCCTGCTGAGTCCGATTTCCAGGTGCTCGAAATTGCCCGAAAGTTGGAAATGTATGGCATCCGATTTCACGCCGCTTCTGACAGGGAGGGGGCCAGAATCAACCTGGCCGTCTCCCACATGGGTGTCCACGTGTTCCAGGTAGGGAGGGACAGGGGTGTGAGGACTGGCTGGGGCTTGATTTGACACATGTTGGTAAATGTTCGTTGTGATGCTGAAGGTCCTGGCCTGGCAGGGAGAACCAGCTTGTCCGTCTCCTCCCTGTCCTTGTCCTCGCTGTCACAGAGCCCTCTGCCCCCCAGGGCAGCCAGGCGCGTGCCATCATTCTAATGCTGAGCCACGGTTCCTCTCTTTAGAACCTTCAGCAGAAACACTGGCTTGCTCGTGCCACAAGCATGGACCTGCCACAGGTCTGGGGGTGCTGCTCTGTGAGGGGTCATTTCAGTATAGAAGAAAGAACAGACCAGAAAGTATCAGAGGCTCTTGCACGTGATAAGCGTCAGTAGCAGCCTTCAGGAACTTTTGTATTAGCCATGTATGGACATGCGATTGGTGACATAAAAGGGCCGCTAAGTTCTGCCTGCAGCCACACATGCGTGTGCTTGTGTGTGTGCTATGGAAGCATCCAAAAGCAGAGAAACACAGCCCCTTCGCACCTGGAGGGCTCCGCATGCCCCTCCCTCGGGCTGGGTGGCCCAGGTGCTGCTGCCGTCCCCTCTCGGGAGTCCTCTGTCTGTCCTTGCAGAACTGCGGCCTACAGTAGCACGTGGCCATCCTGCAAAGGCCTGCTCCTTGCTGACCGCCAGGGAAGGCTGCAGCCTTTGAGCCCGGGGCTGTGATCATGGCTCTTTCCTCTGTGGGCTCTCTTATTTTTTTTTTTTAAGTTTATTTATTTATTTTGAGGGGGTTGGGGGAGAGACCGAAGGAGAGAGAGAATCCCAAGCAGGCTCCGCACTGCCAGCACAGAGCCCAACGAGGGGTTTGATCTCGTGAACCGTGAAATCAGGACCTGAGCCAAAATCAAGAGTCAGATGATTAACCTACTGAGCCACCCAGGCGCCCCGCCTATGGGCTCTCTTTAGCCTGTGTTTGCCTAAAATGGCTTGTCTAATCAAGGCCCCTATAGTCAAGCCTTGCTTTCTTTTCCTTTTCTTTTCCTTTTTTAACCTAGCCATCAAATTTCAGTTTCCTATTGGGGAAGAAAAATAATTCATAAACAACATTAATTGTGACACATTGTATACTGACCGACAGGCAGAGGACGCGCCAGGCACACCAAGTGAGCTGGTGGACTCGTGGCCTCCCACACCTGCTCACTCAGATGATAGTTCTGCCATCATGCGTGATGAAAATCACACGTCCATCCAAATCCAGACAGTGTAATTCTTCCAGAAAAGGATAGCTAATTTGTAACTGGAAGAAGTTAGAAGCAGAAATTAGAGATTTCAAGTTAAACACTTTAGATGGAATTCATTTTTACTCCCTCAAATCCCCACCAGAATGATGATGAAGGGATTTTCTTTAAACTGAGTAAGAAGACCAGAAAAGGAAACCACAGTGTCAGTGACATTTTGGAGGTCAGGAAGTGGGCAGATGCCCGGGAAGAGCAGAGTAGAAGTAGCTGACCTCCCGTGGTCTGCAGTGGGGAGGAGTGGGGAGCAGGCCGCCATGTCCCCAGGAGTTGGGAAGGGTACCTCATGCTGGCCCGGGCCAGCTGGGGCTGGAAGCAGCCTGGTTTCACCCATGGGAGGGACACGTGCAGCCCCAGAGCTGAGGCAGCAACTCCCCCACCCCCGGCCCCTGTCCCCTCCAGGGTACGGCTTGGATGGTGGATGTGAGGTCCCCCACGCAGAGTGTGGGGTGAAGGGACAGCCCGTCATCTCCATGTGGCCACGGGCCCTCCCCGTCTCAGCTCCCCTGGACTGGCGGCCAGGCTGACATGTGCAGAGAATATACGACACGCGGTTTTGCAGAGGTGTGACACTCCTAGAGGAGAGGAGAGGCCAGCGTGGCAGCAATGGGGGGTGGGGGGCCTCAGGCTGGCGGCCAGGCCCGACAGCACCTGCCAGCACGCAGGCAGCCTGCAGAAAATTGTCTCATATATCAGCCTCCACAGAAGAGTTTTAAATTCTGCACAGAGGGTTTAGGCTGAATTAGTGATGGGAACATAGAGAATTGAGTAAATGAAAAGAGGCACTTAATAAGTCAAGAAAAAGTAAAAGTAAAGGACAAAATATAGTAAGAATTCACCACAGCTCAGCCTGTGAACTGCACTCACACGATCAATAATATGAAAACCAAATTTAAAATTCAGCGGCCATGGGGGCGCCTGGGTGGCTTAGTCGGTTAAGCGTCCGACTTTCACTTAGGTCATGATCTCGCGGTTCGTGGGTTCGAGCCCTGCGTCGGGCTCTGTGCTGACTGCCAGCTCAGAGCCTGGAGCCTGTTTCAGTCTGTGACTCCCTCTCTCTCTGACCCTCCCCTGCTCACGCTGTCTCTCTCTCTCTCTCTCTCCTAGAAATAAATAAAACATTTAAAAAAAAATAAAATTCAGCGGCCATGGAGTGGTGCAGGGGTGCTCAGGAGGCCGGGTCTCCTACAGGCACCCGAGGCGGGCACCAGAGCTGCTGGGGAGGGTGGGGGTTTCTGTCCCAGCAAGAGGGCTTGAGCGTGGGGCCCACATGCCTGGGTCTTGTCTCGGGCCTTGCCTGACGTTTCTAACTAAGCCGTGGGTGGTCTCATGCAGATCAGCGTGAGAGCAGCGCTGCTGCTGCTCAGTTGTAGAAAGCAGTTTAGAGAGCTCTTTCTCTCTCTAAATAAATAAATACTCTCCTTCCTCTATATAAATAAATAAATGAACTTTAAAAGGAGGGAGGGTGTCTGGGACTCAGTTAAGTGACTCTTTTCTTTAAATTTTTTTAATGTTTTATTTATTTCTGAGAAAGAGAGCATGAGCAGGGGAGGGTCAGAGAGAGAGGGAGACACAGAATCGGAAGCAGGCTCCAGTCTATGAGCTGACTGTCAGCACAGAGCCCAGCACAGGTCTCGAACCCAGGAACTGTGTGATCATGACCTGAGCCGAAGTGGGACGCTTAACTGACTGAACCACCCAGGCTCCCCAAGTGTCTGACTCTTGATTTCGGCTCAGGTCATGATTTCATTGGTTTGTGGGATCGAGCCCCGAGTCGGGCTCTGTGCTGACAGTCCCAGAGCCTGCTTGAGATTCTCTCTCTCCCCCCTCTCTGCCCCTCTTCTGCTCGGTCACCTACATGCCTGCTCTCTCTCAAAATAAATAAATATACTTTAAAGAATATTAATAGTAATTTGTAGGAAGGCTGTATCAAAGACATCAGGTTTTCCTAAAACAAGCAGATTTGTATATTTAGTGTTGACATTTTAATCCAGAGTCCTTCCAAATATAATTGTAAAGTATCAAGTGGGTTGTTGTGCTATCTGGCAAGTTTGTTAATTTAAACATTTCTCTGTTTCTGGGTGCCTGAATGGCTGAGTCAGTTGAGCTCATCCAACTTCTGCTCAGGTCATGGTCTCATAGTTTGCGAGTTCAAGCCCGGTGTTGGGCTCTCTGTCAGAGATCCTCTTTCCTCCTCTGTCTCTCTGCCCCTCCCCTGCTTGCACTCATTTTCAAAAATAAGTATTAAAAAATAAGTAAATAATAAACATTATCTTTTTGTGAAAGTGTGTGTGTGTGTGTGTGTGTGTGTGTGTGTCTGGATTACAGTGTGTCTGAGTGTCCATCTCTTGGGTTTCAGGGCACCACCAAGATTAACACTTTCAACTGGTCCAGAGTACGAAAACTCAGCTTCAAGAGGAAAAGGTTTCTCATCAAACTGCACCCAGAGGTCCATGTAAGTATGATTTCAAGCACTTTCTAAATTTTAAGAGAACTTACTCTGCTAGAATATTGACTTCTCAAATTACTTTATAAATCACTTGAGTGTGATGCACACAAGAGTTTGAGGACGGGATCTGGAATTGTGCGGAAGGGCTTTTGGGTACTCTGCCCAGTAGGGCTGCTACTGAGGGTAGGTCGGCGTCCCAGCGGGACCTGCGTACACAGCTCCTCCCAGCCGGCTCTCAGCGTTAGCCGGGTCCGGGGTGAGAGGGAGAAGCTCCTGGGGGCTGCTGAGAACAGTCCATTTACTCCAGCCTCTTTGTTCTCCAGGTAAGAGGCCGTGGTCTGAAGGCCCACAGCACGTTAGCGTTAGAGTGTCCATCCCCGTAGGCTGAGGGCCACTCCCAGTGTGCTCCTGTTTCTTTGATTCAGAAATTAGCCTTTTACTAGCTCTAATTGGAAAACCCTTGATTTTCAAAAAATAAGTACTCCTTTCATTTGAGAATGTCAGTCAATAAAATAACTATGCATGAATTTACTGAAATGGGTAAAGATGGAAAAAGTAAATGTCTCTATAAGTGTGACAGGAAGAATCCGGTACTTGAAGCAAGTCGAAGGTATCCACCTTGGTACATTTCCAGTGTACAGAGGAGGTTAGGAAGCCAGAGTAGATTAGCCGAGCGTGGCGGTTGAGGCATAAGAGGCTGTGTCAGCGAAGACATGCTTCATGGTGGGAGATTTAAGCCCTGAGCCAGTAGAGAAGAAAGGCTCTACTTAAGCTTTTAAAAGGCACTTGATTAGCAAGAGCTTTTGTCAAACAGCGGGTTCCTGAGCTGCCTTGGCGCTTACTTTCTGTAGAAGCCGGAAAAGATGGCTTGTTTCTTACTCAAGCATCTGCCGTAGGGATGGAAGGGAAGAATAAGGAAACATACATGAAATGCAGGTAAAGGGCTGCTGTTTTCTCCGTGAGTGAAAGAAAGGGTGCTGTTGTGACAAGCAGGGAACCCTCACCCAGCCCCATGTGCCAGAGCAGCAGCGCAACACCCCACCAAAGCCCAGGGCTGCAGCCACACCCATCCGCAGCAGTTACCGCTTGTGTCCATCAGCACTTAGATGTTTTTTTTTTTTAATGTTTTATTTATTTCTAGGAGAGAGAGAGACAGCGTGAGCAGGGGAGGGTCAGAGAGAGAGGGAGTCACAGACTGAAACAGGCTCTAGGCTCTGAGCTGGCAGTCAGCACAGAGCCCGACGCGGGGCTCGAACCCACGAACCGCGAGATCATAACCTAAGCAAAAGTCAGACGCTTAACCGACTAAGCCACCCAGGCGCCTCCATCAGCACTTAGATGTTAAAGACTGAATCCAGACGTCCGGGCAGGATAGTCTTTCTAGAAGGTAATTTAGTAATACATCACAAATTCAAAAATGGGCATTGTTGGGGCACCTGGCTGGCTCAGCTGGAAGAGTGTGTGACTCTTGATATTAGGGTCATGAGTTCGAGCCCCGTGTCAGGTGTAGAGGTTACTTAAATAAATAATTTTTAAAAATCTGCATTGTTTTAAGCTCAGTATAACAATTCTAGGAATTTATCCTGGGGAGTGACTATGAGAGATGAGGCAGTAGTTTCTTCAAGATGGTGTGTGTGAGCCTTTAAAACTACGCCATGGGCATCCAGCACATCCCAGACTCCACAGGGAGATGATTGGTCAACAGTGTAGAAGTCATTGCCTGACAGAGAGGATGCCCTGGTTTGCTGGGTGGGATGTGTCCCAAGGAGATGCGTGTAAATGTTAGCAGTTGTGTGATCATAGGTGACTGCATTTTTCTGATCATTTCTGAAGTGAATATGTAGATAGCTATTTTTCTTCTCTTACGTAAATGGCACCAGAAGTCTTTATAGATAATACAGGGAAAAAATTCTTCCTAAATTTTTAAGTTTATTTATTTATTTATTTTAAATGTTTCTTTTTGAGGGGTGCCTGGGTGGCTCAGTCAGTTAAGCGTCCAACTTCTGCTCGGGTCACAATCTCATGGTTCATGGGTTTGAGCCCCACGTTGGACTCTGTGCTGACAGCCAGCTCAGAGCCTGGGGCCTGTTTCGGATTCTGTGTCTCCCTCTCTCTCTGACCCTCCCCTGCTCACGCTGTATCTCTCTCTCAGAAATGAATAAAATATTTTTAAAAAATTTTTTAATAAATAAATATTTATTTTTGAGAGAGAGTGCACACCACCCACAAGCGTGCCTGTGAGTGGGGGAGGGACAGAGAGAGAGGGAGACAGAATCCGAAGCAGCTCCAGGCTCCAAGCTGTCACCACAGAGCCTGACCTATGGCCCCAACCCGTGAACTGCAATATCATAACCTGAGCCAAAGTCCAACGCTTAACTGACTGAGCCACCCAGACGCCCCAAGTTTATTTTGAGAGGGAGTGCATGCGCACACACTTGCACTTGAGCAGTGAGGGGCAGAGAGAAGGGAAGAGAGAATCCCAAGCAGGTTCCCTGCTGTCAGCACAGAGCCCAACTCAGAACTTGATCTCATAACTGTGACATCATGAACTTAGCAAAAATCAAGGGTGAGATGCTCAACCTGCTGAGCAGGTCCCCCCAAAATATCTTCCTAATGTTTAACTTTGAATAAAAATCTGTTGTCTGAATGCCTCCTAAATTTTCTTGAATTAGTAGCTTGAACCTTTGTACTTTGTTTCTAGGGACCTTACCAGGACACGCTAGAGTTCTTATTGGGTAGCAGAGATGGATGCAAGAACTTCTGGAAGATCTGTGTGGAATATCACACCTTCTTTCGACTCGTTGATCAGCCTCAGCCCAGAGCTAAAGCTGCCCTCTTCAGCAGGGGCTCCTCCTTCAGATACAGGTGGGGCCGCCACACGCCGGCCGGGCCCTGCTGGCTTTGTAGGACTAAGAGTGTGCGTGTCCCCGGTCAGGAAACAACCGCTGTGAGACGGTTCAGGGAGTTACATACAGAACGCGGCTACTATGAAACTGGCGAGAGCAAATCCAGTAAAATAGTGGAAAAAATAGTTCTGATAAAAACTGTAGAAAATCAGGCATGCTTATCACAAAGCAGAACTTTACAGTGTCTCTGGGAGCCTAGAGGGCTGGCAGGTATGATTTTGCCTTCATGAAAAATCAGTGCTGGGAATTGCTGCTGCTGCTTTTCCTTAAAATCTGAACTTTTATTCCCAGCGGAAGGACTCAGAAGCAGCTGGTGGATTATGTCCGAGACAGTGGGGTGAAGAGGGTTCCCTACGAGAGGTGAGCACCATGGTCCCTGTGACGGAAAGTCTGTGCTTTTAACATTAGTATTTTACGTATTTTTTTTTAATGTTTCTTTATATTTGAAAGACGAGACAGCACGCGTAGGGGAGGGGCAGAGAGGGAGACACGGACTCTCAAACAGGCTGAGCACAGAGCCTGATGCGGGGCTCCAACTCGGGACAGTGAGATCATGACCCGAGCTACACTCGGACACTTAACCGACTGAGCCACCCAGGTGCCCTGATATTTTATGTATTTTTAACCTTTCCCTGAAAACAGTCAGCTCAAGTACATAAACATGTATTTTGACTCCGGAGTTCTATTTCTTTAATTTTTTTAAAGATAATGGATTAATATCTTTCTATAGTTAGTGTTTAGATACAGATAGTGACTTTTTTTTTAATTTTTTTTTAATGTTTTATTTATTTCTGAGAGTGAGAGAGACAGTGTTAGCAGGGGAGGGTCAGAGAGAGAGGGAGACACAGAATCTGAAGCAGCTCCAGGCTCTGAGCTGTCAGCACAGAGCCCGACACGAGGCTCGAACCCACGAACCGTGAGATCCTGACCTGAGCCGAAGTCCAGCGCTTAACCGACTGAGCCCCTCAGGTGTCCCCATATAGTGACTTTCTAGTCTCTAATCTGCGTAGCAGATCCTACATGTAATGTCTCATATAGTATGGTAAACTTTGAATCAAAAATTTCACGGGCTTTTTGCATGTGGGATTTTTCTTCAGCGTGAGGGGATGATTTTACCTCTTCTGCGGCATCTGTTTTTATCTGAGTTCTTGCTTTTTGTCACTGCCTGTCCAGCCAGATGCCTGTGGCATATTGTCAGAACCTTGGCCCCATTCTTACGTGCGCCCTTCCCCGGGGCATGGCTGTGCTCTGGACAGGCGCTGGGAAAGGCATCTTGGGGCTCACAGATTGTTCTCTGTTTGCAGGAGACACAGCAAGACCCGGACGGCTGTTCATGCTCTGACTGCAGACTTGCCGAGGCAGGTTAGTCCTTCCAGTGGAAGCAGATGTGATACTGTCGCCTGTGCTCTGTTGGAGAGCCACCTGGCAGTGTTGTGACAGGGCCCTTAGACTCAGTCCTATTGTCCACATGGCTCTCCCGGCCCCAGGGCTTCTTGCAGAAAAGGAGTCCTAAGAGAAAGCTTTGTGCGTTGATACGCGCCACAGCGGTATTGTGATGCTAGAATCCTGACCACCGCCTGTGGAGGTGACTCACTAGCACGGTCTCGGCTGTGCCTATTCGGCGGGGAGTGCTTGGGGAGCAGCTCGAGTCTTGTCATGGTGGGGGGCGGGCGGAGGCCCGGGACGCGCACACAGTGCGCTGCCAAGTGAAGCCAGGAGGTTGCGGAGCAGCCTGTGCAGTAAATCTAAAGTGACAAATAGATGCTCAGAGGAGACAGGCTAGAGGCATAAACCTCAAAGTCCCATGTCGTCTCTGCGTGGCAGGGTCCCCAGGCAAGTTGTACTACAGTGGGCCAGGCGTGCGCGTGTCAGGAAAGCAAGTGGTGGATGACAGTGTACGCTGCCAGCTCAGGGCGCTAAGTTACACTGCATTCACGGGGCGAGCTTTTGGTGCTAATATGTTAAAGGTGAAAAGCAGGAAACAGACACGTATCCGTGTTGGGCACGATTACTGCTGTACCGAGCACGGGCGTACCCAGAGGCACAGGCACATCTTCACAGAGAAACACTGGGCCACAGAGTCGAAAACGTGTTAACAGCTGGTGTTCTGGGACATGGTCCTATGCTTCCCGCATGTGCTGCTAGAGGCTTCCATCCCCAGGCTCGCATGCCAGCTTCCACACACACGTACTTTATGTAGACTCCTGTCTCTCTGTCACGGTCTCCTCATGCAGCTCTGTGGTTTCTTATTTATAAGTGTTTATTCTTGCACGATGTTAGTCCTTGTTGACCACTGGTCATTTATTATGGTATTTCCAGAAGCTGCACTTGTACCTCATGTTTGAAGCTCATGTTTCCCAAACTTTGTTTAATTGGATGTTTTAAATAAAAACATTCTTTAACTCTTCTAGGTATGTTTCCTATTTAGGAGTTTTTTGCTAAATCTATTGATATCAAAAGATTTTTATTTAAACAAAGTTCAAATTTATGAATAGCTTTTTTTAAATTTTATTTATTTTGAGAGAAAGAGGGCACACAAGCACAGGAGGGGCAAAGAGAGAGGGAGGCAGAGAATCCCAAGTGGGCTTTGCACTGTGAGCACAAAGCCCAACGCAGAGGCCGATCCTGCAAGCCACTAATAAATAAAATAGTATGAATAGGGATGCCTGAGTGTCTCAGTTGATTGAGTGTCCAGTCCAACTCTTGATTTCAGCTGAGGTCATGATCTCAGGTTCATGGGTTTGAGGCCGGAGTCAGGTTCCATGCTGGATGCACGGAGCCTGCTGAGATCTTGTCTCCCTGTCTCTCTGCCCCTCCCCAACTTGTGCTCGCTCTACACGTATGCTCTCTTTCTCTCTCTCTCAAAATAAACATTAAAAAAGTATAAATAGTCTAAAAATTACATTTAAACTTTCAGTTCTGATACTGTCTTTCAAAAACCACAAGAACACATTGAATCCAGTTTTTCGATTGAAAATGTGACAGGATGGGCACCTGAGAGCAGATTACCCCGTGGAACGAAAGTCGGTCACCGTGTGGCGTCCTGCTGCCGCGCCCACACTGCATGCTGCTCCTCATGCAGAAAGGCGCTCAGGACCAATGGGTGGCACCTTGTCTAATCACCCTCTTCCCAATGTCGTGCGTGTACACGGCATCTGAAGTTCCCTGGAGGCATGACTGTCTTGTGACACGTGAGAAGGGCAGGCTCACTCGTTCCTTGTGTGTGGGACTGAGGACAGGGCTCCTCCTGCCCCTGAGTAGCTTCTCACACGAGCTGGGGGCAACGCCAGTGCTTCCTGAAGGCTCTGGGGTCCAGTGCCTGTGTGAATGTACCATGCGCTCCATCACTGCCTGGCTGTAATCTCCGAGGAAGGAGTGCCACGTGCAGATGCGTGTGTCCCCTCATTGGCGCTTTGCTTTAGAATCTCGTTAGCTGAGTGATTCTAGATCTGAATCTCAGATCTAGAAATCCTTCTAGAGGCTGAGAAGGAAATGTGCAGACACACGGTTAGCTTTGCAACTTTCTCATGGTAATTTGTAATTTTATGTGCGCCTCTTTCTTCTCTTCACCTTGACCCACAGAGCGTCCCCTTCACCGAGGGCCTGAGGACCTCTGCGCCCCCGACTTCCGCAGACGCCCCCTTCTGTTCTGTCCCTACCTCCCCTCTGGCCCTGCGGGGCCTGCCTGATTTCAGAGACAGCACTGGCTCCCTCACCGAGCCCCGGACTCCCGACGCCAGGAGGCCAGCCGCAGCCGACGGTGACACCAGAGGGGCCCCGGCCCCCGGGCCCCCTGCGCCGCAGCCTTGTCAAGGTGTTGGGTTTTGTCACGTTGTGAGGAGCTGCAGCCCCAGCCGTCCCGTGGGTCAGAGTCACGACGCCGCCACAGGCCCAGATGCAGGGGGCGCTGGCAGGGAGCGCAGAGCTGCTGGTAAAAGCGACCGCGGGGGTGGCGGTAGCGTGACCGTGGGCTTGTCCCCCGCCAAGGGGGAGCACCCGCACGGCCGGCAGGGCGGTGGCGGCGGGGGGCCTGTTTTCACATTGACAAATGCCCGGCTGCAGGTGTCTGAGGAGTTCATAGACGATGACCCGGCTGACATCTCTTTCTTTGCTGGAGGCTCGGAGGCGTTCTCCTTCCCCTACTGCGCGCTAGCCCCGCAGGCCCCTTCCTGCGCTCGCCCCGCCCCCGCCCCATCCAGCCCAGACAGGTACCCCCCGGAGGTCATGCACATGCACGTAGAGCATGGTTTTGAATTTGAGGGAGAGGATGGCTTTGGCGGCAACGTGCACCCCTCAGACACCTCAGAGCTGTTTGAGGTGAAGGCGCAAGCCAGCCTGATGCAGAGCCTGCTGAGCCCCTCGGAGACCAGCTCGCTGAGGAACAACCAGTCCGAGAACAGCTCCCTCAGCAACTTGCCGCTTCACAGCGGCCTGTCTGTGCGCACCCCCAGCTCGGCCAACCAGTCCGAGGCCAGCTCCATGGCCAACTTCCCCGCCTGCTCGGTCCGCTCCGAGGCCAGCTCAGCCTTCCAGCTCTCGGACATCATCGACCAGTTAGAGCAGCTCAGCTACCCGCCCACCACCGCTGAGGACTCCAGCAGCACAGACACGGATTCGTGGGGCGCCGAGGCCGGGGCCCCCCTAGACATGAGCCTTTTTTTCAGCAACCCTTTTGCACAGACAGGTGGAGAGAGAGTCCTTTTCAATCTGCAGACCATAAAGAATTTGACTCCAGGAGAGCGGGTGGATAAACACCCTTCCTGACCAGCCCAGGCCCCCTGCAGGGCCACCCACCGCCCACTCAGTGCAGTGAGAGCTCAGATTGGTGGCTTTACACCCAGGAAGCGAGTCTGTGTTCATGGCTAGATGGTCTTCTTCTTCCGGATTCTCTCATTAGTCTGTTCTGAATGTCGGAGGATTAAAACTTTTGCTTAGAATGGTGTGTTAAAAGGTGTAAAATAGAAGAGCATTTCCACCTCAGGGCTGATGAGCTAGTCTTACAGCTTTTCTTCTCTGGCTTACACTCTGATTCAGCTAAAACCTGGTACTCCCCACCCCATTTTGAATGGTACGTGGCTCTGATTCGCATTGATCTCTGTTACAGTGTGTCCTGTGCCCATTGCTGCTTTCGAAGCTGAAGCTTGCTGTGCGTGCTGCGTTAGGATGGGGGGTGTTGTGTGGTCAGCCCTGCACGGACCTTCCAGTACGCCCTGCAGAACCCGGCCCCTGGGAAAGGCTGTGAAGGCCAGGGGCCCCTGCCTGCCCAGCCCTCCAGTGGCACGCAGTGGGGCCCCTGGGCCTGCCCGCAGCACCCTCTGTGCCGAAGGCGTCGTCCACTGACTGGAGACCCAGAAATGGTGCTGTGTTTAGATAGTGGGCTTGGGGAAGCTTTGGTGTAAAATGCAATGTAAGCTTGAACTTCTTTCTTCCATCTGGCTTAGTGGTTGCAGAAAAAGCAGAACCGGACACACCGATCCGCCTGACAGTTCAAGTGTGCAAGCTCCCAGCAGAGCTCTTTGCTTCAGACTGATTAGGGGGCCGGTTCACTAAGCAGCAGTGCCCAGGAGCCCCACACACGTCAGGGGCTGAGATGCTCTCTCTCTTTGGGAATGTCGTTCCTTCAGGTCAAGCGGCAGCTGTTTTCTAGCAGTGTCTGTTTCTGAGGCAGTTGGAACGGTCGTGTGAGTGGACAGCCTGAGGTGGCTGTGCCCGGTGGGTGGGCACAGCGCAGGCGCTGTGAAGCCCGGGCTGCTGCCCACGGCACAGATGGCCTTACCTAGTAGAGATGTGCGCGTGAAAGGCCGTGTTTCTTAACTGTCCCTTGGTGAGTGCAGGCCTCCTGTCCATCCCTGCTGGTTGCCGAACCGAGCCCTCCCCTGGGGGATGCATGTGCACACACCGAGCAGCCGGCTGTCTCTCGTGAGTGGCAGGCTTTCTTTGTCACCAGCAGTCATCGAATACCAGCAGAGGCTTTTTGCCTAATGTATTGATTTTCCATTTCTGTAGCTGCCTTAAACCTCCGGCACAGTCTCATCACTGTGGTCTGCGGGACGAGCACATGGCATGTGTCCTCATCCCGTCCCTTGTTCCTGAGACATGGCCTCTGTCCAAGGTGGAGGCTATCTGGTGCAGTTTCGTGTTGGCTGACCAGTATCTGCGAAGAGACCGTGTGAGCCAGGTAGAAGGTGGGCTGCACAGGTAGGAACCACGAGTTAGAATAGCATGTTCCAGACACTTTGTCTTCCCCTTGGTGTCACTCAGAAACAGACTGTGTATCTGTGCAGCAAAGAGTTAATACATCTTCCATGGGAAATGCATTTCCTAGGCTGTAGTCATCGCGAGAGCTGCCTCTCTCCTAATGAAGGTGCCTGGCGTCAGGCTCAGCGAACCTAAGTCGCCCTGTTTCAGGTGTCCAAGCAGCAGGTCCCGTGTGGGTGGGTAGGAGCCAGGGCTGCGGGTGGCGGGGGCACCGCATAACACTGTTGTCCTGCAGATTCTGAGTAAAGGCTGCTCTCCGGCAGCTTCTGCCAGGCCTTCCTCTACAGGAGTTTTGTTTCCCCAGTGAACCTTCATTTTCTGGAGTTGATTTTTTTAGCCTTTTATTTGGAAAGCTTTCAAAATACCCAGAAGCAAAGGGGAGTGGACATACCCTGGTCACCACCCCGTTCAGCGTCACCAGGGTCCGACCCTGCTTGTGCCATCTGCCTTTTCCTTCCCCTCCATGCCTGGTGCTCTGGTGTTCTCTTGGTGCCCGGACAAGCTATGCCTTTCCTCAGAATGCCTGCGTGCATCTCTGAGAGCCGACCCCTTCTCTCATGGTGCCCCCGGCAGTGATGCAGAATTAATAACCCCATGGTATCCTCTAATACCAGGGACGTACTTGAATTTGCCCAGTTGTCTAAAGGGCCTGTTAATACCTGATTTGTTCAGATCAGTCTTCAAACACTCTCTGCTCGAGGCATGTGGCCGTGACCGCTTTTCCATCTTTTCCCATTGAGAAGACCCACTTCGTGCCGGTGACTTGTAGAAGGACCAGGGGCCTGGCTCATGCTCCTACCTGTGCCGTCACCTGTCTGCCCTTCCCCGGCTTCTCTGAAGGCTCCGAGCCACGTAGACCACCAAGCACGCGCCATCACCCACACCCCCCCTTATCCCGCAGCCCCGCAAGGCTGGTGCCTCCATGCCATCAGCACGTGGGGCAGCACAGCTGGGAAATGGGCCCAGCGTCCCAGACGCTCTGTGGACACCACTGTCCAGCTGTTATGTTCAGATTCAGGTTTAGCTTTTTGGCAAGATCTGGAGAAACACGTAAGAGCTGTTCTTTTCCAGAGCTCTCACACTGTGTTTAAGTTGGCAGGTCTCCCTTTCTAGTGAAGTCAGTTAATTAGAAGCGAGCGCGGCTCTCCTTGGAGGCCTGCGCTCCTGTCTCCACCACCCTCTCCGCTTCTGGGTGGGTTGTAACCCCCACCCCCCACACAGAGAGAGTTCTTTAGAAACCTGGGGGGAGTGAGCCCGAAGGACGTTTCCTGCATGTCTTTCTGCTCATAGCAGACCGTTCAGGCAGTGAACTTGTTGTGTTTTATCGTAGTAAGAGGTGCTTTACCATAGATGTTAAAATATCTAGAGCAGTTCGGATTGAGGGTCAGCACTTCCTGAAGCAGGATTGGGTCTTTCTTTTGTTTGTTTATGGCCGCTGATCACAGTTGCCTTCCCTCTGGAAGCCCTTGTGTGCACGAGGCCGTCGTGGGACAGTGGCCCCGCATCCCAGGCTTACAGGGTGGCTGTTCGCACCTGAGTGAGCTGTGCAGGGCTGTCACCAGCACTTCTGACATCAGCAGCCGCTTTGCTGAGAGCGTGTAGTTGAAAAGTGCCTGCAGCATGTGGACAGTTTTCTCCTTTTATGTGCTGCCCTCAGCCAGATGCAGGCCTGACCTCCGGCAGGAGGGACCGACCAGCCCCGTCACAGACGGGGGCGCTGGGACTGCAGACAGTGCCTGTTGCCTCCAAGGGCACGCCTGCTTGAGGCAGGGTGTTTATTTATATTAGTTACCCAGTCTGTTTTTGTATTTAAGTCTCTAAAGTTCAGTATTTTACATACGCCAGTATATGAGTATCTAAAGTCTAATAATAAAGTTTCAGATTAGTAAGGTTGACTGCACTCAAATAGGTAATGGTGTGCACTGTATAACTTTATAAATCACTAGGTTTGGCTGTGTGCCTTTTCTGTCTTCCGAGGGAATTCTCGAGTGTGGAATTAGGTCAGGATCCCCTTTCCCAGTTAACACAGCGTGTTGTGTAATTGACACACAAGGTTACATTTGTGTCGGTTGTACAACAGTGACTGGACAAGTCTGGGCCTCATCTGTGCTTGCTGTGAGTGTGGTGGCCACCTGTCACCACACAACCTCATCACAGTGCTTTCATGCCTGTGACGACGCACATTTTAGAAATAGCAGTAATGGTAGATGGATGGACAATAAAAATAGACCATCGGAAAGCTCATAGGGAAACCTGTTCATCTGTTCATCATCGTTGTTTGCAAAGTCCTTTCTGAATTGGGTCCTGTGTGGTCACCCTTGGATTTTCAGTGACAAGCTCCTCCTCCACCTGCTGCCCTGCACGAATCACCGTGAGCACCCCTCCTGTTCTGGCTGCGATCACGTGGGACCCACGCAGCACATGAGCCACGTCCCCGTGAGCCATGTGTTTGTGTGACATTTGATGCCAGTGCCTGTGTCTTCCCTCACGGTTGGTGGAACATCAAAAAAGAAATCCATTTCTAGAACAATTACTTCACAGACAAAAATGTTAACTTCTTGGGCGCTTACAGTTGAGAATTTCAGTATGTGTTCTCAAGGCACGGAGTCACACTGCCAGGTTTGGCTTTGGCCCTTGTCCTGAAGTTACAGGACTGTCACAGCTGGCTGGAGCGCAGGTGGCTGCCCTGGCCCCTCTGTCCACGCAGTGGCCGTGCCCATGAGGTCCCAAAGTTCTATCTTTTGCCTAAAAACCTCTACCTTCCCTTCAGAAATGCAGAGGAAAGGAACCGGTACTTCTGACCGCTTAATTTATTCATTCTCTAAAGAAAACACTGATGTTGCCTTGTTTGTGGTACTTAACAAAATTTGTTTTCCACTGAAATTGCCATTTATAAATTCACAGATATGTACTAATTCAGAATTGTTTATTCAATAAAATAAGGAAATATTTGCTATGAACTTTTAAATGGGCTTTTTAGCTTCCTTTTCCTCTCCTTTTTTATAGTTGTGGTGTACATCTCGCGCGCTAAATGAGTCTCTGACACAGCTGCATCCCATTCCTACAGCCTCTTCCCTGGGCCTCTTCCACTTTGTAGGCTTCTGAGCAGCAAGTAGGCACTGCAGCGCTGTACGGACGGGCTTACTGCGGGTATGGACGACGGCGGTCCTGTGAGAGCCCAGCAAAGGAGGGTGTCGTGCGCTTTCACAGGGGGGGTGCTCTCAAGGCCTGACAGGCGCGGACTTGGAGTCCATGGTCTGCTGCTCCGGGCCCTGCACTGCGCCTTTGAGGCGGCGCTATGTTCAACGTTGGGGACGAACTTGTGGTCCTTAGGCTTGGACTGCGCACAAAACACCTGGTTGGCTTCGTAATTCCGGAGGTGAGAGCACTGTTCCCTTTCCTCCCAAGTCAGCCGGAACCCTATAGAGCCCCAACCTAAAGTGCCGCAGCGACACAGGTCCTGGACTTGAGTCTCCCACTTGGCCAACACGAGCTCTTGTTGCCCCCACGGAGCCACCCGCCCCTGTGCAGCCCCCCACTCCAGTCCCGGAGCGTGGCACGTGCTGCCCTCGCCTCTTCGGGTGCTCTGAACAGCATGGGCACCTGGGGGCGGGTGCTGGTCTCCTCCCTGGGGGGGTTCTCGGTGCCTGGAGGAGGGGGCGTGACAGTGGCGGCAGCCTTCCAGAAAAGCACCTTGGCACAGACCCCCACTCCACACCGCGTGGGCAGTCACTTCCCCACTCAGAGGGTAGTGTGCCACCAGACATCATTCCCTCCCACAACACATGGATCCGTAAGGAGCTGTTTCATTAGCAAATCCAGATTTCAAGAAACTGCTGAGAGCATTTCTCTTTTGCATCCCATCTCTAGGTTGGCTGGTTAGGAGGGTGAACACTGTCTGGCTCTTACTGCTGAATTATGTTAATCCAGGTTATGTTTCTTTCCTAACAAGCATTACATGCAGGCTTTTTGTGGGTTGTTGTTTTTTTGTTTTTTTTTTTTTGAATAGTTGGTTTGGTTGTGGGTGCCTTGTCCCCGATGCCGCGGTGGGTTCAGAAGACCCGGGTCCTCCATTAGAACCCAGACGCAGGGCGCCCTGCACTACACGTAGGAGGCCCCACCCCTAACAGATGGCCCAAAGTGTGACTGCTGTAGGCCACACCACCTATTTTTCTTAATAGAGAAAGAGCCCTGTTTATTTAGAACAAAAGAAAAGATTGATAACACACGTCGGTGTCCCGCTCTTCACTTCAGGTCGCCACAGCCATCTCCATACCCCGAGGCCGCCCCGTGCCAGGCACATCCTAGCCCAGAAGCAGAGCCAAAAGTAGGTTTCTGCTAACTTGTTACGCTTACATTTACCTTAATTCTTGGTGTAGTGTTTTCCGCTTCATAGGATTAAGGATCCATATTTCAAAACCAAAGGAGTTTCTAGATCTTACTTTCCTGCTATCATGTTAACCTTCAAACTTGACCTTGAATTTTCCAAACTGAACCTTGATTCTTCTTCCACCTTAGGCAAAATTTTCAAGCTTGTTCATTATGGGGTTTTGAAAAATAAAGGTATGAAATGAAAATAAGCATAGGGGCGCCTGGGTGGCTCAGTCGGTTTAACGTCCGACTTCGGCTCAGGTCAAGATCTCGCGGTTCGTGGGTTCAAGCCCCGCGTCGGGCTCTGTGCTGACAGCTAGCTAGCTCAGAGCCTGGAGCCTGTTTCAGATTCTGTGTCTCCCTCTCTCTCTGATCCTCCCCTGCTCATGCTGGCTCTCTCTCTCTCTCTCTCTCAGAAATAAATAAAAAACATTTTTAAAAAATTTTAAGAAAATAAGCATAAATTTTGGTCTGTGCTATTGTCTCTCACCAGCTAGTTAGATGGATAAAATCCATAAAATGGCATTTCAAAAATTGTAAGAAATATTTAGAAATTTTCCGAAATAAAGGCATCACTTGCCAGAGTTGCTTACTGTTGGCAGTTTGAAATGTTTTGAACGCGTGTTCTCAAAGGTAATCCAGCCTTGTACCTGGGCCCTCTGAGTGCAGAGTCGTCCTGAATTCGGGTGGACAGCATGGAGTCCCCCCAGCAGGAGTGGGGAGCTCGATACAACCTATCGTATGTGTTGATTTCAAATAATGTGATGCGGGAAATTGAAGAAGTTCCGAAAATTCTCATGCACAACTAAAGGAATCGGTCATTCTTTTTTTTTTTTTTCTTTTTAAAGTTTGTTTATTTGGAGAGACTATGAGCAGGGAAGGGCAGAGAGAGAATCCAAGCAGGCTCTGTGCTGATAGCACAGACATGGGGCTCGAACTCACAGACCGTGAGTGAGGTTATGACCAGAGCCGAAAGCAAGAGTTGGATATTTAACCGGCTGAGCCACCAGGCGCCCCAGAATCAGTCATTCTTGATGCTACAGTGACACAGTAGAGCACCACCACCTTTGTGTCTAAGTAGGTCAATGGCAGGGACCCTTGTCACTCAGAATAATAACCTTGGACACGGGAGTCTGTTTTTACCAGTATTTGAGATTGTTTCCCTGTCAATTACGGCTAAATGTGTTCTGTGGCGTCTGAAATGATGGTCTAGCATTTAAAAACCCCTCAGACCTGCATTCTGATAGTCGACAATGACAGGGTTTCTGAGGCAGGGGGCCTCTATCGTTAGTGCCCTTGCACACCGTCACATGGGGTGAGAGCAGCAGCCCGTGAGCACCACGGGCCCTGTCACTCCGGAAGGACACACCCGCGGAGCCACCACCTGTATGCAGTGTATGTATGCGTTGGCAACCTCACACATGCAGCACTAAGGCTGGCCCGCACGGGACAGGGCATGGAGCCGCGGGCGCCCCCCCACCCCCAGCAGTCTCCAGGGTAGATGGGTTCCATGCTCACTGCCACTTGCTTGAAACCGTGTGTCCTGACAGATTTACCTTGTCGTGTAGGATGTGTGTTTACATAATCTGAGGCAGGTATGGTTTATAATGTTTTGCTGGCGCTGACGGATTTAATAAAGACAGGTGCTTGATGGCAGTTTGTGGTACTTTTTAATCTATTCACTAAGTTGTGTGTTGACCATTTTTTGTGAAGTAAGTGTCCACAGTGATAATATCAAATGATGACTTTTACCTTCCCTGGAACCACAATACTTTATTCCAAACGAGCAGGCCATCCTGGAAGGGAGGTCCCTTGTACAAGTTCATCAGAAGGGCCATTTATTGGAAGCCGCATTCTCTAGTTTGGTGGCCTGACCAGCCGGACCCTATGGGTCGTGGAGCCCATCCCTGTCGCTTCAAGGGGACCACCTCCTCCAGCTTCACCTTCTGCTGTAAACAGGAAGTCAAGTTGGCAGCCACTTTCTGGGAAACTGTCCACTGTGAACTTGTGGTAGGACCGCCCATCCTCGGGGTGCTGTGCGGGGCACGGCGGGGACGGAGTAGAGCAGTGGACGTAGCTTATTTTCATAAGCAATGAGTGTGAAATATCTCAGGTCTCACACTGAACAGTACAGTTGTGAAGAATAAGGTGTGTTGCTAGGAGCGTCTAGACGTTTTTGTGAATTCTCTGTGTAAAAATATCTCACGACACAATTCTGGGCTTGCTTGAGACAAAGGGTTTTGGAGTGTGAGTCCTAAGTAGCTCTTCTTTGGAAACACACCCCCTTGTAGGGTCCACACCCTCAAGTAGAGCCCTCAGCCTGTTTGATCCCTTCAAAACTGACCAGGCTCCTGCACACGGGCAGGAGGACCAAGGAAGCCCGTGTGATTTCAGGGTTGCTTTAGCGTATTTTAAATGTGTAATAAAAGCAAATTCGAGTTTGTTAGAATTAACATTGAATAAAAGTACATTCGGATTTGGTTAACAATTTCATGCTCTTACATCGTCCAGATTTTCATGGTCAGTGAATGTTGGCTCGAGTTTTCACTGCGTAGTGGTGCGAGACAGCCCGGGAAAGCTCTGCCCTCATAGCACTGGTGGCTCACCTCCGGGGCGGGACCCCCTCCCTGGGCCGGAGCCCCGCCAGCGCCAGCAGCCTTCCAGAGCTCCGACTTTGTCAATGTGAAAATCAGGAGGCTCCCCTGCAGCCTGCCGGCCAGCCGCAGGGCCAGCCATGCCAGACTCGTGCGCACTGGCCCTTGGGCAGCCCCTGCACTCCCCCGCCTGCAGTCATGAGTGTTTGAGGCCAAATAAGCCAACTTTGGGTTTTATTAGCTGGTCACTATAGGCAACCGCATTTGAAGTCTCTGACCACAGTGTAAGAAGATCTCACTTGGAAGCCAGTGGGGGGTGGGGTGAGGTGGGGGTGGGGAGGCACCAGGGGTCCTGGCCAAGTCACTTAGGTGCCAGCATTCTGTCCGCCCATTTAGCCACAGTTGGGAGTGATGGTGGTTTAAGAGCTAAAACACTGTGCGTTTGTAAACCTACAGTAAATTTCGATTATAAATAGCTTCTAAACCGGTTCAATTTCTCATATCAAACTTTGCTTTATAGATATCTTTAAAATTTGCCATTTAGTAGTTGCTGATTTTCCATTTAAAAAAAAAACACTGGAAATAACCCTTTCAGGCTTAGAGGCCCTTTGACCACAGAATTCCTGTACTGTAAAAAGTGATGGAGCACCTCGTCTGCCCTCTTAGAACTTGGCCAGGACTTTGGCTTCTGCCCCGTCCCAAGCAAACCCTGTTTTAAGAAGAAAAAACAGTAGTAGTTACTCTTGTAGTATGATTCTAGAAAACCAGCATAAAATCCTTTTTAATGAAAAAATTCAAGGAAGTAGAAAACAGTATGTTGAGCAAGTTTACGTGATCCAGTTTTTTTTTAACGAATGATTAGTGCAGAGTGTGACCTTAAAGCACACTTCTGTTTTTCAGATTCTTTAGCAGGGGTTGGCACCTGTCTAAGCCTCTGCGATCTGCCTCCATCACCTGCGCACAGAAGGCGCCCCGCTCAGGGTGCGCCCTCCGCTTCGCTGGTCTTGGGCTGCCGATTCGCATCACAGTTGCATCTTGTCTAGAGCTGAGAAAAAACCCCAGGAACAGATCCCCGGGGTGTCCAAACCACCTGTGGTTGGTCTCTGAAATCCAGTCCCCCAGCCACCAACCAGTGTTCATTTCGCTCCCTGTCACACTGAGAATTGCACCCGATAGGGGCTTTGTTTACACACCTCCCAGAAAGTGCCCAGTGGGAGCGGTAGGCTAACGTTGGCTCAAGCGCGGTGAGAACTGTGGTGTCTGGCCAGCGTGGCAACCCTTTCTCATTTCTTGCTCCATTCCCTGCCCCGTTCAATTCCAGGCCTTTCCGTGGACAGTCCTCAGCCTTCTCCCTCCACCCGGAAGAGCCCACTGAGCCTGAGCCCTGCGTCTCAGGTGACTCTGGGCCCAGCTGAACAGGGCTTGTCCCCCCTCCTGAGCCCTGTCCTTAGCGACGCTGGCGGAGCCAGGATGGACGGCGAGGAGGAGCCAAAACACAAGGTGGGCGCCATCCCCGCAGGAGGCAGGCCGCTGGTGGGCCTGGTTTGCAGGGGGCCTGAGGGGGCCCAGGGCAGACTCTGTCCCGGTGAAACCTGCCCCTCGAACCGCACGTCACTTGGGGCTCTTTGGCCACCTTTGCACAGAGGCAGCCTTCCTTTTTCATTGAACGGCAATTCCTGGTACCTGTAGGCTTTAACGGGGTGCGGTGGGGAAGGCGGGGCCCTGGGGGCGCCCTCCGCCTCCTGCCCTCCCTCCTTTGTCGGACACTCTCGAACAAGCAGGTAACTGGGAGGGTGGCAGGGACCCCATCTTATTGGGCTCCGGGATCAGTGGGTTCTGAAGGAGAGACGGGGTGGGGTGGGGTCCGCACGGGGGAGCATGACACCAGAGGGGGAAGGAGGTGGGGGGTGCGGGTTTGAGGCGGCAGGTTGAGGCGTTGCCCACAGGCTTGGCTTTGCTCTCAGGGACAGGAGGCTGCAGGTCGGAGCGCCCCGGCTCGGGGACGCGGCGCTGGCCAGGGTCACCCATTGCGTGGCCACCCGCACCCTCCTGGCCCGTGCCCCGCTGAGTGGCAGCACAGACCAGGTGGTCCCGGCCGTGCGGCTCTGCGGGCGGGCACACGGGGGGGGCAAAGGGGCCAGGCAGCTGGGGGCTTGGGAGGGAGGGGTTGAATAATGGCTGGTGGGGCTGTGGCTGCCCAGAGCCATCTGTCCCCCGTAAGGAGTGGGGGTCCCCGAGAAGCAAGCTGGAAGGAAGCGAGGCTCAACTGGGCTGCCAGCGGTGGGGGTGGGGGGGCTGCCTCACAGGTGCCTGTCGTGTGGGGGAGCTTTCGTGGAGAACACCTTGGCAGGCCGTGGATCTCATCCCAAAGTTATGCTGAGGCCACCGTGCGTGGGACACGGGAGGTCCTTCGGGAGGCGGGGTCAACCTGATGAGGCCTTGCCCACACTCCTTCCTGGGGTGCTCCCCTCAGAGAGAGCAGGCCCTGAACTGGAAGGCAGCTGTCCTATCGGGTGCCAGACGAGGGTGGGGATCCCAGGACCCAGGCTCCGGTGCAGGGCTCACAGCCCCCACCCCAGGCCTCTGTTCACATGGGGCTGCCTGACAGAGGTCACTCTGGTCCCCCGAATGCCGTATTTGGCAGCAGGACTGTTGGCTTGGGATATTTTTATGTATTGATTTTGCTCACTGTTGCTTTGGTGCATAAACAGAACGGCTGGAAAGTTGCATAAAAAACTAAATTTTATTTTGTTACTTTTCCACACTACAAAAATAGTTGTCCTTTAGGTGGTTCCGTAGGGTGACTTGTACCACCTGAGGGTCACCGACCAGTTCACGGCAGGCGGCCATGGCCTTCCCGTCCAGACCAGGCCTCAGAGACTGAGCCTGGGAGCCCCACCGCAGGCTCGCAGAGCCATGGCCGGGCCCTGCACACGGGGACCCCGGGCCCCGCCCCGCAGTTCCCCTGCCTCCCCTCCTGTCCCCGGGGCTGCTCGGGCTCCAGAGCACTTTCCTCAGCGCTGCCCGCGGCCAGCCCACACCCAGCGCGGAGCCACGCGGGCCACGGACCCACGGGGACTCCCTGGCTGGGCCTCTGCCGCAGCTAAGCACTGTGGGGCATCTGCGTTTGCCTCTGGCTGCCGGGCTGCGTGCGACCTTTCCGGGGGGAGCAGTGTGCCCCTTGTCTCCTGGCATCCCGCCTCTCCAGGGTGTCCCACTTAACCGCTTAACTGGCTGTTTCTCCCCCTTTCCAACAGAAATCAGTGAGGACCGATAGTGTTCGGGAGGTCCGGAGGCTGAGGTGTTTGTGGGGCACCCCCTGTCCAGGGCTGTCGGGCTGCTTTCTGTGGGGGCAGGTGGCAGAGCTGGGCAGGAAGTATGTAGTCCTCCCGAGGCGGTGCGGCACCCCCCACACACACACACCCCCGCTGACCCGCGGCCAGGCTGGCCTGGCTTTTGCTCCCCTGGGCGTTTCCCTAAGAGGTTTTCGCTGCGCTGGAAACCAGCAGACCAGCCCTGGACACACAGGCAGGCCTTCCCTGGGCCGCTCCTGACCGCCCCTCCCTCGTGTGTCCCGTCACTAACTGGTGGTGCCTGTGACGTGTCAGTGAGCTCGTCGGAGACACTGCCGTGGCTGTGTTCCTGAGACTTTCTCTCTGGGTGCTTTCATCCCCCACGGAAGAGGACTTGGTCTAGAACCTCAGGGTGACCGTGTTCTGCAGGATCCCACTCAGGGCTAAGGTGCCGCTTGGGAGCCACGCAAAGGAAGTGTGGGTAGGAAGCCGGCTTACCTGCACTGGGCCCCCCGCCCAGAGCCCCTGGGCCGACAGCACGCAGCTGGAGGTGTCCAGAATAAGGGACATTTGGCTGCGTGGGGGGTGGGGTGGGGCAGGCAGAGCCTCCAGACCATGAACCTGGACCTCCTGGGAGGGCTCCTCCTGGGGGACTCTGAGCCCCAAGAGCTTGCCGGGCACACAAGCTCAGGTGGAGATGTGGTATGTCAGAGACTAGACAGATTTAGGGTTCGAAAAGTCATGTTTTAATAGCACAAAGCCCAGAAAGAAGTGAAGAGCATGAAGGTGGCCACTCCGCAGGGAGGGGGTCTGGAGCTCCAGGGACAAGGGGTGGGCACTCCAGGGAGATGCCTCCAGGACCCCAGTGTCGTGGGACCACAGAGCAGGCTCACCTGGCTGCCGGGACAGAGCGGCTGTTGGCTCTTTGCCAAGAGTGGGTCGCGGGGAGCATCCCTGTGGGTGGAGAGGCCACGGCCATGTCGGAGGTCTCTGAGGCACACAGGAGGAATGAGACTGTGTCACCACTGCGGGAACACGGCAGCCTCTAGTAAACTTCACTTGGGGGTGGGGGCACAGGGAAGAGGGCCCCCCCCAATATCGGCCTCTAGCCCAGCCTCGCCTGTCAGCCCCTCCCAGACTCATGGACACCCGGCTCCTCACCTTGGTCCCCAAACCTGTCACCTCGGGGATGGGAGCTTTGTCCCTGGGCCTGGACCCAAAGACACAGCCCACTTTGCCTCCTCTGTTGCTTGGCCCTCCTCCCACACCAGAACGTGACCTGGAGGCAGTGTCTGGTCCTGCTGCTGCCCTCCCCAGCTGTGGACAGATCCTCGATGATGCAGTGGCCTTCTGCCGGGCCCCAGCCCCCCACGCTGCTCTTCGTGCGGCATCCGGGCTCCTCCCGCGGACCCGGCACAGCTGGATAAGCTCCCATAGACCCCAGAGCTGCCCTGCCTTCCCCACCAGTAACCAACCCGCCCCCTCACCCTTGCCCTCCACCCAGCCTCCCAGTACGACCCACCCCCACCCCCCACCGCACACCTCCAGCCTCTCCCCCTCCCACTCCGCCGTTACGCCCCCTACTGGAGCTTCAGGGCAGGGGGCCTCTGCTCCTGGGCGATTCCCTGGTGCCTGTTTGGTGTCGTATGTGCTCTGTAGATGTTTGCTTGGTGGCCTCAGGGACAGTCAGCCCTAAAGAGGTCCTCAGCCAGGGGAGGAACTACGGGGGAGCGTGCAGGGATCGAACAGAGCCAGGTGTCTGCCAGGTGGGGCAGGACGAAGGAGGGACCTTCAGGCTGGACCTTGACAGAGGTGGCTACCTGAGGTGCTCAGGGCATGCAGGAGCTCTCACGTGGGACAGGGAGCCCAGGTTCCCAGGGGCCCGTCGCGGCCCTTCCTGCTCCTGAGAGTCGGTCCCGTCACTGCTGACTTGGCTGGAGGCACCTGAGTGTCAGGCAGAGGTTGTGACAGAATTCGGAGCACCCAGGGCGGAGTCATCTCTGGCCCTGCGCTCAAAGTGTGTTAGCTGGCATGATGCTCAAACAGCGGGCACAGTTAGAATGTACACTGTTTGGCAATTTTAGTGACTTTTTTGTGAATTCAGCTTAATCGTTTCTAGTCACATACATGCGTATATACAGACACATGTATCTGCTACCCAGCTACACCCCTGGTAGTGATAGCAAAACAAACCAGCAATAAGCTTCAATACATGTTGATGTTTGAACAGTGATTTTTTTTCCTAAAAAAAAAAAACCAACATAAAATAAGAAAAACGCATAAAGGAGATCCAGCTGGGTTTATGTTTTTACTCAGAAGTGAATCCCTTCAGGAATTACAGATGAAAAGTGCACAGTGATGTCAGCTTGAGCAGAAAATGAGAGCTGTGAACGTGGGTGATGTGGCTGACAGACACGCACTCACGTTGCCTGTGCTTCTTACAGAGCACGGCCGCAGACGAGGCCTATTTCATAGCAAAGGAGATTCTCGCTACAGAACGAACGTACCTGAAGGATTTAGAAGTTCTCACTGTGGTATGAAATCTAAGTCCTTTATTACTTTGTCTTCTTTAATATAATCTACACCAGAAATATAGCTTGTGGCCACCTGAGGTGTACATGTTTATATTCTATTAAATATATTGCCTTCAAGCCTATCTAAGTCCAGTCAGAATATTGAGTCCAAGTTTTTTGTAAAACTAGTATCCATTTGAAGCTTTTCACCCAGAATCGTTTTCCTATGTTGTGAAAATTGGGCAGTCAGCCAAGAGGATAGCTGTAGCACTGATTTGAACAGTGGGGACTCTGGGATCGGTGCTGGGTGTCCTATGGCTACAGACAATCAGGGATGAGGTCCCTCGGTCACCCTGAGCTCTTCCTGCAGTGGTTCCGCAGTGCTGTGGTCAAGGAGGACGCCATGCCTGCAGACCTGATGACCCTGCTCTTCTCCAACATAGACCCCATCTACGAGTTCCACAGAGGCTTCCTGCGCGAGGTGGAGCAGAGGCTGGCGCTCTGGTAACACCCTGCATACCTGGCGGCCCCTGCCCTGGACCCCCACCTCGGTGGCTCCACCCTTGTGGCTGGATCACTTCCTCGGGAAATTCCCAGCTTCAGAAACGAATTCATAAGAACCATTTTTTCATCGAAGTATATTTTTAAAATTTGTGGGGGGAGTAGACCTATAACAGCCACTTTTGTTCTTCCTATTCCAGAAGTAAAAGTAGATCCCCTTTTTTGCCTCATTACCGTCTCCTGTCAAATATGGGCCTTCCACCTCTGAGCATCTCACTGCCATTCTGACTATGACTGGGACACCCAGGCACACTAGCGTCAATCAAAGTACAGCTCACAAGTTTTAACAAGGTTTTGACAATATTTGTCCATCTCTACTCCAGGGAAGGGTCTTCCAGTGCCCATTCCTCAGGCGACCATCAACGGATCGGTGACATCCTGCTCAGGAACATGCATCAGCTAAAGGTACCACTGGTTCATGTGATGACTCCACGCCTAGCAAGTGACAGCCACCCTCAGCCTTGCCGTCAGGGCAGCATCCCCTCAGAGCAGTCATCCCCTGGACGCAGCTTCCCCTTGGGCAGTTTTCCCCTCTGGACAGCTTTCCCCTAAAGACAGCTGTCACCTCAGAGCCCATTTCCCCTCGGGACAGTGTTCCTTGTGGGACAACAATCTTCCAGGAGGCTTTTCCCCCCAGGACAGGGGTCCCCCAGGATAGTGTTTGCCTCAGAACCGAATTCATCTCAGGTCAGTTTTCCCCTCAGGGTAGCTTTCCTCAGGACACCCTTCCCCTCAGGACAGCGTTTTGTTCAGGACAGAATTTCCCTCACGGTAACCATTCCTTCTGGGCAGCGTTCGTTCCCCTAGAATGACACACAAGTCAGGGTGCCGTTCCCCTCAGATCGGGATTCTCAGGCCACCATTCCCTTTAGGACAGCTTTTCCCTCAGGACGGCAAAACCTCCGGGTGCCTGGGTGGCTCAGTCAGTTATGAGTCCAACTCTTGGTTTCCACTCAGTTCATGGTCTTGCTGTTTCACGAGTTCAAGCGCCAGGTCAGGCTCTGTGCTGGCAGCAAAGACTTCTTGGAATTCTCCCCCTCTCTCTGTCCCTCCCCCACTCGCACTGTCTCTGTCTCTCTCAAAATAAATAAACTTTAAAATTTTTTTATTTTACTTAAGTTTTGGGTTTTTTTTTTTAATGTTTTTTAATGTTTTTTATTTATTTCTAGGAAAGAGAGAGAGAGACAGCGTGAGCAGGGGAGGGTCAGAGAGAGAGGGAGTCACAGACTGAAACAGGCTCCAGGCTCTGAGCTGGCAGTCAGCACAGAGCCCAACGCGGGGCTCGAACCCACGAACCACGAGATCATGACCTGAGCGAAAGTCGGACGCTTAACCGACTAAGCCACCCGGGCGCCCCTGGGGTTTTGTTTTTTTTTTTTAATGTTTGTTCATTTTTGAGAGAGAGAGAGACAGAGCACGAGGTGGGGCAGACAGAAAGGAGACACAGAAACAGGTTCCAGGCTCTGAGCTGTCAGCACAGAGCCCGATGCGGGGCTCAAACTCACAAACCATGAGATCATGACCTGAGTGGAAGTCAGACACTCAACCAACTGAGCCACCCAGGTGCCCCTAAAAATTTTTTTTAGAAAAGACTGCAGACCCTAAGGACAGGGTCCCTCAGTGTAGTTTCCTCTTCAGGACATCAGGACATCATTCTCCTCAGACACCCCTCCCCTAAGGATAGCATTTCCCTCAGGACAGCATGAGAGGGGATAGCATGCTGAGGGCTGGCGCTCCTGACGCCTGCTGCTCCGTGAGCCACAGTGGGGCGTCAGCCCCTGGCTGCCCCATGTAGCTGGTGCTGCCCTTGCCGAGCCACCAGCTGCAGTGGGATGTGCAGGAATGTCCAGCTGGCACTGGGTTTTTGTACACAGGTCTGCCAGCTTAGGGTTCAGGTTGTTTCCCTCAGAGGTGTTAGAGCTCCCGCAAGGGAATGTTCCAAGGAAAGGATTCTGGGGAGCCACAGTGAGCAACATGGTCTCTCATTAGGGCCACTTGTCACAGGTGTTGAAAACAATGGAGCCAGCTCTGCTTTTGCTGTTCGGGGGTCTTACTCTAGTGCTCGTCCTGAAGCAGCCCTGCGGCATCCTGCCCAGGGACTCAAACCCTTCTCGTACTGCCCTGGGCCCCCAAGCCCTCACGCCCACTCGCTGGGCTGGCCGCCGCCTCCGTGCCAGGCCTGGCCTTCCACCCAATCCAGCCAGATTCCTGACACACCTGTAGGCCCCATTCCACTCCTAGAGGCCTGAGGGGCCCACAGGATCTCTCCATTTGTCTTCAGATAGCCCTGCTTGGAGCCCCTTCTCTTACCCTGAGACCTTTTTTGGTTTTCTGAGCCAGGTGGCGAATTCGCCATTTCTACCCCAAAAGCACTTGCACAAATTTTTTTTTTTAATTTTTTTTTTTTTTTTTTTTTTCTAGGAGAGAGAGAGACAGCGCGAGCAGGGGAGGGTCAGAGAGAGGGAGTCACAGACTGAAACAGGCTCCAGGCTCTGAGCTGGCAGTCAGCACAGAGCCCGACGCGGGGCTTGAACCCACGAACCGCGAGATCATGACCTACGCGAAAGTCGGACGCTTAACCGACTAAGCCACCCAGGCGCCCCAACTTGCACAAATTTAAAATCAAAATACACACAAATATGTTTGAGGTTATCGTATCACAGACGTTATGTGTAACATTAGCAAAACAAACTGATTTAATATCGAAACCTTCTAGAAGGTAGAGAGGGACTGGTTGGGATTATCTGTGTAATACTCAGAATCCATTCACGTGTGCTTTGACCGGTGCTATAAGAATGTTAGGAGTGATTATTTCCTCTCTGACAAGTGGCTTAAACACCTGCTCCGCTCTCTGCGTGCCCGGGACCCGCGGCTTCTGCGGGCTGACGGCAGAGCGGAGCTTGATCTTTCCCCGCCGACCGGCACCGCCGTGTCGTGTGAGGCAGCTCGTGGCCCTCTTGGCACCAGTCCTTCATCTGTAAAGTGGGGCGAAAGCGCTGTGTCTGCTGAGCACGTGTGGCGGAGACTGGGCTGCGGATGAGCCCCACGCTGCCGTCTCTGCAGTTTGGTCTTGTGCACACCGGGCCGTCCGTTTCTGTCTTGCCACACATTTCCGGCTGGCGTATGTCATCCACACCGACCAGCCTGTCCGTGCAGCCCCCTCTCCCGCGCCTCCTAACCTAAGACCCTGCCTTTTATGCCTCACAGGAGTTCACCGGCTACTTCCAAAGGCACGACGAAGTCCTGACAGAACTGGAAAAGGCCACTAAACGCTTTAAGAAGCTAGAGGCGGTATACAAAGAGTTCGAGCTCCAGAAAGTCTGCTACTTGCCTCTTAACACGTTCCTGCTGAAGCCCATCCAGCGGCTGGTGCACTACCGCCTGCTGCTGAGCCGGCTGTGTGGGCACTACGCGCCTGGGCACCGTGACTACGCCGACTGCCGAGGTGAGTGTGGGCTGGGGCCCCTGCCCCCTAGCGCCGCCACGGCCGGATGGGTGGGACCCGGGCTGGCCAGGTGCCGGAGCCGGTGTGGCCACAGCTCTGAGGGCATCGCTACGGGGCAGGAGCACATGGGCTTTCTCACGTGGGAAGCGCAGGGTGTGCGGCTTCCCCCCTGGAGGGCCGGTCTGGCCGCTATTGGCCCTGCCTCCCGCCCTCCCCTCCCCCTAGCTGACGGAGAGGTGGGTGCCGGTCCTCCAGCACCGCCACCCCAGGGCACGCTCTTCTCTGCACATGTGCGCGGTGTAGGGAAGGGCTCCCGTTGCCTTGCAAAGTCACAGGGAGTGGCCTCCTGCTGTGAGGGCCCCCCTCCCCCCCAACGTCCACTGCTGGTGGGAGCAGTTCTCAGAGTGACCATTCCTGGCCTTGAAGCTTCAGCTCTAAAAGTCCAGCATGTGGGCCAGGATGGCCCATTTGAAATTTCTATATACATGGGCTTGGTCATTTTTATTTGTGTTAAAGGAGCAAAGGAATCCTGAGCTCAAAATCCTGAGCTCTTAAACCTACAAATGGCTTCTAGTTTTGTACTCCTGCTGCTGGGGGTTCGTACAAGTCAGTCCACCACTGTCACTAAAAGATGAAAGATTATTTAGCTTTTCCTTCTAGCTGGTCCCCCCTAGTCCTAAAGGGGAATAAATAAGATACTTTCTGATGGGTCATATGATAGTGACATCTCCCTTCCTCTTCGTTCCCAAAGCGAGTGTCTTCTGCTCACTAAAAGGACAAAATTGTCAGAAATGCTTGTGAGCACATTTAGGGAAATATAAGTGCAGCGCATTTATAAAGCTCCCGGTGGCCGTGGGGTGGGCGGTGCTGGCAGGGGAGGCCCGGGCTCCGGGATGTGGCGGGGAGGCCAGTGCAAGGACAGAGGGCCGGGCCCCCTTGCTCCCGTCAGCTTCCCACTCAGCAGAGCCCATCCCAATGGCCGATGGGAAAACCCGTTGAGGCTGCGTTTCTGAACACACCGTGTAAATCGTTACGACAGTGTTGATAATCCGACAGCCTGGATGGGTTTGCTTTGGAGCCTGGCCGTCCCTAGAGCACTGGCAAAGCCATGCGTGAAGCATAAGCTTAGTGGACAGCAGCGCTCAGGCCCCTCCTCACCTGCTCCCTGACCTCTAGGGCCTCCTTGAACCTGCTGGGCAAAAGGGGATCCCTTTAGGTTAAGGCTTGCGTTGTTTTTGTGTCCTTTGTTCGGTAAGGGTCTCCCAAGGTCACGGCCTGGCACTGGCTAGGCGCCACACGTGCGTGTCCCATCCCTTGACATCACGATGGTTCTGTGGAGACTTGGGCACAGGTGGGCCTGGGACATCAGGTTAGCAATAGGTCAGAAGCATGTCCCCAGCTTCCAGCAGCTTCCAGGGCCAACCAACGTGCAGTACGAGCCTGTGTCCCAGCCCTGCACTCCATGCACACACAGCGTCTGAAAGCAAGTGGCACTGGCTAGGCAGCCCGCACCGCAGGGCAAAGCCAGTGTCTGCCTGACAGCGCGTCCAGACTTTCGGGGGCCCTGCGGTGTGACAAGGCCAGAGGGGGCAGGCGCTCAGGAGCGCGCATGGTCCCCGGGACTCTTACAGTGTTTGGCCGCGTCACACACATGTCGTTTCTGGAGGAGTAACTCAGCAGAGCACGAGCTTTCTTCTCTGACTTGATCCTCTTAAAGCTGTGAGGCCGGTGTCATCACCCCACTGGGAGCAACCAGCTTGCAGGGGTGGAGCCGAGGGCAGACGCTCACACCGTGCCTCTTGCGCCCCCCAGGCAGCAGTGGCCAGGCTGTCAGTGGGAGTTCTGGAGGGAGGACAGAAGATTCTCTGAGGCGTCCCAGCGAGGACACAAGATGTGGCCACTGCGCTCAGGCCAAGTGGTTGCTCCCAGTGTGGCCTGGTCGGGGCTGCGAAGATCACCCTCAATGGCTGCTTTTGTGTTTTGTCTGGATGAGTTTCCCGTCCTGATGATAAACCTCCATATCTGTTCTGGAACTAGAAGATTAGCATTCCTCCACTCAAGGAGAAAAAGACAAAGGTTTTGAAGATGCACATTATTCGCCTTCAAACTACAGTAGCTGATGCTCCCTAAAGGACAAATACAGCTGTGCTCAGAACATAGTTATTCACACTCTCCTTCCTCTTTTCCAAGCCTGAGTGTTAGCTAGTCGGTGGTTTGGATGGAACAAGTCCAGATTTCGAGAGATCTGCAGGAACCCCCACGTGCTGTACCTGGCAGCTAAAAACCATGGACGCCAGTCCTGTGAGCAGTTGGGAGTAGAATGTTCCTTGGATTAAAACTGCCTTTTAAAATGCCAGTCCCATGGGGCGCCAAAGAGGCTCAGTCGGTTAAGTGGCCGACTTCAGCTCAGGTCATGATCTCGCGGTTCGTGGGTTCGAGCCCCGCGTCAGGCTCTGTGCTGACAGCTCAGAGCCTGGAGTTGCTTCAGATTCTGTGCCTCCCTCTCTCTCTGACCCTCCCCTGCTCACGCTGTCTCTCTCTCTCAGAAATAAATTTTTTAAAAAAACATTAAAAAATAATAAATAAAATAAGATAAAATAAATAAAATAAAATAAAAAATAAAATAAAATAAAAAACACCAGTCCCTGTTGCAGAGGTGTGGGTGGAGGGTTCTGCCCATGCCTCTGGCCCGGGTGCCTGTCCTGAGGGGTCTCTCCTCACAGATGCCCTCCAGGCCATCACAGAAGTGACCTCCACACTCCAGCACAGCCTTGCCCGGCTGGAAAACCTCCAGAAACTGACAGAGCTGCAGCGGGACTTGGTCGGCATCGAGAATCTCATCACTCCCGGCAGGGTGAGTGACTTCGAGAAAGTTTTGTGAGATGGTCACCTAATTGTTTGGTCTTTTTATCCAGTGTAAACACAACACATTGCTGTATTAGCTTCAGGTGCACAGTATAGTGATTGTCCTGTGCTCATCAGGGTGAGCGGCTGCCCACCCACCTCCCCTCTGGGAACCACCAGTGTTTTCTCTATGGTTAAGATTCTTTGGGGGGTTTGTCTCTTTTTTTCATCCATTTGTTTTGTTTCTTAAATTCCACGTATAAGTGAGATCATATGGTATTTGTCATTCTCTGGCTTCTTTCCCTTAGCATTATACTCTCTAGATCCATCCATGGCTTTGCAAATGGTAAGATTTCATTCTTTCTTATGGCTGAGTAATATTCCATTGTATGCATACGCCACACGTTCTTTATCCATCCGTCAGTGGCCACTTCAGTTGCTTTTATATCTGGGCTACTGTAGATGATGCTGGAGTGAATACAGAAGTGCAGCTAGCTTTTCAAATAGTGTTTTCTCTTCTCTGGGTAAATACCCAGGAGTGGGATTACTGGATCATATGGTAGTTCTGTTTTTAATTTTTTGAGGAACCTCTATACTGTTCTCCAGAGCAGCTCCACCAGTTTGCATTCCCGCCAGCAGTGCAGGAGAGTTCCTTTTTCTCCACATCCTCACCAACATCTATTGCTTCTTGTGTTTTTAAGTCATTCCAATAGGTGTGAGGTAATCTCTTGTGCTTTCCATTTGCATTTCCCTCATGATGAGTGATGTTGAGCATATTTTCATGTGTCTGTTGGCCATGTGGGTATCTTCTTTGGAGAAATTTGTTCATGTCTTTTGTTCAAATTTTAATTGGAGTATTTGTATTTTTCATGTTGAGTCATGTAAGTTCTTTATATATTTTTGATACTAATCCTTTCTCAGATTTCCTTTGCTGTGCCAAAAATAAAAAACTTATTTGGATGTAGTTCCAATAGTTTATTTTTGCTTATGTTTCCCTTGCCTCAAGAGAGAGATCTAGAGGGATGTTGCTGAGGCCAATGTCAGGGAAATTACTCTGAAGTTTCCTCTTCTAGGATTTTTATGGTTTCAGGTCTCACATTTAGGTCTTTAATCCATTTTGAACTTATTTTGCATGTGGTGTGAGAAAGTGGTCCAGTTTCTTTCTTTTGCATGCTGCTCTCCAGTTTTCCCAGCACCATTTGTTGAAGAGGCTGTCTTGTCCCCATTGTGTGTCCGTGCCCCTTTTGTCAAAGGGCAGTTGGCCATATAATCATGGCTTTATCTCGGGGCTCCGCTCCGCTGCTCTGTGTGTCTGTGTGTCTGTGTTTGTGCCGGCGCCACCTCGGTTTGATGACTGCCTCTTTGTAGCAGGTCTTGACCTCTGGGATTGTGATGCCTCCAGCCTCATTCTTTTTCACTTGGTTGCATGTAATTGAGACATGAGTCACATACCACGTAATTCCTCCTTTAAAGCAGGCAGTCCAGTGAGCTGTAGTGTGTCCACAAGGCTGTACAACCATCACCACTAATTCCAGAACGTTTTAATCCCCCGCGAAAGAAACCCTGTACGTGTTAGTCACTCCCCTCCCCCGTACCCAATCCATGGCAGCTACTAATGGGCTTTCAGTGCATTTGCCTCTTCTGGACGTTTCCTCTAAGTGGAATCACTATGTGGCCTTTGTGTCTGGCTTCTTTCACTGAGCATCATGCTTTTTGGGTTCATGTTGTAGCCCGTCAGGGCCTCACTCACTTTTGTGGCTGTAAATCCCCTTCAGTGCATACAGCGTACTCTCTGTATCCGTTCATCTGCGGCTGGACATTTGGGCTGCCTCCCCTTTATGGGGACCGTGAACGACACTGCTGTGAACATCTGTCCCTGCCACACGGGTCCTTCTGCGAGCACATTTTTAGTTTTCCTGGGTAGACACCTAGGAGTGGACCTGCTGGGTCATGTGGGAACTGGGCTGAACCTTTTGAGAAACTGCCGGTTTTCCAGTCTTGCACAGTTACTAGACAGCTTTACATCCCCCCCAGGGGTGTGCTGGGGTCCCGGCTTCTCCATACCTCGTGCCTGTGATTCTAGCCATCAGGCTGCTACGGAGGGGTCTCACCGCGGTTATGATTTGCATTTCTCACATGGCCGATGCCAAGCTTTGCCATGTGTTCGTTGGCCGTTTGTGTGCCTTCTCTGGAGAAATGCCTCTTCGATCCTTTCTCCGCCTGGTTGTCTTTTTGCTGTTGAGTTGTGAGATTCTTCATCTGTTTTGGATACCAGACACTTACCACAACAGGATTTGTAAATATGACCTCCCATCTTGTGGGTTGTTTTTTTTACTTTCTCAGTAGTATCACTTACAACACAGAAGTTGTTGGGTTGGGTTTTGTTTGGGTTGGTTAGAATTTTTTTTTTAATTTTTATTTATAAATAAAATAAATGTTTTTTAATGTTTATTTACTTTTGAGAGAAAGAGACAGAGCATGAGTGGGGAAGAAGCAGAGAGAGGGAGACACAGAATCCGAAGCAGCTCCAGGCTCTGAGCTGTCAGCACAGGACCAGACGCAGGGCTCCAACTCACGCACCATGAGATTATGACCTGAGCTACAGTCACACGTTTAACTGACTGAGCTGCCAGGCGTCCCCAGAAGCTTTTCATGAAATCCAGTTTACCTTTTCTGTCTTGGGTTGCTTGTGCTTTAGGTGTCACGGCTTAGCCATCACTGCCGAGTCAATGGTGTGACATTGCGTGTCTGTTTTCTTCTAGAAGCTTTCTGTGTTTCAGCTTTATATTTATTTACTAATGTTTATTTATTTTTGAAAGAGAGCATCATCATCAGGGCGCCTGGGTGGCTCAGTCGGTTAAGCATCCGACTTCAGCTCAGGTCATGATCTTTGTGGTCCGTGAGTTCAAGCCCTACGTCGGGCTCTGTGCTGACAGCTCAGAGCCTGGAGGCTGTTTCCGATTCTGTGTCTCCCTCTCTCTCTGCCCCTCCCCTGCTCACACTGTCTCTCTCTGTCTCAATAACAAATAAAACATTAAAAAGAGAGAGAGAGCATCAGCAGGAGAGGTGCAGAGGGAAAGGGGGACAGAAGACCAAAGTGGGCTCCATGTTGACAGCAGACAACCCAACACGGGGCTCCAACTCGTGACCAGTGAGATCATGTCCTGAGCCGAAGTTGGACACTCAGCTGAGCTACCCAGGCGCCCCTCAGCTCTTATATTTAGATTTGATCCATTTTTTGTTCGTTTTTATGTGCGCTGTGAGGGAGGGGTCCCACTCCATTCTTTCCCATGTGGACACCTAGTATTCTCAGCACCATTTGTTGAACTCTCGGGAGACACAGATGTGCAGGTTTCTTGCTGAACCCTGGCTCTCTTCCCTGGGTCTGCATGTCTCCTGGGCTGCTGATTTCGCCACTAATGCTTTTTGCTTTGAACTTAGTACTATCAACCTAAGAAAACCTTTTTATTTCTTTTCTTTTCTTTTTTTTTTTTTTTTTAATTTCTGAGAGAGAGACAGCATGAGCAGGGGAGGGTCAGAGAGAGAGGGAGATACAGAATCTGAAACAGGCTCCAGGCTCTGAGCTGTCAGCACAGAGCCCGACGCAGGGCTCAAACCCACAAACCATGAGATCATGACCTGAGCCAAAGTCAGATGCTTAACCCACTGAGCCACCCAGGTGCCCAAGAAAACCTTTTTAAGGGTTGCATGGGGATGTTTCTTGTCTTAACACAAATGTGTGTAATTAGACTGTGGTATGTAAGTCACGTGTCCATGTTAGCCTTGTTAGAAGGTACAGAGAATGTGGGGTCACAAGGACAAAGAAATGAGCTACACTAAAATGTATAGGAAGGGGGCGCCTGGGGGGCTCAGTCAGTTCAGCGTCCAACTTAGGCTCAGGTCATGATCTCACAGTTCGTAGATTTGAGCCCCATGTCGGGCTCCGTGCTGACAGCTCAGGGCCTGGAGCTGCTTCGGATTCTGTGTCTCCCTCTCTCCCTGCCCCTCCCCTGCCCAAGCACTGTTTCTGTCCTCTCTCAAAAATAAATAAAACTCCTCCTGGAGTCAGGGCTTTGGTTGATACCCAGACAGCTTCGTTTCCTTTCTCCCCATGACCACGCGGCTGCAGGGTTCTGCTCCTGGCAGTTTCCCTGGCGCCCCACACGGGGTTATAGGTGGTGGCCCCAGGGAATCATCACTACGGGGACTGGAAAATCAGGGTGGGTGCTCTGTGTGGCCCGGGCCGGCTGCTCCACCTTTGGGGCCACAGGGAGGCTGGCGTCAGCTGCTAGGCTCAGCGCCTGGCGTGAAACGGCTGGTATGCAAACGCTTGGTGCCATGGTTGTTTTTAGCCCAAATCTCTGTCTTTATGACCCAGGGCTCCTGCTAAATGCTCGTGTCAGAGACAGGAGCCACGCCAGGGATGTGAGCAGAGGAATTTAAGAGCCAGGATTATTAACTAGGAAGAAAGCTGATAACGAGGTACCAGAGGGTCAGACGAGCCGTATGAAGGAGGCAGAACACAGGTGCTGCCCAGGGCGAACCCGTGGTGCTGCGGGCACCCTCACACTCCGCCGAGAAGGGGCAGCTGCCCAGCGGGTCCCTGGGTGGCAGGGGAGGAGCCAGCCGTGTAGGGGCAGGAGCCTGCAAACAGGATGGGGAGGGGCTGGGCTCCCCGCTCACCCTCTCCAGGAAAGCAGGACTGCACAGGCGGGTCCGCGGGGTTCTAGGCAGTCCTCCTTTATATGCCCTCGGGTCCTCGGGGTGTGAAGCTCATGCTCCCACTTATCTACAAGGAACGACAGATAGCAGGAGAATGTCTGGAAAATGTCCAAACCAGAATTCTTCGGGAGTACCAGGACCGACCCTTCCTGCCCCCGGCGGCCCTGGGCAGTGGTGCTCCAGGCAGGTGGGGGAGTGTGAGGGTGTCCCTGGGTCCTGGCGGTGCAATGGGACCCCGGTGGCAGAGGCCGCCCCCTCTCCTCTTCCTCCGTGGAGGGACTGGCCAGGAAGAGTGCGGTGCCCCATCCGCAGCTCCAGCCCCACCAGGGCCTCAACCCCCTTGGTGGGAAAGCCTGTGTGGTTTTGGGGATCTTTTCTCCAACGCCAGGGCCCAGGCTGCAGCTGACACTAACAACCTGTGAGCATTCAGTGGGTCCAGCCGTCCCGTCCTCCTCCCTCCCATTCTCAGGCTGCTCTGGCCCAGTTTTTCCTCAAAGGTGAACTCAGGTACCTATCTGTGTATATGAACCTTCCAGAAGCTTCCCCTCAACAAGAACAATACCCTTTGCTGTCCTTGAAGCCCCTCAGCATAGCTGGCCGGGAGCGAGATGGGTCTGCAGATGTCAGCAGAGCCTGGGGACCGACTTGGGATCCAAGGGAGGTCGGGGGGAGGTTTGGAAAAGCATGGAGCATCCTGGGCAGGCGGGCGCTGCCAAAGGGCCAGGGGCCTGTGAGTGGCTCATCCAGACAGGCTCAGAGAAGTGTAAATGGTGACATTAAACTGGCCCTTGGCCCCGCCAGCACACCCGCAGAGGTGGCCTTTGGCACAAAGAGAACCTCATCTCTCTCTTTCAGGAGTTTATCCGCGAGGGCTGCCTTCACAAGCTCACCAAGAAGGGCCTGCAGCAGAGAATGTTCTTTCTGGTAGGTGGGGTGGGTGTGGTTGCGTCCTGTGAGCAGGCCAGAGTCAGACAGGAGCCCACCTAGGACTGCGGGAAACACTCCCCGGAGGCGCCTTCCTCATTCTGTGCTCCGGGCGCCTGTCAGGTCCATCAGAAAACCGAATATAGAAAAGTCCGCGTTCCCGTTGCTGCAGGAATGTTAGGCTGAGCGCTGGCTTTGCCTCGGAGAGAGGCCCTCCCAGCAGGTCTCCTGGATCACTCCTTCCTCGTGCCACGTAGGGCACCAGCCTGACCCGTCCTGGCCCAACTAGAAGACCAGCCAGAAGTGCCCACCGCCTCCGGCCGGCGGGCACCGGGCGCAGGCCTGAGATCTGCCGCTCCTGCGGTTACCAGCTCGTCAAAATAATTGTGTGACTGAAAAAAAAAATCCCTTTCTTGCCCAAATTCTGCAGCAAGCCGAACAGATTGATAACCACGTAAAGGCCCTGGGCACTGAAGTTGGTCTGTTAAGTCACTGAAACTTGTCACTTGTTCTTAAGCTTCGTGTAACACAGCCTCTTGCATCAGTTCTCAGATGTGCTGCTCTACACGAGCAGAGGCGCCGCGGGCAGCAGCCACTTCCGGATCCGGGGCCTCCTCCCGCTCCGCGGCATGCTGGTGAGTGCGGGGCGCCCGCCCGTCCCCGTCTCTGTCCCTCCTGGCGCCACTCCCCTGGGGGGAGACCCCAGCCGGGTGCTCCGGGAATGGGGCTGACACAGCTTTTGAAAAAGAACCCTGACCCGCTAGTTCTGAGGACTGGGGAGCCCTCCTCTGCTCGCGAACTCACCTCTCCTCACACGCCGTTCTCTCCACACCCTGACCGCTCCCAGTCACGTCACACGCATGCACATGCACACACAGTTTCATAACCGGAAGACAGCACCACCGACGACACGCCATCAGGCTGCAGTTGGGGGCCGGGCTCGGGCCTCCCCGCCACGTCCTGTGAGCTGGCCACAGGGAACGCCGCACCCCCTCCATGCGCCGCTGTAGCGGCCTGGGCCATCGGCGACCCCGTGGCACAACGTGCCCTCTGTCCACACCACGCACCGGTCAGCGTGTCTGTGTCCCCCCAGCACAGGCACGACCAGACACTTCGGTGTGGTCTCCACGAGCCCTTCGTTTTGATGTGACCCAGTTCCTCAGCCCTAACCTTTTGTGGTCGGTGCTTTCTGTGGCCTGACGATGACCCCGCGTGAAGGTCTGAGAGAGATTTCCGCACACCCCTCCCTGCCCTCAGCCCAGACCCCATCTTTGGGAACCGTAAAGACGGCTGGCCAGATTCGGGTTCTGGCCACAGAGGTGTGCCATTGGTCCAGGTCGGGCCACGCTGCAGTGAGCGTCTCCCTGCAGTCCCCCCCCCCCCCCCCCCATTCTGGGCGTCCGCCCCTGGGGCACTCGGACACCCCTCTGCTACATGTGGCTGGTCTGCCTCAACCTCCCAACCCTTCTTCCAGGGCGCTCCCCCTTCCTGGCCCCCGGTGTTCCTCGGCACTGTCCCTCCTCGTGGGCACCTGGGCCGGTAACGTTTGGTTGTTCTCTAGCCCTCAGCACAAAGGGGCCTGTCTGAATGCACGCAGCTGCCCTCACTGGACGCAGACCCCATCTGTTCTAAAGTATATCTTTTAAAATTATACTTTTATTATAGAAAAAAAACCCAGAAAACATAAAAATCACTCATAACTTCACCACCAAATAACACGCACTGCTGGCATGTTGCGACATGCCCTTCAGGCTTCTCCTGTACTGGAACCTTCCTGGGGGCCCCGGCGCATTCACCTACAAGCTGTTCTGTGACTTGCCCTGTTCTTGCTCAGCGGTTTGGCCCTAACGTCCCGTGCTTGTAACATGCTTGGCTCTGTGTGCATTTACCGGAGATGACTGGCGGACCGGGAAGCCAGTCTCCGGTTTTCTTAACTATTTCCCGACACCGGACAGTATGGTTCCGTTTAGTTTTTCAGAATTAGAAATAACACCATTGGATTTCGGTCTTTCCACACCTCCCTGACTGCGCCCAGCACACGCTGGTTGAGCCTGGGGCACGCTCGTTTTAAGGCTCCAAGTATCACCTCTGGTCACCGTCGGAACATACGCACGGGCCAGCCTCTCACTCAGTGCGCCCGAGCCTCTTTCCACGGAATCAGGGAGCACTGGGCCCTCACCCCTCATCCTTCACCGTCCGGGGAGCGGCGCGGCCTCCGGACAGTCACGGAGGCTGACGGAGTCCGTGTCTCCCGGAACCTGGGGCCTCCCTGAGGCGGCGCCGGGTGTCTGCTGCCGCATCTCTGTGGTCAGCTGCTCCCACACATCCGTGCCGCATTCACAGACGCCGCCGCTCGCGGAGGCCGCGCACCCCTCCCCGCCCCGATGGTCTTGCCTGCGGTTTGGTGTGATCTGGTGGGACTGGAAGTGCGCTGGTCAGGGGTCGTGTGGGTCTCCCTCCTGGGCCGGAACCTGGCACGGGAGGGAATTCAGACATTTTTATACGGTCAGGTCCGTCGTCTTTTCCGTCACGGCTCCCATCCTCCGTGCGGGCCCGGGAAGCCCTTCCCCACGCCAGCATCACACTGGCGTCTTTCCGCTCTTGATATGTTCCGTCTCCTTCTTCCTCCTTCATAAACTGCCTGAACGCACGTCCTCGGGCACAGCCAGACAGGAGCGCCCCGTGTCCCCCTCGCGTGCCGCGTCCTTCGTTGCGTCGGTTTCCCCCGGACCTGCGAGGCTGCCCTCGTCTGGCCCTCGCACTCGGGTGCTTTCTGGGCCTTCTGTCCTGTCTCTCCGGGCCGACGTCGGTCCACATTGTTCTGATCCTGATTCATGTGTCGTGTGGGGGAGGTGCTTTCGGGAAGTTCAACCGCTTCTTGGTCCTCCTTTTTAAAAAGTTCTTTGCGACTCTCAAGTATTTAATTCTTCCAAATAAGCTGAGGAATTGTTTGGACAAATTCCTTCAAAAAACAGCACGGGGATTTCTATTGAATGGCACTATGTTCACCCGACTTAGGGGGGGACGAACGTCCTGACCTCTTGCTGCCCTTTGCTCACGCTTGTTCCAGGTAATTTGTGTGCCGAGTGAGGCGTGGTGGCCGGCACCTCGTGGGCCCCGCACACAGGAGACTGTCCCTCCGCGGGGCTGGCTGTAAGCGGCTGGTCCCGGGGACCAGCCGGCCGGCTCTCATCCTGAGTGCGGAGGGAAGGGTGACGGGTCTTGGCTTTGGGACGAGGACCCCTGTCAAGGTTATGGCTTCCTCCTGGCGCGTGCGGCGTGTGGAGCAATGGCCGCCCTTTCTCCGTGGATTTCCTGACAGCAAGAATTCTGTTCATCAGCTTCCCAGCGGTGACGCACCCTGGCCTCCCTGAACAGCCTCCCTCGGTCACAGGACTAGTCAGTTCTTGTCTGTGCTCTGGGTGTGATCGGGAGTATTTTACTGGGGAGGTACTGCAGTCAGTCACTTGGAACCGTGATCAGTCTGTTAGGGTTTCCTCTGAAGCTAACTTGGTCACGTTAGGTACCAGGTTTATAAAGCGAATTGTCCATTTCCCTTTTTGATAATGAAAATGCTCAACATTTTTTCCTGTGCTTGACTTTCAGCTAATAGTGCTGGACCCACCGGTGAGTAGTCGGGTGCCCTGCGGCCCACAGCTCGCCCACCTGGGTGGCAGGTGCCGTGGCCTGGGGATCCCCGCTCCCCTGTAGCCCCTCGTAGTCAGCAGAGACCTGCGTGGCACAGGGCTTCCGAGGCACCTGTCGTGCCCGCCCCGCTCAGCACGCCCGCCTCTCCTCCCGCCACAGGTGGAAGAGGGCGAGGGTGAGCGGTCTGTCCCACACTGTTTCACCATCTGTGCGGCTCAGAAGACAGTCGTGGTGGCAGCCAGGTAAGTGTGCTCCACGTGTGCCCCCAGCGGCCCAGGGTGGGGCTTCCGGGCACGAGCGGGGTTGTCATGGAGTGTGTGACGCGGGAACAGCTTCTCCCGTGCTGGGAAGCAAGTGACTTTTGAGACCGTCCCCGTGGAGCGGCCACGGTGCTGTCGAGCTGCCTCCGAGCCTCGGCTCACAGCACTCGACCAGGGGCAGCCCATGTGGTTGGTGGCACTCGGGGGCCCCTCATGCCGGGGGAGGGGCCTGCGGGGCAGCAACCTGGGGCCTGGCCTCCACCCACCCCCACGGCCGAGCCAGAGCTCGGGGGCAAATGGCCACTTTCCCCCAATCACACCAGTGGGAAGGAGGCCAGAGCTCCAAGGTGAGCAGGGAGCCGAGCCCCTCCCCTGCGGGAGCTGGGGGTCCCTGGCACCTTCCAGGGGACAGGCATTCCTCCCCCTGGCAGGCACCTGGGCTGCCATCAAAGAGCACAGGACACTTAGCGCCCCACCAGGAGGCCGCGACAGCTTAACTGACCCAGGAACGGGTCCTGTAGTTCAGTGGTAGAGACTTTGAAGGTCTGGTGTCAGGAATAAGCCGCCCCTAGAGAAGTGGGGGTGCGGGCTGGGCCCACAGGGTGGGCCCTCGGACCTTCAGTTGGTGGCAGGGAGCCCCCGGCGGCCTGGGTCTTGCTCAGCGGGCGCTGAGCCTCAGCCCTCCCCCACCAGCACCCGCCTGGAAAAGGAGAAGTGGATATGTGACCTGAACACAGCCATCGACATGGCCAAGAGCGTGGGTGACCCGTCCCTGGCGCTGCCGGGCAGCATGCTCTGCCCTCCTCCCCACAGTGAGTTCCGGCCGGGACGCCCCCTGGGGGGGCCCCCACTGCACCTAAGCAAGCTCCTCTACAGACCCCTTGTCTTGGTCAGGCCTCCTGCTGGCCCCATGCTCTCCTTCCACAGGGAAGGTTCTGGGCACCCCCAACACCAGGGGAGAGGAGGGGGGCGGGGAGGGCCCACGAGCTCTTCCGGCAGAAGCACCGTGTGATCTTGCTCTCCGCCCACTGCTGACCTAGGCCATAGGGTTCCCTGGTCTCCAAGGCCGCAGCCGGCACCGGACCCAGGGCACCCCCCACCCTGCCCCTGCCCGACTCGCCCCGTGCCCCCATCCTCTCTGAGCAGGGGGCCGACTCCTCCCCCAGGGTCCTCGGAGGTGTCTCTGGAACAAGAGCCCGAAGACGCTCGCGGCAGCCACGGGTCCCTGGAGGGGCAGGGCCAGCCCCGGGCCAACACCACAGTGCACGTGTGCTGGTACCGGAACACCAGCGTCTCCAGGGCTGACCACAGCGCGGCCGTCGAGGTGCGGCAGCCCTAAGCGCCCTCTGCTTGCGCTGGCTGTGGGCGAGGGGTTGGGCTGGGCAGAGCAGGGGGTTGGGGGCGGCTGCCAGGCCGCGGGCTGACCGTGACCATCAGGGCCTGTGCGGGCCCAGGAGGGAAGCTCGGAGCCGCGTGTGTGGGTGGAGCCAGGAGGGCGGTGTCCCTGGGGCTCTCCGGAAAGGGGATCTGGGGGGGGGGAGGGGGCGAACCCTCCCCTCCACCTCCATCACCTGGAGTGGCCGCTTCATACTCCAGCCCCCAGCCCCCCTGCCATTCGCTGTGGGTCTGGGGTCCTGTCGCACCTGGGGCAGAGAGCGCCCCCGTCAGCCGGGGCCCGAGAAGCAGGCCACCACCAGCACACCGGGACCCGCCAGCCCAGGGCGTAGAGTGCTGCCTGCCGGCTGGCACAGTGACCACGTCCCTGCAGGGCCCTCGTGAGCATCAGCTCCGACACAGGGCCGCTTGGGCCTCACCCACTGGCCACGCCATGCTCAGGGCCGGGGTGTCTCGTTGGAACTGTGCTAACTTGGCTCCCCGCGGATGGTCACGGCTGGGGATACTGAAAACTGGGAAAAGAAACTTCATGTCCTTCTACTTAGCAGCTGGGACCTCGCTCCCCACATCTGTAAACGTCCTTCCGTCAGACTATTAAATAGACTGACGGCCCAGAGCGCTGGCAAGGAAGCTGCCGCTCAGGGAAGTGTCGTCGAGGCCACAGCCAGGAAAGCTCACGGGGGCCAACGTGCGCTCGGGGACAGAGTCCCAGGACGCTAACTAGTCCCGGTGCCTTTTCTCCCGCAGAACCAGCTCTCAGGGTATTTGCTGAGGAAATTCAAAAACAGTAACGGCTGGCAGAAGCTCTGGGTCGTTTTTACCAATTTCTGTTTGTTCTTCTACAAAACTCATCAGGTAAGGGTGCTCGACAGCCGGGGCGGGGAGGCGGCTGAGCCCGTGGTGTCCCTGCTCGCCGCGCGCCCCCCCGGGGCACCCCGGTCAGTCCCGACGGGGAGGGCGCACCCGCAGAGCCACGTGCCGCCCCGCAGGACGACTACCCCCTGGCCAGCCTCCCGCTGCTGGGCTACAGCGTGGGCGTCCCCCAGGAGGCCGACGGCGTCCACAAGGAGCACGTCTTCAAGCTCCAGTTCAAGTCCCACGTCTACTTCTTCCGGGCTGAGAGCAAGTACACCTTCGAGAGGTAATCCTGCGGCAGGTGCCCCGGGCCGGCTGCTGTCCGCGCGGTCTCCTGCCGCTGCTGAGGGCGCCGGAAGCAGGCGCGCCGGGCCCTGGAAAGAAGGGCTGGGCGCCGCCTCCAGGTCTCGGCCCCGGTGCGGTCCCGCTGGCTCACGTCTGGGGTTGCCCCTGGAGCGGTACTTGGGCACAAGGCCACTGGTATGACCAGAGCACACCCTGAGCCCGAGCGAGCATCCTCCGAGCCTCTGACAGCCCGACCTCTCCTCCAGGTGGATGGAGGTGATCGACAGAGCCAGCAGCTCGCCCCGGAGGGCCAGGCGGCCCGGGGACGAGGCGTGAGGCCCGCGCTGCCCGAGGAGACAGAGCCAAGAAGCAGAGCAGGGTCAGTACCCCCCCGGTGACTGCGGGTCCCGTCTTCCCAACGGCCCCAGGGTGGCTGTGGTCTCCTCGGGACCCGGCGTAGGGCGGGGACGCCTCACAGTGACCCCTGGGAGGGTCGTCATCGCCTGGAGACCCAGCGCAGACCCCGGGAGGCAGGGCCTGCTCGGGGGTGGCAGCCACACCCACGCTCCCTGGCCCACTCTCTTCCAGAGCAGTGCCCCGCGGGGGCCCGACCCAGGGCTGGAACCAGGGTGGCCCTGCAGCTGCGCACCAGGGGACACGTGTCCGCACAAGTGCAGCAAGCGCTGCGGTGCCCGCCCCGCCCACCTCTGGAGGAGTGGACACCGAAGCTCCCGCCTGGCCTCCCGGGCAAGGGCCTCGGGTTTCTCGGTTCCCCGGGGCGTCCTCACAAATCCAAGTAAGCGGACACGGGCTGGCCGTCCATGCGAACGTGCATGCGCGTCTCCCCCGCCTCCTCTCTCCTGCCAGCAGGCCACAGGGTCACCCGGTGGCACAAGGATTCAGGAGCCGGGACCCGCCCGCCACCAGCATCTGACCAATTCAGGTTTTTATTGAAAGTGGCCGGAGCCTCTCAACGTTCTACGAAAACTAACACCTTAACCTCAGAACATTCAGGGAAGCAAGGAAGTTCAGTTTCTTAAAAAAAAAAAAAAAAGAAAAAGTCCTGGCTGACACGAGTCCTCGGGAGGAGACGCGGTACCTGGCGCGACACGAGGCAAACCTGCGCCCGGCACGGCCTCGGGCGGGGGAGGCGGCGGGGCTGCCCCGACAGTCTCTGCTCCTCGCGGCGGCGCCGCGGTGTCTGCGCTCCACTGCCAGGAGGGGTGTGGAAGAGGGACCCTCTGCGCGGGGCGGTGGCCGCGACCGCACAGGGGGCGCCACGCAAAGACCTTTCTCCCGGCTTCGCAAGCAGCAGCGCTTCAGCGGGATGACGTCAGGTGGTTCCTGTTGTGGGAAAACCTGCGGGGGGAGGAGCGGTCACTCCCCGGCAGGAGGGGTGCGGCCCTGGACAGTGCAGGGCTGCGGGCCCAGCCCGCCGTTGGCCCCGAAGGTACAGAGGAGAGAGGACGAGAAGCGGAAGCAGCAGCAGCCCCCGGCCTCACCTCTGCACCCGTTCCACCAGGTGCGCCATCAGCTTGTCCGAGATGCCAGGGCAGGACTCCTCGGCCAGGCTGAAGGCGTTCTCGAGCTCCTCCAGCGCGCCCACGCCGCTGCCACTCTGCCTGTGCTTCTCCTTGAGCTGCGGACAGACGGCCGTGGGCCTGACTGTGAGCCGCCGCCAGCGGGGAGCTCGGGACGAAGGCTGCCCGTCCGCCACAGGGCTAGGGTGGGCCAGGTCCCACCGGGTACCTAGGGCTCCAGCAGAGACCGACGCTGCCCCACCCCCACGGCCTGGCACTGTCACACTGCGGCGGGCCTGGCTAACCACGCGGCTTCCTCCCAACCAAGGGTCACAGAAATCCATGGCTCAGGCCCCTGGGACTTGAGAGAACAGCCCAGAACCCCCAGTGCACGGCACAGCCAGATCAGGGCGCCCGGACCCCTGGGCCCCACCAGCACCAGGGCTGCGAGCAGCAGACCACCCGGGCCCCCTGCCACCCCTCAGAAACTACAGGGAGCCTCCCAGCACACCCCGTGCAGCGGCCTCCACCTCAGGGCCCCCAGGGGGACCCCCCCCAGGCACACATCGCGCACCGCACGGGGTCTCCAGCAGCCCGGCCCTCCTCTCCGGCACTGGCCACCTCCCTCCCCGGTGTGCGACACGCCCGATCCCAGTGTCCCAGCCGAGCTCCACAGGCTCCTGGTCCTCAGCCCCCGACAGTCCCGCTCTTGCCACCTGCCCCTCCCCCACCTCCTCCCCTGCATCTCGGGTCCCTCCAGGTGGGAGCTCTCCTGGCTCCACCCAGATGCCCCCCCCAGGGAGACACCCAAGGGCCCACTCTCCTCAGGGTGGCTCTCTGCACCCCACTCCTCCCTCCCTGGGCTCCAGGCTCTGCTGTCACCTGGGGTGCTACTGACCCCCCATCAGCAGGTGACACACAGGGCCACATGACCACCAGGGAGTCACCCTTGAGGCCTCCCTGCCCCACCCTGACATCCAACACCAAGGACGGGACCTCCCAGGCGCTCTCTCAACAGACGACCATCCCACGTGTTTGACATTCAAAATAAAAGTCACAGTTTTTGGTCAACGCCATCCTGAGATCCCAAACCACCGCAGCGCGGGGGGAACCGGGGAGGTGCCCTCTCTCAGCCACTTCTGCTTCACTCAAAGCCTGGCCCCAGATCCAGGTGCAACCACAACGGGCTTCGAGGGGCCCGGAAGCCCCGCATGCAGGGTGGGGACTGGCCAGCACGCCTCCTCAGGACCCTCGAGGTCACACTGTGGGGGAAGCGCCTCTGCGCAAGTGCGGCAGCCCCGCCCCGGCCCTTACCTCTCCGAACACAGGCCGGACCAGCGTGGACAGACACTGGGACCTCGGCTGCCTCTTGACGGGCTCTGCAGACTGCCAAAGTCAAAGCCCCAGAAGGCGATCAGGGCCAGTGTGCCCCAGGGTCGGGTGTGCCCCCCACCCGACCCGCAGCCGGGTCCTACCTTCTGGGAGCCGTGCAGGGCTGTCCCCTTGTGTAGCTTGCTGTGGGGGCTCGGCCGGATGGTGGGGGGGAACGTCCAGATGGGACCCTGTTCTCCATCCTCAGCATCCCCGTCACTAGGGTGAAAGGTGAAGGGCCGCGAGGAGCATGGGGGGCAGGGATTTGGGGGTCCCAAGGCCCACACCTTCCCTAGCCTCCCCATTTATTTTGGAGAGAACCCCATGGCCCTCAATGCTCAGTAGGCCCGCCCTGGGCTCCAGGGGCCCAGTTAACCCCTCCCCACCCCCAGCCCAAGGCCCAGGGCCATCAGGGTGCATGCCCCCCGGAAGGGCCCCTACATGTCGGAGTCCTCGGAGCTGGACTCCTCGCCGTGCCCCTCAGACTTCCAGCGCTTGTAGCGGTCGATGAGCTCGGTGAGGAAGGAGGTCTTCTTGGTGTAGCGAGTGATGAACTTGTGCTTCAGGAGCTCCTTGGCAGTGGGCCGCTGCCGGGGGAGGGCCCAGGTCAGCCGAGCTCTGCCTTCACACTCCTGGAGCTCACAGCTCCCCCAGGGGACCGGACGGAGGTGGCCACTAGGAGGCTGGGGTGGGCCACATGCTCCCCACCCCAGGGGCTCCCTAGACCTAAGCCCCTGGCAGGACCCACTCTGCACCAGGAAGGGCTCAGGGTAGGGTGAGGCCGGGCGCAAGGAAGGGGCCTCAGGCCCCACCCCCTCCCACGGGGCTGTTTCCTAGGGGCCCGAGTTGCTCAGGCCTGTCCCCAGTCCACCCCCGGGCCGGGGCCCCAGAGGTCGCAGTGAGGCAGGGCTTACGAATCGGGGGTCTTTGTTGAGGCAGGCTTCCACGAACTCCTTGAAAGGCCTGCTGTGGTGGCCCTCCAGGGTGGGCGGGCTGTTCTTGGGGATCAGGAACAGGACACGCATGGGGTGGAGGTCAGAGTTCGGAGGCTCACCCTTGGCCAGCTCGATGGCCGTGATCCCCAATGACCAGATGTCAGCCTGGACGAAGACCCACAGGGGAGCGTTGCCGCTGGGGGTACCCTGAGCCCCGCACGACCCCCCACCCACCACGCCCCGAGCCCCACCGGCCCACCCACCTTAAAGTCGTAGGCTGACTGCTTGATGACCTCGGGTGCCATCCAGAAAGGGGTGCCCACAAATGTGTTCCTCTTGATCTGTGTGTCCGTGAGCTGCCCCGCCACGCCAAAGTCAGCCAGCTTCACGTCACCCTGCTCTGAGAGCAGCACGTTGGCAGCTGTTCGACACAGGATGGAGGGCGTCACCCACAGCAGCTCGCAGAGCCCCACCCTGCGCACAGCTGCTTGAGGGAGCTGGGGACACCGGCGGGGACCTTAGCTCTCTTCTCCATCCAGCAGGCCAGGCACCCAGGACCACTGGGGGGGGGGGGGGGCTGCACCAGGGACCCGCCCCGGTGCCTCCCGCCCCACAGGCCCTCCCAGTGTCAGCCTTTCACAACAAATCGCAAGAACAGAGCTGCCGCCCTCTTCTCCTGAACTGCAGAGCGGGCAGTGACTGACCCTAGCCCTCGCACCCCCAGCTGCCCTGGGCGGGGCTGGCTCCCACGGTGGGGCTGCTCGAGCCCACACGAGCAAGAATCCACACATCTGCTTTAAATAGGTCTCTTACGGGGCGCCTGGGGGGCTCAGTCGGTTAAGAGTCCAACTTCGGCTCAGGTCAGGATCTCACAGTTTGTGGGTTCGAGCCCCGCGTCAGGCTCTGTGCTGACAGCTCAGGGCCTGGAGCTGCTTCGGATTCTGTGTCTCCCTCTCTCTCTGACCCTCCCCTGCTCACGCGGTCTCTCTCTCCTCTCTCACAAGTAAATTTAAAAAATAATAAATAAATAAATAAATAAATAAATAAATAAATAAATAGGTCCCTTCCGACCCAAGGAGCAGAGGTGCTGTGCCCTCCTCACGGGTGCGACACCCTCAGAAAGTTCTGTTACTGGCAGGGTCTGCAGCGATTGAACTACAAGGGTCCCCATGTCCCAGACCCCCCAGCACCGCCAGCCGCACACCCCTCACAGCAACTTCCACCTCTCGCTCTGGCGCTTCTAGGGTTGGGGGGGGAGCACAGGGAAGAGGGACAGGGGCCGCGCCTCCAGGGACCTTTGATGTCTCGGTGGATCTTGCGCTCCGAGTGCAAGTAGTCCAGGCCCTTCAGGATCTCCCGCAGGATGGTGGCGATGTGGGTCTCCTCCAGGGGCCCGGGTTTCAGCTACATGCAGGCAGAGGAGGGACAGCGGGGCCTCAGGCACCCCCGCTGTCCCCACAGTCCCCAGCTCCTTGGCCTCTGCTTCCCCCAGGGGAGGGGTCACCCTGAGCGACTGGTGAAGTCAGATGCGGGGTCAGGTGGGAGTGGGGGAGGCTCTCGGCAGAGCGTCCTCTGCTCTCTCCACTGTCATGAAGGGGGTCCCGGCCACTCCTGCGCCTGTGTGCCTGGGGGCACTGACCTCACCTGCACCCCACGGGCCCAGGACGCCTGAGCACTGACCGGTGGAAACGGACCACGGTTCATTCTGGGGCTGAGAAGGCTCCTAACTAGCCGGTAACACACCGAGGCGGCCACAGACGGGAGGCCCACAGGAGCCGGGGGTCCTCAGGCAGCGGGTCCGGGGTTGCTGCCCCCGACCCCACAGCAACCTGTGTGTCCGCTCCTCCCCACGACCAGCCGCCACTGCTGCGGCCTGTGCCTCACCAGGTCCAAGGCGGAGCCGCCACCCAGATACTCCATGATGATCCACAGCTTCGTGCCCTGGGCCCAGAGAAACGCCCGTCAGCTCACGGCAGGGAGCAGGGAAGGCGGCACCGCCAGGCCAGGGCCCCAAGACGCGCACTTCCCGGCAGGGGACACCCAGAGCCCCGGTCCCTCGGGGACCCACTGCGAAAGGTCCCCAGGGGCCCCGTCCAGCCCCCCGCCTGTCACACCCCCAATGCGACCACCCTGTAGATGTGTAGATGGACCTGGTCCTCAGGCCGGTGCCCGGGTCCTCTGTGCCAGCGCCCAGCGGGAGCCAGGCTGCAGGCACCGCACGCCCGGCCAGCACTTGGCCTCTGGGCACCCGCACCCCAGGCATCCCCTGGGTGGGCCCCCGAAGGGCAGGGGGAGGCCTCCCAGATGCTGTTCCGCAGGGGCTGCCCGGGGCCTGGGGGAGGGCGCGGCCGGGCCGTGGGACGCCACCGCCACTTCAGGGCCGACCGGGTCCCGCTCGTGTCCTACCCACGGGCCTGTCCCGCCCGCCGTCCCCACGCGGGGGCAGACCCAGCCCGAGCCTCCCGAGCAGCCAGGCGGGGTGGGGGCAGCTGCCACAGGCGTCCACCCAAGTGCAGGCCTGGCACAGGCCCCCCCCCCCCCCGCAGGCACCTTCAGGTAGGAGCCGAAGTAGCGGGTGATATAGGGACTGTCGCACTGGCTGAGCACAGTGATCTCCTGCTGGATGTCCTCGATCTCGTCCTCGGCCTCCTCCAGGTCGATGATCTTGATGGCCACCACCTCCTTGGTGCGGTTGTCGATGCCCTTGTGCACCTCCCCAAAGGAGCCCTTGCCGATGCGGTCGAGCTTCGTGAAGAGCTCGTCGGGGTCCACGCGTGGGTGCTGCGGGGACAAGGGGCGGGCAGACGGGGGGCGGCCCTGCCGGAGGGCGCGGCAGCCCGAAAACGAGGAGCTAGGAAGCCCACCACGTTTTTTTTGTTTATGCTTTTTAAATCTCTACACCCAACGTGGGGCTTGAACTCACAACCCTGAGATTGAGAGTCACTCAGGCTTCTGACTGAGCCAGCCAGGCGCCCCCTCCTTTCTTCTTTCACCTCTTTTTCTCCAGGACACCTAGACGTGCCCTCCCCACAAAGGAGCACAGAGGCCTCGGCGCCACCCAAGGGACCAGGCTGTGGAGCAGGCGGAGAGGCCATGAGGGTCATGCCCACCCGCCCACGCCCCACACGTGGACACGTGGGGAGGAGCAAGTGAGGCACCAGGACAGGTTAAAGGGCTAAGTGGGCAGGAGACGGAGACGTGGGGTAGCGAGGCCGCCCCCCAGGACAGCGGGCACAGCGGGGACAGCGAGACCACCCCCCAGGACAGCGGGGATAGCAGGGACAGCGGGGACAGCGAGGCCACCCCCCAGGACAGCAGGGACAGCGGGGACAGCGAGGCCACCCCACAGGACAGCAGGGACAGTGGGGACAGCGAGGCCACCCCCCAGGACAGCGGGGACAGTGAGGCCGCCCCCCAGGACAGCAGGGACAGTGAGCCTGCCCCCCAGGACAGTGGGGACAGCGGGGACAGCGGGGACAGCGAGGCCACCCCACAGGACAGCGAGGACAGTGGGGACAGCGAGGCTGCCCCCCAGGACAGTGGGGACAGTGAGGCCACCCCACAGGACAGCGAGGACAGTGGGGACAGCGGGGCCGCCCCACAGGACAGTGGGGACAGCGGGGACAGTGGGGACAGCGGGGCCGCCCCACAGGACAGTGGGGACAGCGGGGACAGTGGGGACAGCGGGGACAGTGGGGACAGCGAGGCCGCCCCACAGGACAGTGGGGACAGTGCGGACAGCGGGGCCGCCCCACAGGACAGTGGGGACAGCGGGGACAGTGGGGACAGCGAGGCCACCCCACGGGACAGCGAGGCCGCCCCACAGGACAGCGGGGACAGCAAAGACAGCGAGGCCACCCCACAGGACAGCGGGGACAGTGGGGACAGTAGGGACAGCGAGGTTGCCCCCCAGGACAGTGGGGACAGTGAGGCCACCCCACAGGACAGCAGGGACAGTGAGGACAGCGAGGCCGCCCCACAGGACAGCGAGGACAGTGGGGACAGCGAGGCTGCCCCCCAGGACAGTGGGGACAGTGAGGCCACCCCACAGGACAGCGGGGACAGTGGGGACAGCGAGGCCACCCCACAGGACAGTGGGGACAGCGGGGACAGTGGGGACAGCGAGGCCGCCCCACAGGACAGCGGGGACAGCGAGGCCACCCCACAGGACAGCGGGGGCAGCGGGGACAGTGAGGCCGCCCCACAGGACAGCGGGGGCAGCACCCAGTGTCGTGAACCACGGGCCTAGCTGGCAAGAACGCAGCTGTGCGGCCTCTTCACACACAGCTAGACTCGGAGGCGCGGGGGGGGGGGGGGTGGTACGGGCCCTCGCTCGGTTCCCCGCACCCCCGGAAGTGCCCGAGCAACAGTCTATGCTGCCAGCCGGGTCCCTGCACGCCTGGAAGCCACACCCCTTGGAAGTGGCCTCCCCGTCCGGTCCCCAAATCAGTCCTCGAGACAGCTCCAGCCGCACCCCAGCGGGAGCTGAAACCTGATGCTTTCCTGGCTGTTCCATCCCGGAGACGCAAGCACCACACTCACTACCGCACACAGTCCTGTCCTCGGCCCTCATTCAAATAAAGCCTGAAAATCAGCGCCCAGCGGTCTGAGCACCAGGACACGGCCGCCAGAGGGGCGTCTGCCCGTGGGCTGACCCTCCGCGCGTCAGGGGCTGCGGTGGCTCAACACAGGCGCTGCCTGAAGGATGGACCGCCCCTGCGCGCGCGTGGGTCCCCCCCCGCCCCCCGAGAACAGCACACTCTGAGGACACCAAGCAGCTCACTGTGTCCTCAGAGACCCAGCAGCAGTCCCCACAGCCCCAGTGACGAAGAGGGCCAGGTGCCGCGGGGACCCAGGTGGGGCCTGTGGAGGAGCTGAGGGGGGAGCCTAGCGTCTCATCCAAAGGCAGAAAGGGGTTTCCGAGGCCCCGAGACTCGGATCCACCAGGACGCACCTCCCTGCAGAGAGGCTGCTCCCACGGCCCCAGCACCCATCGGCGACAGGGCGTCTTGGTGCCGATCTCAAGCAGCTGGGTGTAAGAGGAAAAAAGTACAGCGTCCCCTGCCTCACCGGCACGAGGGAAGGCCCATCCCGCGGTGGCGGGTGCCCCACGGTCCCGAGGAGGAGAGCCCTCCACGCAGACTCGGCACCCACCCTGGGCTCTCCCCCCCGCAAAGCTCCACATCATGCCTGACTGGCTCCAGATTAAGACCACGCGTCAAAGGAAACTTCCAATTAGCCACTTTCCTGAGGTGTGCGACCGGGAGGGAGGGGACAGCACGCAGGCCCGCACGTGAGCACGGCACGTGGGCAGCCCGGATCCTGAGCACCCGGCGAGCCAGGAGCCCGGTGGGAGAGCTGATGCGGGGGGCCGGGGGCGCCGAGCAGCGCCTCAGCACAGAGTCCCCAAGGGCGGGCGGGCCGGCCGGTTCAGGCACGTGGCCCTTCCTTCCTCACCAGAACCCGCAGCCCAGTGTCCGAGCCAGTGCGTGCAGGGGACAACGCGCAGCGGGGACGTGCGGCCAAGCTATCGCCGACTCCCCACGGCGAGGCTGAAGGCAGGACACAGACAGCTAAGTGCCACTTAGGTCCCTCAGGCCCAACGGCCTGCCACGCATGTTCTGAAGAAAACCAGGACAGGTTGGGTATGTGGCTCCGAGTCACAGCCGCTCACGGTCTTTGGGTGGGGGGAGGGGGTGATCACAAGGCCAGAACCCACCCGAACCCGAGAGGAGGGCCTGGCAGGGCGTGCCCTCTCCCAGCTCCCGGCCCACGCGCTCGACCAGCCGGCGCCTCTCTCGGCGAGCGGGTGGGGGACGCCGCGCTGGGCCGGGACACAGCCCCTCCGGCGCCTGCTCCTCCCGCATCGGGGCCCAGACTGCACCGTCCCGGGGGCTCCTTCCGCTGACTCCACCGTCAGCGCCCACTCGGTGGCCGGGACGTGAGTCCTCCACGCCGCCAGCCTGCCCCAGACGTGCCGGCACAGCCCTGCAGGGCACCCCGCAACAGCTGTCCGGTAACTTCGGTCCAGCCGGTGCCCTAACCTCGCGTCCCCTGTCACTGAAGAGTCCCTCTCCTTAGGTGGCCTCAGTGAAGAGCTAGAGGAGGAAGGACCGACGCCAGGCAGCACCAATCAGCACCGCTGCCTTGGCGGGTCCCCCTCCCACCCTCAGGCCATCTGCTGGCCACAGGTCCTGCTGCTCTGCTCCCCTCAGCCCTGCTGAGGACACCGTGTCCCTCTCTACGCAGAGCCCACACAGCAGCCCGACAAGGGAACCCCCAGACGGGGCGCTCGCACCCCCACTGCTGGGAGAACACAGTGGACCATCAGCCAGAGTTCCAGGCTTGGCAGGGAAGGCGGGGAGCCCTGACCCCCCCCCCCCAACTCTCATACTCCTTGAGTCTCCCCCACCGCAGGCCAGTGAACTCAGCAGTGTGACAAGCATGGCCCTGGCTGCGACCCTGACCCTACCCACAAGCGTACTGCAGGGGCCACCTGTCCCCAGCCCCGCCAGAAGGCAAGGCAAGTAGCGCCTGGGTCTGGGGGCCTCCGGCTGCTTCCCCAGGCAGCGCACAGGGTCTGGGCCAGCAGTAAGGGCTCGGCCAGCCCAGGCGGGCGGCACCCCTGTCCTCCAGCCCTGAAGCTGCCAGGTCTGGGGCCGCTGCCCGGTGATGTAAGGGGAGCGAAGCCATCCCAACCACCACAGGACAGGTGGCAGCCCGGGCGCCCTGCAAGCAGGACAGGAAGGAGCCAGGCCATGGGGTGGGGGTTGGGGGGTGGGGGTGGCTGGGGAGGGGACGGCGAGGGCAGGAGTGCAGGCGGTGGGGTAGCATGGCGCACTGCCCCAAGCAGGGAATGCCCCACGGGGCCACAGTGACAAATGTCTGTAAAGAAAATGACACAATGACAAACTCCCTGCCACTGGCCTCTGAAAGGACAAAGGGGGCTTCCTTCCTGAGGGGTCCCTTCAGATGTGACCTGGATGCCGAGGGCCCACACCAAGCACCGTCTGCACACAGGGATGGGGCGCTCACAGCGCCGATTTCCGGGACCCACAGGGGCCACTCCCACAGCCTATCTTTTCCTTCCTGTTCTCCAAGCGGGGAAAAAAGTATGGCAAAGAGTATTTCTGATTCACCTTGAGAAGTGAAGCCGTGAAGACAGACACATCCTGCCACTGGACTGCGGGACAGCTGAGAGCGTCCCCCAGGGACACCAGGATTTGGAGCCTGGATCTGTCACTTTCTAGGCAACTAGCTTCTCTAAGCACCGAGGTTTTAATCCCAGAAAACAACAGCGCCTGCGTGAGAAGGCTGACGGGAACTGCAAGAGCCACACACGTAAAAGGTGCAGCGCACAGTGACACATCCGCTGAGTAGGTAGATGTCCCGTAGCCGCAGTGGTTATGTTGTTCCCAAATCAATTCATTCTTTGCCCCTGAAGCCTGGAAATCAATGCTGAAGCCCCTAGGCGTGGGTTCAGGGCGGCTGTGCAGCTTGGAGTTGGAGCCGCGGGACTGACAAGGTCTGATAAGGTCGCTCAGCGAGTCCCTAGCTTGCTTCTCAGGGCTTCCTCTGAGGCTTCTGTCACTGGCGGGAACCAGGACCGGGAGGTACGGCAAGTGAGGCCCTTTCTGGGCGCAAACTGTATCCCGCGGCTCTTAAAAATAAGCCAACTTTTCTCCGCGCATCAGTCACGTGACTTCCAGACACACCGTCAAAGGCTAGTGAGGAACCCGCTAGCTCCGCTCCTTCTGCGGGCACCCGCACACACCACTCTCGGTGCGGATGCCAGCAGAGGGGGCCCACCACCCCGCAGCCGCCCGCCCGCCCACGGGGGACACAGCCAAGGCGCCAGCGCCTAAGGAAACCCGGCTTCGCTCCAGCCTCCATCGCCTGGTTTTGAGGCGACATTTTGGGGAGGGGAAACCGCCACCAGTCCCAAGCTGGCTGCCCACCGCTCTCCCAGCGCCAGCAGCGGGCCCTCCGCTGCCCTGCAGGGTCCCCCAGAGCCGGCCAGGTGGTTCCGGGTCAGGAAGTGTAAGAACTGGGCGCTTCTCGCCCAGCTGACAGGCTCTTCAGAGCAGCCCTCCCCAGCTTCCCCGCCAACACACTGGGGCTGCGCACTCGGCTCTCCCGACACACCCACTCACCCGAGAGCCGCTTCCTCGGCTCCTGCCCGGCGTCGAGCGGGGACCCCGCAAACGCAGCCACCCGGGTTCCCAGAGAATCCCACGCGAGCCGCCTGGCCCGCTCTGCCCCCCGGGGTCGCCTCCGCACACCGTCCGCTCCTGCGCGGGGGGCTGTGCTCTGACAAGTCTGTGCGCGTCTGCCCCCCAGAACTCCTGCCCCCTACTCGGCCCACGGAAGTGACCACAGGGTGCCCGGAGGGGCGCTGTCCCCTCGGCGCCGCACTCCTTCCCGCCTGCTCTTTTCAGGAGAGAAGCTCGTAGGTGAAACAAACGTCGCGTCCGGCTCTCCCACGTCCGGGGGCGGGGCAGGCCCGCACCCCGACGCGCACCCCCGACCCAGAAACCACCTTACCTGGTTGGCAAATCCCCTGAGGTGAGCCATGTCTGCGAGGCCCTCGGACCATCCGCTGCGACCCCAGGAGGCCCCTAGATCCTGCCTCGAGGCTCTGGAACCCGGCTCCCCCGCTTCAGTCAACTGCAAGGACAGCAAGCGCGCTCAACGCTGATGCTCACGGTACGCGGGGCTCCCCCGGCCCAGGCGCCCCCGCCCGTCTCGTTCCTCGATGGCCCCACCAACCGGGGCACCCTTCGAAGCCTCTCCCGCCCGCACTCTGGCCTCTGACCTTCCACCAGGCCCTCTGCCAACCCCCCGCCCAGGGCCGGGTCCCCGAGCCCTTTCACGCCCCTCACAGACCCTATCGCCGAGCCCCGCCCCCAGCGCGCCCCCCCTCCCCGAACCTCGCCCCCAGCGCCCTTCCCCCCGCCAAGCCCCGCCCCGCCCCCAGTTCCCTCGGCGCCCTCCACTAGCCCCACTGCCCGTACTGCCCGACACCCCCCACTGCCCGGCCCCCTCCCCAACCGCCACAGGCACGGGCCCGCCCGGCAGCGCGCCCACCTCCGGGGGGCTCCATCCCGGCCTCCCCCGGCCCGCTCCTCAGTGCCCACGAAGGCTCCCACCCGCAGCCTCCTCTCGCTCGGGGACGCCCGGGCCCTCCAGCCCGCGGAGGAGCGGCAGTGGCGGCGGCGACCGGAGAAAGCCCAGCGGCGGCGACGGCGAAGGCGGTGCGCGGTGTCGTGGCCCAGCGCGGGGCTCTCTGGGACACCGAGTCCCACCGTTCGTTCCGCCCTCGAGTGCCCGCCGACACTGGACTACAAGTCCCGGCAAGCCACGGGGCAGGGCGGTGTCGCGGGGCTCGCCGGGACTCGGAGTCGGGCTTCCTGAGCAGCTCTACACTACGTCTCCCAGCAGGCCGCGGGGCGGGGCGGGGCCGGGGCGGAGCCAGGAGGGGTGCAGCGGCCTGGGGTTGGGAGGCGGCCCTTGGGCATGCGTCCTCGCACCCGGGGACTCCCTCCGCTTCCCGCCCCCCCTTCCCCGTCCACTTCCCCCGTTTCCCCTGCCACCCCCGTCTGTCCCCCCTCCTGGTCCCGTCCATCCCCCCACCCTCCGTCACTCGCCTCCACTCACCCGTCCCCCCTCCGCCTTGGGGAGCCTTCGGATGCCGTCTTGGAGCCCCGCGCAGTGCAGCACCCCAAGTATCCGTGGAGGGTGGGACGGAGAAACCGACTGAGGAGGCGCAGAGCCGGGGATACTATCCAGCCTGCGGGACGCTCCGGCCCCGCGGCAGCACGGATGAGCCTGGAGGGCGTTATGCTGAAGAAGCCGGATACGAAAGCCCAAATAGTGTCTGGTTCCCGTTTGCGGAGCCCCTGAAGGAGGCGGATTTACCCAGAGAGCGGACGCGGGGGACACGAAACGGGGGGCTACTGTTTCATCCACAGAGTCTGTTTTGCAAAGTAAAGAGTTCTGGAGATGGACTGCACGGCCATCTAATGTACTTACAACTGTTAAGATGGTAAATTTTATGTGTATCATGTCACACAAAGTAAATAAAATACAATAAAATAGAAAAGGAATTAAGTTCTGACACATGATACAACATAAACTTTTAAAGCCATTACGCAGGGCACCTGAGTGGCTCAGTGGGTTAAGCACCCCAGTCTTGGTGAGTTCAAATCCAAGTCCTGTGTTGGGTGGGGAGTTCAATCAAAGTCCACGCCCAGCATGGAGCCTATTTAAAATAAAACTACAGCAACAAGAACACACTACACGGGACATAAATCAGTCAAAAGAGGCAAATACTGTATGATTGCACTTACATAGGCATGGAGAATAGGCCAGTTCAAAAGACAGAAAGTAAAATAGAGGCTGCCAGGGGCTGAGGAGGGGGAAAGGGAATTATTACTTAATAGGGACAGAGTTTCTCCTGGGGTGATTTTTAAAAAGTGCTAGAAATAGATACTGGAAATGGTTACACAACATCACAAACTCAGGAAACGGTGAGATCGTCACCAGAGCCAAAACCAAGAGTTATCTGCTTAACTCACTGAGCCACCCAGGCGCCCCTATGCTTATGTATTTTAATACAACTAAGAAAAGCAGTGATAAAATAAACTTCAACAAATTTTTAAATTTTGCTTTCAGAAAGACACTGTTGAGAAAAGGAAAAGACACACTACAAGGCTGGGGAAAAACAATGCAAAGCATACAACCAAATATAAACATACACACCTGTGCACACATGTATGCATACAAAATACGTATGTATACTTTATATAGTATGTAACAAATATATACAGAGCTCCCCAAACTCAACAGTTAGAAAACAACCCAATTAAACAAAACTGAGAACAGGCTGGAATAGACACATCCCTTGACCGGGGTGGGTGAGGAGCACCTGAGCGGCTCAGCTGGCGAAGGGTTGCACTCTTAAGTTTGGCTCCGGTCATGATCTTGTGGTTCGTGGCTGGAACCCCGAGCTGGGCTCTACAGTGACAGTGCAGACCCTACTTGGGATTCTCTCTCCCTCCCCCTCTCTCTCTGCCCCTTCCCTGTTCATTCTATCTCATAAGTACATAATTAACCAGTCAAGATGGATGAATGGCAGCAGCGCACGAACAGGTGCTTACCATCATTGGCCACCGGGGAAAACACACTAAGCCCCAGTGAGGCACTGCCCACATGCGGAGGGGAACGGCTAAAATGAAGTCCTGATAATAGCCCGTGCCCCAATTTTCCCAGGAGTTTTCAGTTCCAGCGCTGAAAGGCCGCATCCTTGGAGACCCTCCCCCGGAGGCGGAGCTGAACGGCGGGTCACCCAGGGGGAGGATGAAGAACCCAGAATCTCCTACGTCTCCGTGGGGCGAGCGCAGAACGGCGCAGCCACCGGGGACAACCTCCGGCTGGTGCGCCGGCCACGAGCACCTGGCCCCGGGGTGTGACCCCGCCTTCCTACTCCCGTCCTCCTCCCGGAGAAGTGAAGCTACCTTCACACAAACACGAACACGAGTGTTGCAGCACGTCTGTCCACCTGCCCCGACGCGGAGACGCCGCAGATTCCCACCGCAGGCGAGGTCCGTCCCACCACTGGGCGCGGCGCACTCTCCCGGCCCTAACGGCGACCTGCGAGAGAAAGAAGTCAGCCTCGAAGGGTTACATAATAGTAATTCCATTCAGGTGGCTTTGTCAAAAGGACAAAACAGTAGGAAAGGAGATCAGTGGTTTCCAAAGGTGGGGACCGCCTGCAGCCCGCAGAGGGACAGCATGTTGGAACTTTTGCCGCGTGACTAACTGCTCGGTGTCCTGATTGTGGTGGGCATGATACAAACCTGTACATGCACTAAAATCCATTCGACTGCACACGGAAAAAGGCAATTTCACTGTAGTTTTAAATAGAGATTTTTAAATTAACAATTCCTTAACATCAAACATGGAGGCACATGTGCACGTGTGTACATGTGCATGATTTCATGCGTATGACTGCACACAGTGGGTTCACATCAAGATTCCAAATCAGGGCACCTGGTGGTTAGGTTGGTTAAACAGCCGGCTTCGGCTCAGGTCATGATCTCACGGTCAGTGAGTTCCAGCCCCATCAGGCTCTGCGCTGACGGCACATGGGGCTCGAACTCACAAACTGAGAGAAGTCAGACGCTTACCCAACTGAGCCCCCAGGCGCCCCGAAAAAAACAGGTTTTAGAACTAACGCTGACTGGGGCGCCTGAGTGGCTTAGTCGGTTGAGCGTCCGACTTTCGCTTAGGTCATTGATCTCGCGGTTCGTGGGTTCGAGCCCCGCGTCAGGCTCTGTGCTGACTGCCAGCTCAGAGCCTGGAGCCTGTTTCAGAGTCTGTGACTCCCTCTCTCTCTGACCCTCCCCTGCTCACGCTGTCTCTCTCTCTCCTAGAAATAAATAAAACATTAAAAAAATTAAAAAAAAAAAAAGAACTAACGCTGACTGTGTGTACACATGGGGACTGTTGTGAACTGATGCGGTATTGGGACTGGACTCGGCGATGTGGATGTTAAGTCTTATTTTATTTGCTGTCCTAACTTTCCAGGCACATGGACTTCAGGGACCAGATTTAGTCTTGTATTCAGAAAAACAGGCTTAACTGTGTCTGCTGACTTTGAAATCTAAGAACAGTGAGGATTGTTTCAAAACAACCCATTCAAGGGGCGCCTGGGTGGCTCAGTCGGTTGAGCGTCCCACTTCGGCTCAGGTCATGATCTCATGGTCTGTGAGTTCGAGCCTCGCATCTGGCTCTGCGGACAGCTCGGAGCCTGGAGCTGCCTCGGATTTTGTGCCCCCCCCCACCTCTCTGCCCCTCTCCCGCTCATGCTTTGTCTCTCAAAAATTAATAAACATTAAAAAAAAAAACCATCCATTCAAGAAGGCCTCAGGATCTCAGGAAGGTGGTTAAAGTAGAAGAAAAATCACTCCCCTCAGGGCAAAAAAAAAAAGTCTGGACAGGGCCCATTAGCTTTGTGTCCCTGTCCATGCCCTCAGCCTGACTCAGGTGACTTCCCGGGCCTGCCTGGACCTGCTCCCTGTCCCACCCAGGCAGTAGGGTGGGGGCCCTGACTGGCCCTGGGGAGATGACGGCCGGCTGCCAACCTGAGTCAAGGTCACAGCAAATCCTCATCTTCTAAGACTGACTTTACATTTTGGACACATTGAAACCCACTTTGGTGAAGACCCGTGCGTTCAGGTGCCTGCCCGTTAGCCACCGGCCCCGGCCTCTGCCCGGCTTCCCGGTCTCTCTAGACACACGCTGGGTCGCGTCGGGCTCCACACCAAAGAAATGCCTCCGTCACCCTGTGCCCACTGGGCAAGCTCAGACTCGTCTGGTGTTGGGGTCCCGGCGGCGCGGTGCCTCGGGGACAGTCCTCTCCCTCAAAACGTGACCCAGACACAGAGCTTTAAACGTGCCCCCTCCTGCTGACCGGGCAACAGCACTTCCAGGCATCAGCACCAGGAAAAGAGGCAGGCGTGCCTGGGGGCTCAGGCAGCGGAGCGTCCGACTCGACCCGGTCTCAGCTCAGTCCTGATCTCAAGGTTCTTGAGACAGAGCTCTGTGCTGACAGCCTGACAGCGCGGAGCCTGCTTGGGGTCCTCTCGCTTCCTCTCTCTCTGCCCCTCCCCCGAGCTCACTCGCACGCTCATGCACTCTATAAATAAATAAATAAATAAATAAATAAACAAACATTTTTAAAAATGGGCACAATTTAGCTCAAAGGTGGAAAAGTGGAAACACCGTAAACAGCCGGTGATACTAACAATGTTACCTCCGTGTAACGTGATGTACCTCCACGGGGCGCAGTGCAGGTGCCTAACTGTTGTGGACAGCACACCACCGTGGGCGGGACGGCGCTCAGGAGGTGGGTGGGGAAATGGAGAAGCTGCTCCCCTCGCAGCCCAACCCCTTTCTGTCCTCCCCCCTCCCCAGCTCTCCCTTCCTCCCCCCTCCCCAGTGGACAGAAATGTATAGAACATTTACAATGGTCAGTTGTCCGTGAGCCAGGTTGTGAATCTTTCATGCAAATTCTTTATATTTTTTCTGCACTTTCCAGAACTTATCAGTGACCCTGTATCACTTATAGACTAGGCTCCCCCTGGCGGAGGGCAGATCAGCTCCCTCCCAGGAAGCTCTCCCTGCTCCCCTGCGCTCCCCTGAGCCTAACAGAGGGGAGCTCACAGCTGCTCTAGCAAAATGCCACAAACCGAATGGCTTAAAGCAACACCCGCATTTGACGGTTCTGAAGGCAAAAGTCTGACCTGGGTCTCATTGGGCTGCAATCAGGGCTGCTTCCTTCTGGAGGCTCCAGGGAGAATCTGTTTCCTTGCTTTCTCCAGCTTCTAGAAGCCACCAGCACCCCTTGGCTCACCCCCCTCCCTCCCCATCTGCAAAGCTAGCCTCGTGGCCTCTCTCTGACCCTGCCTCTCCTCTCTGAGCCAGCCCTCCTTCGTCCCAGTTACAGGGACTCTTGCAGGGCGCCGGGGGGCTCAGTCGGCTGAGTGTCCGGCTTCGGCTCAGGTCAGGATCTCACGGTTCGTGGGTTTGAGCCCCGCGTCGGGCTTTGTGCTGACAGCTCAGAGCCTTGGAGCTGCTTCAGATTCTGTGTCTCCCTCTCTCTCTGACCCTCCCCTGCTCACGCTGTCTCTGTCTCTCTCTCTCAGAAATAAATAAAAAATTAAAGAAAAAAAGGACTCTTGTGACTATTGTGGCCTCGCGTGGACGATGCGTGGGGACCTCCCCGCCTCAAGGTCTTCAGTCTAATCCCACCTGCAAAGTTGCTTTTGCCACGTGAGCAGCACACGCGCAGGGATTCGGCAGAGCACGTCTTCGGCACCAGCCCCTCAGCTAGCACACCGAGCGTGGATGGTGCACACAGTCACACACATGCACACACACACACACACACACACTCAGAGTACACACACATGCAGAGACACACACTGGGGAAATTTTCCCCAAAATTGAAGAGAAATGTGGATTTTCGGGCTAGAGGAGGAAATGAAGCCTTGACCTAACACGTTGTAGTACATTTTAGAATTCTAAGCATGAAAACAAGTCTTAACAATGGAGAGGGCTGGATGGCATCACCCAGAAAGACGTGTTGAGTCCTAGCCCCGCACGTGTGAATGGGACCGTATTTGGACAAGGAGTCTTTGCAGAAGACTTTGCAGAGTCAAGTTCAGATGAGGTCTTGCTGGAGAAGGGGCCCCGGGACAGGAGGGTTTGGATGCAAACGGGGAGAAGGCAACGCAGCAGGACAGAGGTGAAGCCCCCGAGGCAGCTCTGTCCACACCTGGGCTCCCGACTCCTGGCCTCCAGGCCGTGAAGGAGCCTGTCTGCTGTTCTAGGCCAGGTTTGTGCTGCTTTGTCAGGAGCCGGGGAGGTTAATAAAGATTAACAAAGGAGAGGAGGAAGGGTCGGAGCAGGGAGGAAGATGGGGGGGACAATGGAAGGGTGGCTTGTGCACAGAGACCGTGGGCCGCGTCTGCCTGTCGTGTTCAGAGCGAGGCCACAGGCGTCTTCAAACACGCAGGGAGTCCGGAGTCTGGGATGGACTGGACGGCATCGCCCAGAAGGACCATGAAGAGGCAGGGGACACAAGGAGCAGAATCGCACAGAGGTCAGCGAAGCGCGTGGGGAAGTCGCGCAGGTGTTGCCTGTGGCACCGGAAAGCCCGCAACGACTGCCCCGGTTTGAAATGGCGCCCCAGCCACGTCTCGTGCTCATGCCCTTCGAGAACAGCACTGGAGGAAGTGGAGGAATTGTACAAGTAGGGAAACCCTCAAATACGAAGAGAACGGCAGAGAAGGAGACAGAGACGAGAGATCTGAATGCTCTCCACCACCCTGTAAGGGAAAGAGAGGTGGGAGGTGGTGCCTGGCTCAGCACATGTAGCTGTCAGCCCAGGGCACTGACGCCCGGTAATGAGCAGCCCTGGGATCCCAGCAGCTGGCGGCAGCCCAGGCGGCTCCTGCAGGCACCCTGTCCCCCCCCCCCCACAGACATTCCCCTTCCTGCCCCTGCAGGCATGGGGGGGGCAGCCTTCTCTGGGACAAGCGCCTTCCTGTGGCCAAGTCAGGAGGCAGAAACACGCCGTGGCTCCCCCAGCTCCCGCTCATTCACGGCCCTCATCGCCTCCTCACGTTCCGTGGCCCCGCCAGACATCGGGGTCCGGGAGGTGCGCCTACCCCGCACACGCAGGCGGGACGGTGAAACGCCGCCGCCCTCCGCCAGCTCCCGGGGTGTCTGCGGGTCCCCGCCCGGTCCCCGCCCCACGGCCACAGCCAGGCTGGCCGCCTCGCCCACGCCTCCTGCCCCCAGGACAAAACCAGGCCGGACTCTGTCCTCCGGAGAGACTGGCCTGAGGCACCCAGCTGCGGGCACCTCGAGGGTGGGGAGGCCCAGGGGACGGGTGTCTGGGGAGGGGCTGCCTCGCAGCCTGCAGACCCCGGGCGCCTCCCTGAACGCCGCTCCTGGTGCTGCCAGCCAGACAGGGACCCCACCCGCACCCCAAAGCGGGAGGCCTGACGAACCTTCTCAGGGGAAGCCAGACTGTCCCGGAAAAGGGCCTCCTTTGAGGTTTCCCAGGAAAGAGGCGGGACGCCGGCCGGGAGCCGCTGGACCTCCCTGCCGGGAGCACCTCCCTCCCGAAAGGGGAGGACAAAACCATAAGGAGAAGTGTGGGCGGGGAAGGGGGCAAAACGCCCCTTAAAGTTATAACCCTCAGAAAGAGAGGACACTGTGTCCATAGCACGGAGGACAGGAAACCTTGTTAAGGCAACGAGATCAAAGAATAAGAAAGAAGCGTTGGAACAGAAACACAGGAAGATAAAATTCAGGAACCCTTCCAGAAGGCAGAGCCAAGACAAAGAGATGCAGCAGAGAACATGGACGGGTTGGGGATGGGACACCAGGAAGCTGGCGCCACCCACACAGGGGTGAGACCCACCTACATGGGGCAAGAAGATGGGGCGCCTCCAGGACAGGACAACGGACAGATGCACTTGGGACAATGACGGATAAGGACAGCAGGGCCACACAGTGCCCGTCAACCGTCAGCTCCTGGCACACAGCAGCCGTAGGAGGGGAGGCTGTCCGGAGCTCCAGGCAGGGAAGTCCGCGAACAGAATGGCTGCGACAGGCCATGTCCCAGGTGAACCTGAGGACCAATGTCTGTGATGTGACCACATCGGGGCGATGAAGGCAGGAGCGAGGGGTGAGCCCGAGAAGGCCCGGGCCAGAGAGCGCTCTAGGAGGGGCGCGCCTGGTCCTCCACAGAGGCCATCAGCCTGATCCAGAACGCTGTTTTCCTGATGGTGTCACTGGGGAGTGGAGGGCTGGGCCAGGGGCCAGGGGCCCCAGAGCTCTGGGTTATCTTGCTTTGGGGCACAAGTGTGCACCGCAAGGCCACCCCCCGGACCTGAGGGCTGTGAGCACAGCCCCCGCCTCCCCTCCCCTGTCCACCCAGTCCCGGGAAGGGAAAACGAGAAGGTAGAGCGGCCAGGAAGTAGGTGCGGGGTTGGGGGCCAATTCCTCACCTTCCACGCACGTGTCTGACAGAGGACACAGAGTGGCTCGGGGCGTGCGTCGTCACGAGGGCTGGAGACGGGGTGTCTGGGGAGGCGGCCCCGGGGACACAGCTGCTTTTCACCAAAACCTTGTAGAGCTACTGAGTTCTTTAAATCATGGACGCGCATAATTTTCGTTGAAGCGCACAATAAATGCAAAAAAATGCACGAAAGGAGAATTCACCGCGTCAGGTGTGAACACACGCGTGGAGTAGGTGGGAGCACGAGGAGTTGAGGCAGGCCCGCCGTGGTGCGTCCGGACTTGGACTCAGGCTCAGGGGTCAGTTTCAAAGTCCTGGAAACACCAGCCTCCTCGGCCGGAAGTGCGCAGACTGCCAGCCCAGGCTGGAGAAGAACAAGAAAAGGAACATCTTTCTTACCAACGCCCACGAAACTGGCTTGTTTTCAAAGAGAGAATCTCTCTCTTTTTTTAAGTTTATTTACTTATTTTGAGAGAGAATACCACAGGTCAGGGAGGGGCAGAGAGAGAGAATCCCAAGGAGGTTACGAGCTGTCAGCTCAGAGCCGAGCGTGGGGCTCGAACCGTGAACTGTGAGATCATGCCCTGGTGGGAGTCAGGTGCTCAACCGACTGAGCCCCCCAGGCACCCCCACAAAACCGGATTTTAAGCGCCACCAGAAGGGCAGAACAGACCCCCGCAGCAGGTGCAGGACGGCGGGTGGGCAGCCTGGGGAGGGGATATTTGCAACATTTATAACAGATAAAAGATTAACGCCCAGAATATACAAAGAATATGGACAAACCAATGCGAAAAAATGAATACCCTGAAGGAAAAGGGCTGATTCTGTGTCTAGGAAGTTGCAAGAGCTCGGGTGGCCGGCAGACAGGTGCCAAGTCGCTCAGGTCCCCGGGCAACCAGGGCGCACGCGCAGTAACTCGGCTGTTCACTGGGCTGACGATATTCGCTTAAAATTTTTTTCTAATGTTTATTTATTTGAGAGAGGGAGGGAGAGACTGCGAGCAGGGGAGGGTCAGAGAGAGAGGGAGACACAGAATCTGAAACAGACTCCAGGCTCCGAGCTGTCAGCACAGAGCCCGACGCGGGGCTCGAACCCATGAACCCTGAGATCATGACCTGAGCTGAAGTCGGACGCTCAACCGACTGAGCCCCCCAGGCGCCCCTGGAAACACTTTATAATTAAGGCCGAGGGCGCTGAGTGGGCAGAGGGGCAACGGGCCTTGCGGGCGGATGCGGCTGGCCCGGCTGAGTCCAACGTGAGGCCACCCCAAGCCCCCTCCCGAGGCTGAAGCCCACCCTTCCATTTGTGCAGGAGGGAGGCCGGGGGCCCCGGGTGAGGCATGTAGACACCCTGCCCCTGTCCCCTGGGCGTTTATCCAGCACTCACCCCAGTGTATACAAAACCCTTCTGTCCGGGCTCTGATCCCTCCGGAAGAATAACGAGCTGCTAGGGAAACACAGGGAGCGGCCGGCCCAAGGAGCCATGTGGGTAAGCGGTGCTCACAGCACCCCCAGGCCTCAGCCCCAGGAGGCTTCGGGGTGCTGCGTCTGCCCCCCAAGCCCCCTCCGGTCACCCCTGCTGCAGGATTGCTGTGGAAGAATGGGGAGGGATCGCCCACCCAGCCAGCTTCTGCCTGCCAGACGGCCTTCCTGAGGGGCAGCAGGGTCACCTGCCGGGCAGCCCTACCTGCCCCCCACCCCCCCATGCTGCCCTGCACCGCCTGCGCACCCTCCGCGCTCACCTGCTTTGTCCCTGGGGAGCCAGCCCCCTGCAGACCTTGCTCATCCCCCCAAGGGCCCCCAGGGGTGTTCCCGTCCGGCAGCAGCGCAGTGACCGCATCCAGGGCCTGGGCCAAGCCACAGATGTTTGCAGATTGGTGTCCACTTGTCCACTTTATTAGCTTCTGGGACTCTTTAAATGTCTCCAGGGTTCAAGGGTGTGTACATTTCTGGTCAGTCTCCAGCAGCTGCTGGGTGCGGTGCCCCGCTGAGCCCCCCGCAGAGAGGCTGGTGCCTGGGGGGCTGGCCCCTCCTCTGTCTCCTCCTGGTAGCTCAAGTCCATCACTCCCTTTATGTCAGAGAACCTTGAGGGTATCCCATCGCCATGGAGATCACTAACGGCGGGCACACCTCCTCGACCTCCAGAGAAAAGGGGCAAGACCGCCCTGGGGTTTGGAGTAAACCTGAACCCCCAACGACAGCGCCCCGGGGGTCCCCAGACAGGGACGGAGGGCCAGAGTCGCAGCAGCCCCCACTCGCTCAGTCCACATGGGTGCAGCGCCCCTGAGTCCAGGAGGAGCAGTGCACCTGCTGAACACCTGAGCAAGGGGGGGCGGGGGGGGCTGAGGATGGAGACGGGGGGGCTGAGGACGGGGGGGGGCTGAGGACGGGGGGCGGGGGGCTGAGGATGGAGACGGGGGGGCTGAGGACGGGGATGGGGGGTGGGGGGGGCTGAGGACGGGGGTGGGGACTGAGGACGGGGGGCGGGGGCTGAGGACGGCGACAGGGGCGGGGCTGAGGCACCCGGAAGGAAGGCGCGCTGCGCCCCGTATACATGCAAAGTGATACTCAACTAGGATGTCTACGGTCGGTGGTGCTTTGGACTCCGAGAGGGTGGACCGCTTTGCGAGTGGCAGGCTGTGTCACACGGCGCAGGGACCCAACCTCATGTCCTCCTGACCCCCTTGTCCTCAGCTACCCTGTAGGGACCTGCTTGGCACAGAGGGTGTGAGAGTGAGGAAGACTGTAATGCAGGTGGGGGTGAGTCAGGTCGCAGGAGAGGGCACCTCTGATGAAATGTTACATGAGCAGAGCTGTGAAGGTAATAGAGCACACACAGCAAGTGCAAAGGCCCTGAGGCGCAAGTGTGCTGTGGGTTTTTGATGATCTACAAGGAGATGGGTGGCTGGAGCCGAGAGCAAGGCAGAGGGAGGGGAGTGGAAGCCACAGAGGTTGGGGGGAGGGGGTAAAAGCAGGTGCTGGGGGGCTGGGCACTAATGAAAATGGTTGGTTTTGAAAAGGCACTCTGTCCCCACGCACAGGTTAGTCTAGAGAGCTGCAGATGAGAAGAGGGGGGCTGGCAGCAAAGGAGGCAGAAGTAACGCCCTTAGGATGTATTTTGAAAAGAGAATGAAGCGGCTTGGCCCCCCCCATGGGTCATGGGTCCCTGGACAGTGGGCATCGTGTCCGCAGCCTGTACACAGGAGGAGCTCAGCAATGACTCAATGCAACGTGCAGGCCCCCACTCTAGGCAAGCAACCCCATGATGTCCTGGAAGGCCTGGACCGGGTCCCGAACACCAGACTCCCGCCAGGAACCTTCCCAGCCACAGCCAGCCCTGCCCATTAGGCCTCGAGGGAGCCCCACACGTGCAGCCATGCCCACCCTCACATCCGTGACTGTCCACGCCCCCGCTGCTCAGTGTTCTTCAGGGCCGGGCTCGGGGAGAGGCCCACACAGGCTCTGTAGGTGGCTGTGCTGGTGTAGACAGGGCTCCGTGGAAGCCTGGGCGTTTGCTCTGCGGACGGGACACTGCCGTGTGCGCCTGCCCCTCCCCCCACCGCGTGGCTGTAGGGGGACCAGGCAGGGACCCCGGTCCATGTCTGTGCTAGGTATTACCACTCACCTTTCAAACCTGGCATCACTGGGTTGTGGGCCCCCTGCTCCCCAAATTGTGACCCCCCCACCAAAGCCTTGGGCAGGATTCTCTGGGAAGCCAGGGTCCCTCTCCTGGTCATCTTCCACAGGTTCCCTTCCCTGGTCATGAGCTCCACCCTTACCCTTGCTACGTGGTGGCACTGACAGGCCCCTGCACCCCGTCCAGGGCCAGGTGTGTGACCAGGCCTGACACGGGGCACCGTCCCCGTCTCTAGCCACAGCTGGTTCAGGGAGGGGCACGTGACAAAGTTGCTGGCCCCAGGGCGTCTGGAGAGACTGGGTTTTTTTCCGCTGGGAAAGCCTGCAGTGGGGAGGTGAGTCCAGTCACTGGGGGACAGCCTGCCCCAAGAGAAGCCATCACGGAGGAGCACAGACAGACCCGCAGGTGGAGGGAGAGACTCCCTGAGGATCCAGCCGGAAGCCTTGGACATTTTAGTCACACAAACCGACACGTCTCCCTGAGCTCAAGCCACTTTGGGGCCGCAGCAGGCTCCTCGCCAACCAGGCACCAACGTCTGCACTTGGTCAACAGCAGGGCAGATAGAGGGTGAGAAGCAAGACGGAGAGCAGAGCAAGTTTCTCCAGGGGTGCAGAATCGGGGCCACGGGTGACGGCGGAGCGTCCGAGCAGTCTTGGGGATCTGCGGTCAGGGCTGGGCGGACAAGGCCAGCTGCCTCCAGGCCTCGAGGGACACGAAGACCTCAGCTAAGTCCAGCATGACCCAGCCTTTTTAAGGTCTGGATAAGGGCTTGTGCTCTAACTACTCAGGACTGGTTTAACCTTATCTCCTAACAAGCCCTTGGGGGCATTTCCGGTCCCTACTGCTGTCACTATTCTGTACCCAACATCCTGAGATGTGGCTTTGATCTGATATAAACGGTCCAGGGAGGAGTCCACTGGTTTCAGGCATGGCTGGATCCAGGCATGGGATCGCCTGGACTGAGGGGACCATGCTAAACACAGACATCTATGAGGTGTGCAGTGATTTGTCACTCCCACGTGAGAGCCCATGAAGTCTTTCTGCACCCACTCACGCTCCCCAGGAGAAGGAAGCAGAGAACGGACCTCATGTTGTATGGGAGGCTGTGACTGGGGCCAAAAGTTACCTGAGGCCATCTGGTGCAGAGGGAGCATCCGTGTCCTGTCTGCAGACATAGGCTTTCCCTCTGCCAGAAGTACATTCCAGGGGCCCCCGGGCGGGCTCCAAAGTTCATAATCTGATAATGCACAGTCCTACAGCGGTACCTGGGGGAAGTCCCTTTCCCTTCTGAACTCCCATATGCCACATCCCCATTTAGAAAACACTAACCTAAGTGCTCTGCCGAAATGCCAGAGGCAGACTCTGCCCTGCTGCTCCAGGCCCCCACTGAAGAGTTCGTTCAAATGCACACTCACATTTGAGAGCTCCAGAGCTTTTCTGCAAAAACAGCTGACAATTACTGGGCACTCACTACGTGATGAGCAAGTTTTTACACGGATTCACTAGTCCAATCCTCTCGACAACCCCAGAGTGTAGGTATCTATTCTATAGATGGAGAAGCCAAGGCAGACGGAGGTTCAATAGCTTTTCTAGATTCTTGTAACGTTCTTCATAGGTTTGGGTATCAGCGCTTGGTTGGCCTCGCAAAATGAGGTGGGAATATTTGCTCACTTTTTAGTCTCTGGAAAGGTTTGTGTAAGGTTGGTGATATTCTTCAATTGTTTAGAGGAATTCCCTCCAATGAAACCATCTGAATTAAAAAACAAAGAGTGGGGCACCTGGCTCAGTCAGTAAAGTGTCCCACTTCAGCTCCAGTCATGATCTCATGGTGTGTGAGTTCGAGCCCCTTATAGGGCTCTGTGCTGACAGTCCAGAGCCTGCTTAGGAGTCTATCTGCCTCACTCGCTACCCCTCCCCGACTTGTGCTCTCTCTCAATAAATATATAAACAAACAAACAAAAAAAGAAAGAAAAAAGGAAATCATCTGAATTAGAATTTTCTTTTGGGGAATATTTTAAATTATGCATTAATTTTATTTCATTGGTATAGGACTATCCAGGTTTTCTATTTCTTCTAATGTCAGTTTTAGTAAGTTGTGTTTCATTTAAATTTCAAATTTACTGTCATAGAGTTGTTCATACTCTTCTCTTATCATCCTTTTTTTTTAAGATTCTAAAGTAATTTCTACACACAACATAGGGTTTGAATCCTGAGATCAAGAGTCACTCCACTGACTGACCCAGCCAGGCTTCCCGTATTGTCCTTTTAATGCTGTAGTATCTGGTGATGTTCTCTTTTTTATCCTTGATATTGGCATTTCTGTTTTCTTTTTCTGACTCAACATTTCCAGGGGTTTATCCATTCTATTCATCTCTTCAAAGAACCAACTTTCAGCTTTGTTGATTTTCTCTAATTTTTGCTTCATTTCATTACTTCTTGCTCTTGTTTTTTGTCATTTCCTCTCACCTCTGCATTTAATTTGTTCCTTTTCCAGCTTCTTGAGTTGGAACTTAGAGCATTAATTATCAGCCTTTCTCCTAAAACGATACATTTTCCTCTAAGCACTGCTAGATGCGTGTCCCACGGTATTTGCTAGGTCATATTTTCACTATTGCTCACTTCAAAATATTTTACAGTTTCCCTTGTGACTTACCATTGGATCCTTAATTATTTAGAAGTGTCGGGTTTAAATACCAAGCACCTGGAAGCTGGAAGCTTTCTAATTGTTTTATTGATATTGAGTTTAACTTGATTCAAAAAGGACATTTGTATGGTTTTGGTCCTTTGAAATTTGTGGACGTTTTATGGCCTGGGATATGGTCTATTTTGATTAACGTTCCACGTGCGCATGGAAGGGACATGTAGCTACAGCTAGTGGGTGAAGTGCTCTCTGTATGTGGGTTAGGGCAGGCTGGCTTGGAACTGTGTGTTGCTGGCTCAAGGACAGAGGAACGGCCAGGGGGATGAACAGGTCCTCACACATACAGTTACTTAACTTATGATGGGGGCTCTCTTCCAATTCAAGAGGAAAAGTGTGGTCTTTTCAATAAATGATGTTGGGTCAATTGGATATTCAGGTGAAAACAAAGAGTTCCGGTCCCCAGGACGCTATCCACAAAAGTTAATGTGTGATGCACCATAGATGTGACTGGTAAAACAGTTCAGCTTCTAAAAGAAAACATAGGAGAATATCCTAACGAAAAACACCAACCTTAGGAGGAAAGGCAGTGGGTGGCTCAGTGGGCGAAGCCTGGGACCCTCCGTCTCGCTCGGGTCATGATCTCACCGGTCGGTGAGTTCGAGTCCACCTCGGGCTCTGTGCTCACAGCACGGAGCAGGGGTCTGCTCGGGACTCTCTCTCCCTCGCTCTCTGCGCCTCCGATCACGCTGTCTCTGTCTCTCTCAAAATGAAGAAATAAAAACATTTTTAATTAAAGAGAGAGAGACACAGATACATTGGACTTCAGCGAGAATCACTCCCGTTCGTCACAAGCGCGGGCAGCCCCTGAGCGCAGGCCTGCAGGGTGTCCGACCCACCACACGCCAAGTGTCATCGACCACGCGAGGCCGCGTGGCCGCCGGGGGCCCGTCCCGGGGCGCAGGAAGGTCGCGCGGTGGCCGCCAGGGGCCGCGCTCCCCGGGCCGGGCCGCCCACTCGCTCGGTCCTCCTTAAGCGGGAGGCGGCGGGGCGGCCGGGCCGCGGCTCCGCCCCGGGGGCTGCCTTTCCCTTAGAAGGCGAAGCCCCAAGCCTCGCCTCCCGCGGGCGGAGAGCCGCGCCGAGCGCCCCCGGGAGCGCGGACCCGCCGCTGCGGCCGGCGGACCCCGAGGCCAGAGCCCGCGCCCCGGCCCCGCGCCCGCGCCCGCGCCATGCCGCGCGGGAGGTGAGCGGGGCGCCGCCGGGGACGCGCGGGGCCCCGGGGCACATCGCCACCTGGCAGCGGTCTTTGCGTCCCGGCGCCCGCGGGGACTGGAGAGGGAGCCCGGAATCTGAGAGAGCGTGGCGCCGTGATTTCAGAGCTTTGGGGCCCCCCTCCCTCAGACGGACGGTCCCTCGCGGCCGGCCGCAGCCCCCCCGCCCCCGCGCGTCCCTGCCCCGCCCGGCGACCCCCCGCGCAGGGCGGGCCCCCCGCCGCCAGCCGGGCCGGGGCGCTGAGCCGGGCTCCCCGCAGGTGGCGCGCCCCCGGCCCGCGTCCCCGCCATGGAGGTGCTGCGGCGCTCCTCCGTCTTCGCCGCCGAGATCATGGACGCCTTTGACCGCTCGCCCACCGACAAGGAGCTGGTGGCCCAGGCCAAGGCGCTCGGCCGCGAGTTCGTGCACGCGCGGCTGCTGCGCGCCGGCCTCGCCTGGAACGCGCCCGACCGGGCCGCCGCCGCGCCCGGAGGCCGCCTGGCCGAGGTGTGCGCGGTCCTGCTGCGCCTGGGTGAGTGTGGGCGGGGCGGGCGCGGCCCGGGGGGCGCCCCCGGCCTGCCGCCCGCTGCTGCGCCGGTGTCCCTTAGGAAGGGCCGGGGGCCGGGGGTGGGGGAGGGGAGGAGGGCGAAGGGCAGGCCCACGCACTCCCGTTTGGCCCCTCGGGCTCGCCCACCCTCCGCAGGGCGCCCCCGCGTGCTGGCTCCGCCCCGATCTCGGACCTTCTGGCCACAAAGACTGGAAATCTCCGGGGAACAGCAGTGTTTTGGTGGCTGGACTTCCAGAGTGACCCTTGTACTGAGCTGGGCACAGAAACCCTTTGTGGGACCACGTGTCCGATGTTTGTTTTGGAAAGTAGGGCTTTGGGGTTGCTGCCCTTTCCTCTTGGTGTGGAGGCCTGGTAGGGCTCCCTCCGGAAAGGGGGTCAAAGCCACCCTGGGGCCTGCCCCCTGGCTGGTGGAGTATAGACCCCCCGGGTACTTATTTGGGGGGGGGGCGGTCACACACAGCCCAGTAACTGTTTCCACCTTCTCCAAGGTCTACACCCCAGAGGGGGTGGGACAAGCCCAGTGGATTCAGTTTCAGGCACTGAGGTAGCTCACTGGTTGCTGGCAGTCGGCCCGTGGGGAGGGGGTGGCGTGGGGAGGGGGTGGCGGGAGCCCGGATGGTGTGGTCTCCACGCAGTGTGGGTCCAGGCTTGGCGGGAGTGCGGCGTGAGAGCGGACACCCGGCCTCTTCTCTGGCTGACACCAGTGTCTGCTGGCCCCTGTTTTGTGTGGACTCTGAGAGCAGAGCTGTGTAGACCTGGGTGCCTGGAGACACACTGATTCCTGGGGGCATCGCAGGAGGCTGCAGGGAGGGTGGTGGCCCCCCGGGCCTCGGGAGGGAGAACCAGTGGGGTTTGGGGAATCGGGCAGGAGTCCCGAGGGCCTGGACCCCCATGAGGTCAGCCGCCCACAGCTGTTTCTTCAGCTGGCCTGTGGGGATGACACTGGGGAAAATTCTAGAGGGCCATGGAGAAGATGGTTCCTTGGGCTTCCAGGAGCCCTCCCCAGAGCCTGGGGGGCCCCAGAAGGAAGTCTTGCCTCCGTCCTGGCCTGCCCTGCAGCCCAGAGGCCCCGTTGTCTGAACTTGTTTGAAAAACTCTGCTTTGGCCTCTCCAGCCTGACCAGGCTGGTGTCTGTGCCCTCAGTCCACTGTGTCTCCCCCCGCCCCCCTCGAGTGCCCCGGCACTTCCGGCCCGGGCTTGGGTGCCGAGCACCAGCCCTCTCTGGAGCTGGGCCTTCGAGGCCCTTCCCAGCCCTTCCCGGGCGTCAGGCTGTGTCCAGTCGTCGGGACTCAGCCCTGCCTGCCGGGTGGCCAAGAAGGGAGAAGGGAGCCGGCTCGGCCCCCAGAGTGCTCTCTCGCCTTCATGCCTCTTTGCTGCATTCTGCTCCTGGGGCTGCTCTGCTCCAGCCCCTTCCCTGCGGTGCCGGCCCCCACACACCCAAGCCCCTCCTCGCACAGACGCCCAGCTCCCGGGGCAGCCACACATGGGAAGAAGCCTGAGTCGCATCCCCATGGTCAGCCTCTTGGGGCCAGTCCCCAGCAGCCCTGAGGTCCCTGTGTGGGAACGGCCAGGCAGGCCCTGGGAATTTCCATGCCACCCCCCCCCGCCCCCCCCGCCCCCCCCCCCCCCCCCCCCCCCCCCCCCCCCCCCCCCCCCCGCTCTGCATCTAGATCTCAGTTCATTAGATGGAGTGCAGCTGGCCGGGGTGAGGCGGACACCCTTATCGCTCCGTGCTGTGCTGTCCAGTCCACGGNCCCCCCCCCCCGCCCCGCCGCCCGCCAGCCTCGCCGGTTTCTGCTCTGCATCTAGATCTCAGTTCATTAGATGGAGTGCAGCTGGCCGGGGTGAGGCGGACACCCTTATCGCTCCGTGCTGTGCTGTCCAGTCCACGGCATTTCCCTGTTTGCTTTGGCCGCAGGAGCGACAGGGCGAGGGGACACCCAGTCCAGGGGCCGCGTGGAATTCCCAGCACATCAGTGCCAGGGGCGCCGCAGCGAGCGCGGGCAGCGGGTGGGGCTGCTGAGAGGGCATTTCCTCTGCCGGCCGGGGCCGCCCATCCAGACACACCCGCTTGGCACCAGGAGCCCAGGTTTGAGCCTGGGCAGTACTGGTGGCCCCAGGGCAGTGGCTCGGCTTTTCGGATCACAGAGCGGTGCCAGGGCCTGAGCGAGGACGCCCCTTGGAGGCAGCAGCCAGGGCCCATCTGAGTGGGGTCGCTGGCATAGCCCCCGCCCCTGTTGGGCTCTGGCTGCCTGCCCAGTGCGCCTGCCGCCCGGGCAGCTCACTGTGAACCATGAGTCACCCACCAGGCACGGCCCTTGTTCCTCCCTGGGATTCCCGCCTCACCGGCCCAGCAGGCTTGGCCCTGGGTGGGGGTGGCTGGCCGGTCAGAAGGGGTGGGCCGCGGAGGTCGGCCTGGGGGTTCCCAGTGTCCCTCCTTGGTCTCCTGCCCCCAGGGGCTCTGGTGGGGTCGCACCGCGGGGGGATTTGACAGGCTGAGGAGGGGTTGGGGGTCAGACATGTCCAGTGCCAGCTGCGGGCACGGGCGTGGGGAGTGGGCTGGTCTCAGGCCTGTGTGGCGGTGGGACTGGGGTCTCGCAGGACCACTTCTGACCCCGCTGTGTGGCTGCACAGGGGACGAGCTGGAGCTGATCCGGCCCAGCGTCTACCGCAACGTGGCCCGTCAGCTGAACATCTCCCTGCAGTCCGAGACCGTGGTGACCGACGCCTTCCTGGCTGTGGCAGCTCAAATCTTCTCTGCAGGTGGGCCTGGGCACCCCTCCCGCAGGGTGCCCACAGTGCCGGCGTGGGCCAGGGTGTGTGGGCCAGAGCAGGGGCTTCAGCACCGGGGGCCTGGAGCCACCTGGTGCCCATGCGTGACTTCTCGCTGCACAGAAGTGCCCAGAACCTCGACTCGAATGGTGACACGCGGTGTCTGCCCGGGTTCTGAGGACGGTGGGCCTGCTGGGCAGCTGGCGCCAGGCCTCTGCGCGGTTCTGATTGGGCGTTGGCTGGGGGTGCAGTGACCGGAGGTCTTGTCTGGGCCGCGTGTCCCAGACTGCCAGTCGGTGCTGACGATTGACTCGGGGGGCGGGGTGGGGGGCAGCGTGTCCTGCACGTGGCCTGTGGGCTGCTCACAGCGTGGTGCCTGGGCCCGAAGGCGAGTGTCCTGGGCGGGACTGCCAGGCTCTGGTGACATAGCCTCGGCGGTTAGCATCACTGCTGGACTGTGTGGGTCGGCCCCACGTGAGGGAAGATGCCTGAGGGTGTGAGCCCTGGTGCAGCGCCTGCCGGCCAGGCTCTGGGGATAGCACACCTGTGTCACCTGGCTGGCCCACCCCACCTGGGCGTCTCCTGGTGCCCCACCTGTGCCCTAGGAGCCGGTGGCGTCTGCTCCTGCTGCCTCCTCCCTGTGCCCGCCTCTGAGTGCAGCTCCTGCCCCTTCCTGTCTGTCCACCCGCCTCCAGACTCCGTCCCCACGTCCCTTCCCCAGAGCCCTGCTGGGCTCCCTGCTGCCCACAGACCTCACACCCCCCCCGTGACCCCACGTCCCGTCCTGGCACCCACACTCCGTGGGTCCCTCCCTGTATCCCTATAAAACAGGCGCCAGGCTGTGCCTCTAGGTGACCAGAGCCCCAGCCCCAAGCAGCGCCTCCCGCTGCAGCACATCCCGCGGGTGCTTCCCCAGCACCTGGGCCGGGGGGCCCCTGAGGATGGGACAGCCACCCCTGTCCTCGGGGAGGGAAGCGCGGGGGCCTCGGAGCCAGGGCGCTCCAGAGGCTGCGTCCCGGCTGGAGGGAGGGGTGAGGCGAACGGTCGCGTGGCAAGTGGGGAGGGCCCCCCTCCCCCTGGGGCTTTCTGGAAGGCATTCCACTGCAGGAGGGAGGCCTCGCACCTCCTCCTCTGGGAGGCGGTCCTGGCTCTGTTGCTGACCAGCTATGTGACCTTGGCCTGGGCTTCCTCATCTATGGGGTGGCTGGGACGGCAGAGCAGGGCATTAGGGTGGAGGGTCCAGGGGAGCCACAGTCCCCACCAGCTGCAGAGGCAGCCCACACCCTGCAGGAAAGAGCAGAGGGCTGCCTCACCTGTCAGAGGCGAACCCCCAGCCCAGCTGACGTCCAGCCCCACTGACCCCACCCTTCGGGGGTAGCTGCAGGTCGCCCTCTAGTGCCCTCCCCCAAGGAGGCCCACCAGCTCCTGGTGGGCAGGGTGGTGCCCACTTGCTAGGCTTCCGTGAGTCGTGGCCCGTGCGGTGGGGACGAGGGGCGGCCAGCTGTAGAATCCAGACTCCTACAGGGCCACCCGGTCACACTGACCTCCCAGGCAGGAGTCAGCAAAGCTAGGACATCACAAGGCGGTGCCTGGGTGGGCTGGTGGGAGGGCCAGTTTCCTTCAGAATGTTCTAACTGTCCTGACCTGGGTCCTGGAGGGGGCGGGGCCTGGGCCGTGGCAACCTGCAGGGGTGGGCTGGGAGGCACCTTGTGGAGGAGGAAGCAGGCGGGGCCCAGGAGGGAGGTGGGGCGCAGCGCACACCCTGGGCTGAGGACCACCCTCCCCCTCCCTGGGCTCCTGTGTCCCTGGCCTGATGCTGGCGCGTGGGTGGCCGCCTGTGTCTGACTCCGGGCTGGCGGGCGGCTGGTTTATGAGCCGAGGTCTGGCTTTAAAAGGAAGGCTTATCTCTGAGAATGCAGCTTTGGTCTGCTGCTGGCTGTGGGTCTGAGTGGGGAGGCTGGGCTGGGCTCCTGGGTGGTGGCTGGCATGTGGGCAGGGGACAGAGGGCCCACTCCACCCGCCCAGCCTTGCTCAGGGAGGTGTTCGGAAAGGGTCTAGGACACAGACCTCCAGTGGCTGGATCCACTTGTAGAGTTCAGTTAAAGCCTTGTGGTTTTCACTGGAGACTGGGGCGGAATATACCCTCTCATGTTCAAGCACGTTCAGCCCTGTCCCACGCCGGCCCCGCCCCTTCTTGGGGCAGCCTCGACGCCCGCCCACCCACCCCTGTGGGCTCTGCGGCAGCTGCACCCTCTTCTCCTCTCTGCGTGACCTGCACCTGGTTTTTAGCTGCTCTGAACCTCAGAGCCACCTGAGAAGAGACCAGGAGCAGGCCTGACCCTCTGCTGCCTGGCTGTCCGGCCGCCCCCTCGCCAGCTGTGGCTGCCCCCCCCCCCCCCCCCCCCCCCCCCCCCCCCCCGCCGCCTGAGGCCTCCCCTCGGCCCCGTGTCCATCCCATGATTCAGGTCCTTAGGCCCTTTCGCCACAGGGTCAGCCCCAGCCCCCGTCAGGTGCTTGTCATCCCACGGCCGGCCCCTCCTTGCTCACATGGACCTCCCGGCTGCACCTCCCCCCCTCCTGGCAGCTCCCGCTGGGGTGCAGGCCGTCAGGGCTGTGGCCGGCGATGGGGCAGCTTGAGGGCTACAGGGGAGGATCTGCGTCCCCTGCATGGCTGTGCCTTTGGCTGCTCAGCTCCCTTCAAGGGGAAAAACTGATTTTTCTCTACTTGATTAGAAGTTGGCAGGGGTTTTCAGTTTTTTCTTCTTAGGACAAGAGCAAAATATTTTACTGCAAAGAGATCAGAAAATACAAAAGATAAACAACTCTTAGAAACCAGTGCAAAAAAGACCACCCAACCTAAAAATGAGCAAAGAACTTGAGTAGACACTTCTCCAAGATGTGCAGAGGCCCATGGAAGGTGCTCTCATCAACCGTCAGGGAAGCGCCCCTCAGAACCACAGCGAGGCCCCAGCGCCCGCCCACCAGGATGGCTGGGATCAGAGTGGCAGGTGTGCACACGTGCCACGGCAGGGACGTGAACAGTCGGAGCCTCATTAGCTGCTGGTGGGGCCCCAGCGTGGCTCGGCTGCCGTGGAAGGTGGTCAGTTTCTCTAGCGGTTTCACTCGAGTAGAGTCAGCACATGGCGCACGGTCCCACCCCTAGGCGTCTGCCCGTGAGAAATGGAAGTACCATTCACACAGACGTTCGGAGCAGCACTGTTCACAATCTCCACCCGGTGCAAGCAACTCACATGTTCATCACCTGATGGACAGATGAGCAAAATGTGGTCTTTTCATGCGGTGGAACGTCATTCAGTCAAGAAAAGGAAGAAATGCTGACAGGCTACCACGTGGAAGAACCTCGGGGACCCTGTGCCCGGTGCAAGGAGCCAGACGCAGAACGGAGTGCTGTGTGCGAGCCCATCCACAGGAAATACCTACAGTAGAGAGACCCCCCTCCAAGGCAGAAGACGGTCAGCTTGGCAGGGGCTGGGGGTGGTGGGGAAGGGGCCTGACGGCCCTCGGGTGAGGGTGTCCTTTATGGGCATGAAAATGTGTTAGATCCAGACAGCGGTGGTGAATGCATCAAATTCCACTGTGATTTATAGTAATTTATTACCATCCCTGGCTTTTCTCTCCAGACCTGATAATACAGCCATCATGTGGGGCTTGCCACAGGGTGGCACCACAGGACATGGTGCTCACCTCCCTGTGCCCTGTGGCAGCACCCTGACCCTCGCACATCAGTCCCTTCACCTGCCCCTGGCAGGGAGGGGTACCTGTCAAGTGCTGAGGGCACTCGTGAGTGGGACAGAGCCACGATCCGGCGCCCACATGGCTTGGCCTGTGGAGCTGGGGGCCCTGCTGGAGAGCACGTGCGGGGCCGGGTGGGGGGAACGGGGCCTGGGGTGGGGGTGGAGACTCACGTGAGATTTCGGACTTGGGTTTACTTTTAAGTCATTTCTACACCCAGCGTGGGGCTCGGACTCACAACCCTGAGATCAGGAGTCACACCCTCCACAGATTGTGAGCCGGCCACGGGTCCCCGTAACAGATTCATTTTGAAAGAGATGCAAAGTAACAGTACTGGGAGGGTTTTATGCAGGGGAATGACGTGGTCCGATTTGTGGGATGTAAAAATTTTCTCTTTATTGAGATGAAACTTACCTGACAATTAACGATTGCAAAGTGCACAATCGAGTGGCCGTTAGTGCGTTCACAGCCCTGTGCAATTACCACCCCTGTTTTCACCGCCCCAGAAGGACACTTGGAGCCCGTTGAGCACTCCCTCCCCACCCCTCCCCAGGCCCCGGGAGCCACTGAGCTCCTCGAGTCTCCGTGGACTTACCTGTTCTGGACGTTCTGAGTAACAGATTCATGCGGTGTATGTGGCCTTCTGAGTCTGTGGGGCCCCCGAGCGCCGTGTTTTCGAGGCTCCCGGACACTGTGGCAGTGTGGGCACTCCATCCCTCTTCGTGGCCGAGTCCCGTTCCCGGGGACGGACGGACCACAGTTTGCCTTTCCCGTCACAGCTGATGGCTGGTTTGTTGCTCCCACCGTTTGGCGACTGTGAGCAGGGGCGGAGGGGCCGGCTTATGCCCCAGCTGCTCCGTGAAGGCGCGCTGACCCGGCAGCGCATCCACAGACCAGTTCTTGCCGGAACGGTGGCTGTATTTCCCGTAGGGGTGACAAGGCGCAGGCTCACCAGGACCCTCAATCGCACTGACGTTGAGAGTTTTAATGTGACGGGGGCGCTGGGCTGGCTCAGTCGGTGGTATGTGCAGCCCTTGATCTTGGAGTCGTGAGTTTGAGCCCTGTGTTGGGGCTAGTTTATTTTGTTAAAAATTTTTTTAATGTTTTATTTATTTCTGAGAGAGAGAGAGAGAGAGAGCGTGAGCAGGGGAGGGTCAGAGGGAGAGGGAGACACAGAATCTGAAACAGGCTCCAGGCTCTGAGCTGTCAGCACAGAGCCTGACTCTGGGCCCGAACTCAGGAACCGTGATATCATGACCTGAGCCGAAGTCGGATGCTTAATCGACTGAGCCCCCCAGGTGCCCCTAGAGTTTATTTTAAAAATAAAGTTTATTTAAAAGTAAAGCCCGACAGGAGGGCTCAGTCGGTTAAGTGTCCAACTCTTGATCTTGGCTCAGGCCATGATCTCACGGCTCATGAGACTGACCTCCACTTGGGGCTCTGTGCTGACAGCAAGGAGCCTGCTCGGGGTCCTCTCTCCCCCTCTCCCTGCCCCTCCTCCACTCACCCCCCTCTCTCTCTCTGCTCCTCCCTTCCAATAAATAAACTTAAAAAAAATAAAGTTTTAAACTGACAGATTGCAACCTATATCTCGTTTCCATTGGCCTTTCTTTGGTTACTCGTGAGGGTGTGCACTTTTCGGATGTTTCATATATTTGTATCTTTCTTTCCATGAAACAGCTGTTTATTCTGCGTGTTCTGGCTGAGTCGTAAACCCTCTTGGTATGTCGGGGGCGCCCACACCCCAGATTTCAGGCCTTCCTTCCCAGGCTTCATCCATCGGCCTCTCCCTCCCTGGGACTCCATCTCGGTTCTGCCGCTCAGGAGCTGGGTGCTCTGGGGAGGGTCGCCTCCCGGGACTCGGCTCTTCTATGTTGGAAACGTCCCAGGGCCCTCGCACAGCTGCTCTGGAGGCCAGATGGCCAGGGGCAGCGCGGCTTGAAGCCACTTACTGTACAGTGTGCGGCTGTGGGCCGCTAGCCACCCTCCCCCCGGCCTCAGTTTCCTTCTCACCCAATTGCCTCGCTGCCTCACCACTTCCTCCAGCAGACGGTGGGCCATGCAAGGTGGTCCTGGGCACCGGCGCGGGTGGCAGGCATCTTTGAGATGGAGGCTTTGAGAATCTCTGCCCAAGAGCTACCGTGACGGGGGCAGGACTGGCCTGTGGCAGGGATGGTGGCTGGGGCTCATGCCTGGCGGCCAGCTGCCAGGTGCAGGGCTGGGGGGGGGTCTGGCCCTTGGGTTCCCACCCGGGCATCAGTGGGATGATGGCTGGGGGCGTGGCTCAGAGAGGCTCAGGCCCTTCTGCGACCCAGAGGGCTGGGCTGGAGCTGGGGTTGGGGGCCTTCTGCTGACGGGCGTCTGTCTCTCTCCCTGCAGGCATCACGTGGGGCAAGGTGGCGTCCCTGTACTCGGTGGCAGCGGGGCTGGCCGTGGACTGTGTGCGGCAGGCCCAGCCCGCCATGGTCCACGCTCTTGTCGACTGCCTCGGGGAGTTTGTGCGCAAGACCCTGGCGCCCTGGCTGCGAAGGCGCGGCGGATGGGTGAGGGGGCGCCCGAGGCCCCGGGAAGGGGTGTGGAGGGTTGAGTGCCTGAGCACCCGCAGTGGCGGGTTGCTGGGGGTTGGAGGGGGGTGAGGCCCAGCTCCGGTGCTCTGCTCCCTCCAAGCCCAGAGCCTTCCCCCACCTCCAGGGCTAAAGTCCTGCGGTCCCCGAGCCCCGCGCAGGGTGGAAGGTGGCCTGCAGACGCGGCCCCTTGGCCTGTGAGACGTGGAGCACAGGCCCTGTGCTCAGAGCACCCCTGACCTACCCCCACCCAGCCACATTCCGATGCCAGGATGAGGCCGGCCCGGCCTGCAGGGATGGGTGCACACGCCCTACACACCAGGCCCTGCGCCCCCAGCCACCTGCCCCGCCCTGGCCAGGCCCCCACAGGAGACCTCAGGTTTCTCCTCTGTAAAATGGGCAAGGGTATGTGAAACACGCTGGCTGTGGATGACAGAGCTCAGCCCTCTGCTGAGGTTGCAGCCAAAGGCCGAGGTCAAGCGGTTCTGGGGCTGGAGCCTCATCTGAAGTTGGCGGTGGGGGGGATGGCTGTGGCCATTCCTCAGCTGAGAGACCCCGAGGCCTCCGTCCCTCCTGCCTTCCCCCTCTGGAGTCAGCAAGGCCACTGGTAGAACCACGGTCAAAGTCTGGACTGTAGAGAAAAGATTTCATTTCTTAGCGGGAATAGAATGAAGTAGGAGTGGCCATTCACTGGAGTTCTGGAGAGCCCAGTGCCCACCGCTGTTCTGAGGGAGATCTGAAGCTGGAGTTGACGTTTCCTGGTGCCCCGGGCGCCACAGGGCCAAAGCAGAGGGGGCGGGAGGTTGTGGGGACATGGGCAGTAGGTACTGGCCAAGGGGCTGGCGGTGGGGTCCCCGCGTGGGGCACACCGCGGGCTTCTCCCGTCTGCCAGCCGCTGCCGCCTCGACCTCCTCCCTTCCCTTGTCGTGGTCGGGTCGGCCCCACGCAGGTCTTCCGTCCAGAGTGGATCGCGGGCCTTCCCTTCGGCCTCGTGCACCCCCTCGTGGGAGTCGGCGGACGGCCTGTGCGAGGTGCTCTGCCTTCTAACTGTGCCCTCTTCCCTCCCAGACCGATGTCCTCAAGTGTGTGGTCAGCACGGAGCCCGGCTTCCGCTCACACTGGCTCGTGGCCGCGCTCTGCAGCTTCGGCCGCTTCCTGAAGGCCGCCTTCTTTGTGCTGTTGCCAGAGAGATGAGCTGCAGGCTCGGGCACAGGCCGAAGCCAGGCCCTCCGACCCAGGAGGCCCCCGGGCCCCGGGAGCGTCACCGTCTTCCTCAACCAGGCTGGGAACGGTCCGATCCTCAGAGCCCCGCCTTGGTGCGGGAGGCCTTGCCCTGAGCCCCGTCCATTACCCTGGCCCCTAGAAGGGGAGGCGGGGGCGTCCCTGGCCTGGAGCTGGGCTTCTGCGCCTTCCCCTGGGACCCCTGCTTGTCCGCTTCCATCTGGAGCCACAAAGTCAGGGTCACCTCCCAGGTCCAAAGGGAAGGGAGCTGGGAGCGCCAGGCTCTCCCTCGATGGGTGGGTCCCGTCTGTGAAGGTCGGCCGTGCCAGGACACGAGCGGGGCAGTGGGCCCTGTACACGCAGTCACGGGAAACCCGGGCCTGGCCCAGGCCGGACGAGCCATGGGGTCTGACTGACCTCGTGAACGGGGCAGAAGGCTCATGGGCTGGTTGCTTAATCCGTTTCTGGAGGGAGCGCGTGTCTCCCTCCCCTGGCAGGGTCCCCGTGTGGTGGGGACCAGGGGTGTGGGCTCCAAGCCGGCAGGCCTGACCTGAAAGCCCAGGAGCCCATGGGGAAGAAGGCTGTGTGTGTGTCCAATCCCAATAAAGTTTCATGGCAACGGACGGCGACCCATCTGCTTTCTTGGTGCCCCTGCCCCCACACCACCGCCCGGGGCCGGGACGGGCGTGGAAGCACCCCGGTGTCCTCCCTGGCTGCGGCGGCCTCTGCTGCTGCTGTGCGTCGTGACAGGGAGCTCCACGCGGACACATCCGTGTGTGCACGGCGTCACGGGCACACACGCCCCAGGAAAAGACGGGTTGCTCGGCGGTCTTGGCCGCCGTGTGCCCACCTCAGGGCCGGCTCCGGGCAGGCCCCATTCTCTGCTTTCTGACGCAGGGACGCCCTCCCCAAGGCGGCCCGACTCCCGCTCCGGCCACAGGCACGCAGCGCCGGATTCTGCGACTCGGCCTCCCCCTCGGTCTTGGTTTCCCTTTCCGTGCAACGGACGGAGCCAGAGGGAGGCTGAGGGCAGCGGGCTCTGCCCTCCCATCCAGCCTCCCGAGGAGCCGGAACCCTGTGCACAAGGTGGGAGTCGGCTCACTGGAAGGGCACCACTTGCTCCCTCCAAGGCCTCGCGCCGCGGTGCCCGTGACCGGGGGGCGGTGCCTGCGCCTGCCTGCCTCCTCACCCCCCGGGCCGAGCCCCGGGCCAGGCTGGGGGCGCAGAAAGGCAGTCGGGACCTCAGGACAGCACAGGGTTGGAAGCTGCAGGGAGATGGGGCGGGGGCGTCTCCCACACCCGGTTACAGGATGCAGTGGGAGAGACGCTCCTTTCCAACAGCAGGAAACAGGTAAGAGTCTTCCGCGTCAACCACACAAGCGAGAGAGCCTGTTTGCGGAAGATGCCATGGACCTTCAAGGCCCGGCGGTCTGGGCAGACAGACAGAGACGCCAGGTTCCGGACAGCAAATCCATCCACAAAGAAGACAATTCTTCATAAGCAAATCTATAAATTTAATGCCATCCTTGTGAAGATATCAGAATGGCTTTTTTTCCCCTAGATTTAAACTAGTTATTTTTAATGGGAGGACATTTTATAAAACAACAAGAATAGGGGCGTCTGGGTGACTCAGTCAGTTAAGCGTCTGACTGGCTCAGGTCATGATCTAGAGGTTCGTGGGTTCGAGCCCTGCGTCGGGCTCTGTGCTGACAGCTCAGAGCCTGGAGCTGCTTTGGATTCTGTGTCTCCCTCTCTCTGCTCCTCCCCTGCTTGCGCTTTGTCTCTCTCTCTCAAAAAGAAATAAAACTTAAAAAAATATATATAGCCAGGATGAGCCTTAAAAAGGAGAGAGGTGAGGGAACAGCTTGCCTGCAGCTGAGCCCGGCGCTGCGTCTCAACGGGCCATGGGTGCCACCACAAAACGCAGTCAGCAGGTGGGGGAAGAGACGAGACGGGACCCGAGGCCACACTACACACGAGGACAAATTCCAAGTGGGTCAAAGAGCTAAGTGTGAAACATGATATAAGTACAGGAGAAATGGGTGATTTTCTCCGTGACTGGGGAATAGACAAAGCTTCCTAAATATGATTTAAAATTCAGGAACAATAAAAGACAAAATGCATCCTGGATAAAAAAGTAACATTTTAACATTTTCACAAATATTTGGAACTTGAGACAGAGAGCAGTAGTGGTCGCCATTACACTGGTTAAAACGGTGAACTTTATAACAGTGTGTTTTACCTCAATAAAAAAGCTGTAACTGAGCATTAAGAATATCAGGATTCATACCCCAAATTCAAAAGAACATATTAGCTACAAAAATCCAGAAGAAAAAGAAAAAAAGAAGAGAAATGCAAACCCAGACTAGCCTGGGTCCCTCTCCCTGACAAGCGTCCACAGCGGGCGGGCGGGTCCACGTGCCGCTGGCCGTGGCCTGGCTCCTGGGCCTCCTGCCCACGCGCGCCTGCAGAAACCCCAAATGGCAGGTTATTGGTTGGGGCGTCATCAGGTGCGCCAGACTGGAAGCGGGGGGCGTCCAGCGGGAGGGGACCTGCGGGAGGGGACCCTGGGTATGAACCGTGACCTGGTTGCCCGAGAGCACCTGCAGCTGGGCGGGCAAGTGCGCCCTGTTTTCCGGTTTTGACAGTAAAGTCCTGTCAGAGGTTTTGCATAAGCAAAGCCACCTTGCGAAGATTCAATCTGGAAATGACGCAGAGGAGCCTGTGTGGGGAGTCGGTGCCGTGAGCACCGGGGAAACTGGTGATTCCGATTAGACTGTACTTGACTTGCTTGCTGTCTGCGGGGGAGGGGCGGAAGCGACAGGGAAAGCGGCAGACGCAGGCCCCGGCCTGTCCCTGTCGTTGAGAACAGCGTTACTCCGTGAAGACATACGGACCTGGAGGATACAGCAAACACTCTCACAAAGAACCAAGCTTCTTCACCTTAGAAGAGGTAAAACCAAAGAATTCAGGTAAAAAGTTCTGCAATCCTCGAACGGGAACTGGAGACGGTGTGGACGCGCACACAAACGCGTGTCCCCTGTGCGAGGCGGCCACAGGGAGGGCGCCGACGGTGTGCCGACCTGGCCCAGGCCGCGACAGAGCTGAGGCCGCGAAGCGGGACCTTCTGGCTCTGCCCACGCAGGCGGGACGCAGGGCAGCGCCTTGGCCTGAGCCCCGGCCCCCCCCCCCAACCCCTCCCCGCCAGAGAGGGGAGGCTGCGGACACAGCTGTGCCCACTGTCCTCTGAGCACCTCCCACCCTTGACCCGAATCACAGCTTCTGGGCAGAGGGAGGAGGAAGGAGGCTGGGCCCCCTGCACTCAGGTCCCACGGCCGCGGACAATGAAAGGCGCGCATCCCTCTTTCAGGCCGGCTCTCTGCTGCAAAGTGACTTCAGGGAGACCAGGTGTAGCCTGATGCCCGCAGAAGGAGCTTCTTCCAGACAATTCATCCCTGAATGCAGGAGCGGCCGCTGTCGGGGCGCCTGGGGGGCTCAGTCGGTGCAGCGTGACTCTTCATCTTGGGGCCGATGTTTTGTTTTTTAAATGTTTATTTTGAGAGACAGAGTGAGAGCAACAGAGCGAGAGAGTGGGGTGGGGTGGGGGCAGAGAGGGAGAAAGAGAATCCCAAGCAGGCCCTGTGCTGTCAGCGTGACCCCGACGTGGGGCTTGATCTGAACGGCCAGATTATGACCTGAGCCGAAATCCAGAGTCAGACGCTCAGCTGACTGAGCCCCATAGGCGCCCCTCGGGGTCGACATTTGGAGCCCCGCGTTGGGCACAGAGATTACCTACAAATAAAGCCGTTAGTGGGGAGGCCTGTCCCCTCCCCTCTGCAGGCGTCTCCATGTCTCTGACTCTTCCTCTTTCCATCTGCTCCTCACACCACGGCTCCAGGACGAGAACAGAGTGAGGTCTGTGCAGCTCTCTGACAGTGTCATGCAGCCCCCAGGAGAGGGGGTCGGGTGTCCCGGGGTCCCCCCAGGAGAGGGGGTCGGGTGTCCCGGGGTCCCCCCAGGAGAGGGGGTCGGGTGTCCCGGGGTCCCCCCAGGAGAGGGGGTCGGGTGTCCGGGGGGGCCCTGCTCTGGCCCTAGTGCTGGTGGGACTTGTCCTCTTCCCAGCTCTGGCCTGGGAGCTACAGGAAGAGCCCCGGGACTTAGGGGTCCGGATGGCTGAGCACAAGGGGCCAGGGAGTGGGCAGTGTGTCTGTGGGGTATTCCCAACTCCCAACAGCGCCCACCCCTTCCTGCCTGACACCAGTGCCGAGGGTGCCCCTGGGATAAGAAGTGAGGGGTCCCCACCGCCCAGCCCCACTCTAGAAGGTGCCACACTAGACAGAAGGTCTCCGGCTACGGCGCCTCCCCCATCCCTGGCCTCATGCATTTCCTCCACCATTTCCTTCTCAGGCGACTGTCCATGGCACTGACAGAGGCCTTTTAGGCCAGGGGAGCCTTGTGGGAGGGGACGAGGATGTGGAGGGGGAGACGTCAGCCTGAGCCAGCGGGGAGGTCACAGGTGGCTAGTTGGAGGTGGTCAGCGGCTCGGCATGCTGACTACTGCTCTGAGTCCCACAGCGCCCCCCTCAGGCTGTCGGAATAGGAGTTTCCAGGCTCTTCCAAAGACGCTGTCTCTTTGGAAATGCCCCAGAAATTTCCATACCCTCCTCGGTTTCCCAGGAGAGCCTGGGATCCCAACGTCGAGCGGGTCCCTGGAATTCCTCTCCTTCTCCTGTTTGTCAGGGTGCTGGCAGCAGCCGCAGGGAATGTGCGTGGGAGGTGCCCCTGCTGGGACCTGCAGAAGTCGCAGGCCACCCCTCTGAGGCTGCAGCTGAAGTTTTCCTTTCCGTTTCCTCCAGCACTGGAGGCACGACTGACTCGCAGAAGAATGGGGAAGGAGGGAGGCAGGCATGGCATCTGAACCCGGGGTGGGCATTCACTGGGATCTCTGATCCACCCAGGCTCCATTCCCCACTCTACCTCTGCCCCCTCAGCTCCCACCTGAGGTCTCCCCCACCCACAGATGCCCCTGAACACATGCAGAAGGCAGGAGCCGTAGGACCCGGGTCCTACCCGGTGTCAGCGGCTGTGTTCCATGCCGCTCACCTCCCAGTCTGCCAGGATCTGAGAGGAAGGGTCCACGGAAGCCCCTTTCCCCATTAGGACACTGCTGACTGGTTTGCAGTTTTGGCTCCTCTATTTTGTAAAATAAAAAGCACACTAGGGGCGCCTGGATGGCTTAGTCGGTTAAGCATCCGACTTTCGCTTAGGCCATGATCTCGCGGTTCGTGGGTTCGAGCCCCGCGTCGGGCTCTGTGCTGACTGCCAGCTCAGAGCCTGGAGCCTGTTTCAGTCTGTGACTCCCTCTCTCTCTGACCCTCCCCTGCTCACGCTGTCTCTCTCTCCTAGATATAAATAAAACATTAAAAAAAATTAAAAAAAAAAAAAAAGCAAACCAGAGCCATTAAAATACAATGATTCCGTCAAAAGAAAAAAAAAAAAGGTGTGGCTGCTCGGAAGAGCATGTGACTGTTGACCTGGGGACTGTGAGTTCAAGCCCCGTGTTCGCGGGAAGATGACGTAAATGCATAAATTAAGAAACGACCACAGTGGTAAGGCAGCCAGTCTGCGATGCTGACCGTGGGCTGGCTCAGGAGGAGGTCCCCCATGGTGGCGGACTCCCCAGTGAGGGGGGGGTCAGCCTGCCTGCCACCACTGGGGCCCCTTGATTTTAGCATCAGCTAAGGGCGGCAGGCCGACTGGTGACTGGCTCTTGGAGTGGCGACAGAAGCCCTGGGCATACGTCGTCGAGTGCGGACTTCCCGTCCACGGGGGCAGAGGGGACAGAGGGACAAGACAGACACCCAGAATCCAGCCTGGGAATGTCTCTGGGCCGAGGGACTCTGCTCCCAAGAGAGCAGCACAGGGGAGGGACCAGAGGACTGTGCGGGGTGTCTGCCTCTGGTCCTGAGCTCCAAGCCCACTCTGCGGGCAGCTCTGGGTGCTGCTCTCAGAGCCGCAGGAGGGCCCCTGGCTTCCCCCTGGGGTGGGGGATGGCTCTGACGGCTTCTGTGTACCCGGTGCTAAGATCTGAATGTTTGCTTTCCCCCAAACCCGGAAGCTGAAATCCTAACCAGTGGGCTTTGCTGCCTCCAGCTGGACTCTGGAAGTGACCTGGAGTCCTGGCAGAGACACTCACCCACCGCCGCCTGAGCTGCAGGGGTCCCAGAGCAGCGCCTAATCTGACAGGGCCCCGACAGCTGCAGTGTGGGCTGCGTGCATTGAAGCCGGGTAGGCAGGAGCCCCCACCCGCGGGCCTGGAGGCCACGGGGGGCCCGAGAGCAGTGCTCTGCGGCCCTGGGGTTTGCACCCGCCTGGAGTGTCCCCATCCTGGTCCCCGTGTGGCTGTGTTCTGGAAGCACCTCAACTGTCTGGTTTCACAGGCAGCCACAGGGGACCTCGCCCCAGAATGAAGTCATACCTTGAGTCCCTGCCCCTGACGTATTTGGCCTGCACCAACCTCCTGGGCCCCCTGGCACCTGGGTCACCAGACCTGGTTCCTCCTGAGCTCCTAGGTACTGGCCACCTCACCTGGTACTGCCCTGTGTCCCCAAGCCCGGGGGTGGGGGTGGGGGAAGGCGGGGCTCCCTTCCTGTGGCTCCACTTCAGGGCTGGGCCATGGATAAGGTGGTCCACCTTGTGTCAGAAAATAGCTTTGTTTTGTTTTGGTCCACACCCTGAAGCAGTTAGGGGGAAACGCCTGGAATCTGCTTAACAATACTCTGCTGAAAGAAGGGAGAAGAGATGCTGAAGCCCTGGGTGGGGGATGGCCGGGTGGCTGGCCGCGTGGCTGGGCGACTGCACAACACAGACCCGCGAGCAGCGTTCTGCACAGAACGGCGAGGAACGTGAGGACGAGGGGCCCTGAGACTGTCAGCTTTAAAAATCTTAAAATAACTGATCCCTTTTGTGCCGCGCTGGTCTTCAACTTAGCAGCAGCCCCCCCATTGAAGATTTAGAAATATTTTAGATCGTCCCAAAACTGCCAGAAGAAAAGGAGAGGGAAACCCAGAGTCACTCTTTCTCGTTTCGGGAAAAGACTGAAAAACAAGTCACCAGCAGACGGGAGACATGCACAGTCTACACCAGGGATAGCAGGGTGCTCGGTCATAAAAATAAAGGCCTTTTATTTGGTTTTTCTGCGCCGTTACAGGAGCACGTGGCCGCGCTGGAGCCCACGGAGACCTGCGGCCACACCCACACCTGCTGCAGGCGTCCGTCCGCAGAGAAGCCGAAGGGTCACAACACACACTCGGGGTCACGGGGTCACCTTCTTGTAAGTGACGTGAAGATGCTGAGTCATGGGCTGGGTAGTGGTTGCCATGGAGACTGTCTGTTCGAGTTTGCCTTCAGAATTCAGCCTGAATTTTCGGGTGATCTGAGCAGGACAAAACAAACGCAAACACCTTAGTTCTATCTTCCCAGGCGGCCCGGCCACAGGCCCAGCGTGGCCACAGCTTGCCGCCTCCACCGTCGGGGGGCCTGTGGGCGGGGGTCGGGTGGGTGGGCCCTGGGCCCACTGCTGCCACGGGGCGGGGCGTTGTCCTGACCCCTGGCCCCCCGCCCCCCCACTCCTGGGCTGTCCCTGAGGGCCCACTGGCGGGACGTGGTCTCACCCCAGCCTTAGAACCAGCTGTCTTTCTCTTTCCAGACAAAAGCTGACCTTCCAACGCCTTCCTGCTTTGTGCACTTTCACGCCTACAACTTGAACTGACCCAACACGCATTCTCGGAAAACTCAGTACGAGCACTTTTGGAACCACGAATTTGTCAGCACAAAATATGGCAGCCAGTAAGAAAATGCCATCCGACTGGAATATCTGCCAGAGTGTGGAGCATGGTAACGGCCGAGACACCACCCTGTGGCCAGTGCCTTCCCGGTGTTCCGGCCGCGCCGGGGGCCTGGCAATGTAGGAATCCGCCCTGTAACTGACCAACTGGCACAGAAAACCAGAAAAGTCGCATTTCAGAAAGTCCCTTTAAAGTCCATTTAAAGGCAACGACCCTGATAGCCAGGACAAAGGTCCCAGAGAGAAGGGTGTGTGGAGGCCCAGCTCAGAGCAACCCTTCACCCGAGGCGTGTGGCTGGACGCCGAGGGCAGTAGTTCTGATTCATGGCGCGGTGCTGCATGGAACACTCTGGAACACCATGCCCATCAAGAAGGAGAGTCTGGAAACACTCCTGGCTTTGGTCTGGGGCCGCTGATGGGCTGCCCCTCACTGAGAGTCACCCCGGAAGGGACCGGACAGGGAGGTCAGCTTCAAAACAGCTCGGCCTCCAGCAGGTGGGGTCTGCCCTCCCTGGACCAGCGGCTGGGTGAGAACACCCCTCGGTGGGAGACAGCCCTGCAAAGAGCCTGCGGTTTCCACACTTGGGGTCTAGCCTCTGACTTCGCACAGGAGGTGAGGGCGGGACAAGCACAGGTGCGGGGGGGGGGGGGGGGGGGGGGGGGGGGGGGGGCGATCCTGCCGCCGTCAGGAGACACGGTACTGCCTACAGAGCATTTCAGCAGAGAACCGGATCTGACAAAAAGAGTAAAATGGAAGATCTATAAACTGCAAAATGTAACAGTGAAATTAAAGCCCCCAAGGCAGACTTGGCAGTAGAGACGTAGCTGGAACACGGTCAGCAGAACACGCCCACTGGACCGCAAGGATGGACAGACAGACGGACAGGAGCCACAGGGAGAGTCACAGCTCTTCCGTGTGGTGGAAACCCCAGCACCTAGGACAGAACGGGACGCGGCCAGATGTGAGCAGGTCGGGGCTGCCTTTCGGAAGCTCCTGGGAGACCCCTGAGACCCACACAAAAAGTGCACCCCACCCCGGCTGCCCCGGAAGGGCAGCCAGCCCAGCTGCACAGGCTGGGTGGGCGGGCGCCAGGACACAGCGGTACAGCACCATGGAGTAGTGACATTACTGCCACCTGGGGGGTGTCCCCAGTGAAAATCCTCTTCAAAACTGAAGGCAAAATCAGGACTTTTTAGACCAAAGAAACTCCACAGTGGATTTTGCACCCCCTTAAAGAGAAGGCCAGAGGAGGGCTCCCCGCGTGGAGAAGCAGGGGCAGATGAAGGCAGGGCGGGAGTGAGCACACGGTGGCCATCTATAGTGACCTGTCGAAGCACACGACTCGGGAAACTGAGGCAGCGGCCTGCTTTGCTCCTGTGAATGGGGGAGCGTGGGAAGGGGCTGACCCACATCCAGCTCTTGGGAGAGGCACGAAAAATGCCTCAAATCACGATGTTTTTGAAAATACTTCCCATCCTACTCAAAGTCAACACGCCGGCGTGTCTGACACAGTTTACTTCTGGTCTCTCAGAATCCAGCCTGTGACTGCAGAGCGCCAGCTACCAAGGGCTCCGGTGGACAACGACCTGGGCTTCGTTTTACCAAAGGTACTGTCTGCGGCGGAATACACGCTGGCTCCCGCAAACGGCGTTCACCCGTGTGTTCAAGTGCGAGAGGTTTCCAGGGTCACCTGTGAGGACATCTCTGACTCCGGCTAAACCAGAAATATCTGTATTTCCTCGTGAGAAGAAGAAAGTTTCATTGTGCCGTCATTAAGAAAAAGAGTGGCGTAAGATAAAGAAGCAAAATAAAAAGACGACAGAGCAGGGGAGATGCACGGAGTCCATGTCCCATGTCCCATGACTCGGTGTGTCTCCAGAGCCAGCAGCTGCCGCCCGGGGGTGTGGACACGCAATCCCGGGCGCACCCCAGCTCCAGTGCTGGAGCCCCAGGAGCCTGGCCTGCCGGCAAGGTCCCTGCCATCCAGCCGACAGCAACATGCGGGAGGTCAGGAGAGCACAAGTCAGAGGTGGGGGGGTGCCCACAAGAGGGTACACAACAGGAGGGGCCTCGTGTGCCACGTACGCATTGTCTCACCGTATCAACATCTGTAATTCTATGCTATTTTTTCTGGAATTTCATTTAAAAATAAACAAGACTTGGGGCACCTGGGTAGCTCAGTCGGTTAAGCGTCTGACTTCAGCTCAGGTTCTTGTGGTTCATGAGTTCAAGCCCCACATCGGGCTCTGTGCTGACAGCTCCGAGCCTGGAGCTGCTTTGGATTCTGTGTCGCCCTCTCTCCCTGCCCCTTCTCTGCTCGCTGTCTTGGTCTCTCTTAAAAAATGAACAAACAAGGCTTTTACTTTTGAGACCACTTTTCGGAGGACACAGGCGGAGACTCGTGGTCTTATGGTGCCCTCAGCTGGGTGCCCGGGACCATGCTGTGCACGGACGTGTAGGTGGGGCACCCCCACTTGTGAGCCACGGAAAAGAGCAAGGCCACTGCTTACTTACTCTGAGCCTGTGAGAGGCTCCTCAAAACACCTAACACCTGAGGACAACTGGCATTTTCTGAACGGCTGTCCCTGCACGGCTGGAGAAGCCCCCCCACGGGCTGCCTCCTGGTGCAGTGATCCGAGTGTAGCCTCCCCTCAGCTCTGCCTCTTTGCGCCCAAACCCGCGACATCCATCTTGCTCTGGAGGAGGCAGCATGGCGAGGAGGCAGGAGGCGGCCCTGGGGGTGCACTGCCTGACTGCCAGGCCCGGGGAGGATGCCTACCGCCTCCGGGGCACACACTCACTGGGTCCTGGTCAGGTCAGATCCCTCCCACTCGTGAGCGTGGCCCCTGAGTGCCGTCAGCCTGTGGCGGAGAGCACAGCTGTCACAGCAGAGGACTCAGAGCCAAAGCCAGCAATGGTAGCATCAGCACACAGGCCTCGAGGGCCACCTGTCAGGTTCCTTTAGGTTTGTCCCTTGGAGGATATTTCTCGTGTTGCAATGGAAGTCACTGCAAAGATACAAAGTTGAGGCAGACTGTACGCTGCCTTGCTCAGGCTCAAAAACAGACTCACTGTGGTTCCCACGGCCTCTGCTGACAGACAGCAATCTGGTAAGTTCCCTCAGCATAACGCTGTGGCCACGACAGTTAAGGCATCATCGAAACAAAGACCCCCGGGGCCACAGACTGATCCTCATTCAAGGAACAGGAGACTGGAAGGAACTGCTAGACAGCTTCAAGAGGAGCCTGTCCGGGCCTTCGGGCGATCAGAGGCAGCGCACTCCCACCGCGGGGGGCCCAGCTCCCGCACACACAGCCGCACACACAGCCGGGTCCGGGCCCACGAGCCTCTGAGGGTGCAGGAAGAGTCCCTCCGAACAGATGCAAGTTGCAATCTTCGCCGAGCGAGCACCCACCCCAGAGAAACGCAGCTGCAGAGGGAGGCGTCACGTGAGAATTTCTTGTTTTAATGCTTTCTAAAAGCGGTTTTTTCCTTGTTTTGTTCAGTAGAGAAAAGGTGGAAAAGGAAATTCAGGAGGGGGCTGGCTTTCACTGTGTTTTAGGTCCTGAACAAAGAAATCAGGAAGCCCCGGTGGCAAACGTGCTCCCGGCAGAGTGAGCGCTGACGCATGGGTGTGGCGGAGGGCACGGAGGCAAGGGGTGAGCGTGACGGACGTGGGATCCCGGCGTGCCGAGGGCGCCCAGAGCCTCCCTGTCTCAGGCCCCTGCCGTTTCTGTCGGACTTGCTCCCAGTGACTGAGACATGCGACACTGGAGGTGTGAAGGCGTGGGCTGGAGGCGGGCGTATGTGGCGTTAGCTGACACCCACATCGCCTCACACAGCTACTTCATGCGTGTGGGTGTGAGATCTGTGAGCCCCATGTACACAACACAGCATAAACTACAGACACCATGCTGGACGTTACATCTCCACGACGCACTCCTCATACAACTGGACGTTTTGTGCCCTTGACCTACAGCGTGCCATCCCTCCACCCAGGCAACAACCACGCAGTATTTCTTCCCTGCAGGATTTTACTTTAGCACGTAACAGGTGGCAGGGCTTAATTCTTTTTAAATTCTGTCTAGTATTCCTTGTGTGCGCGTGTGAACGCACATCACACACACACACACACACGTGCACACACGCACGCACGCTCTGTCCAGGTGCCCGTCGGTGCACATGTAGGCTGCTTCCACGGCTCTGTGAGCAGGTGAGGGTCCAGGCGGCAGAATCTGTTTCACGGCTACAGACTCGCGCTGTCCCACGACTGTAACCAGATCCCGCCCTGCTGCTCCCCAGCGACAGGGAAAGGAGGTCACCAGAGCGGGACACTCCCCAGCGACAGGGAAAGGAGGTCACCAGAGCGGGACAAGGGAGGTGATGGAGAGGAGGCCAGGAAGAAGGGTCGTTTTGAGAAAACGCACAAAGATAGGTGAAAAATTCACTTCATAACTTAACAGCAAACTGGAGACAGAAGAAAGACTTGGTGAAACTGAAAACAGATCAACAAAAATATCCAAGTTGGGGGGGCGCCTGGCTGGGTCAGGTGGTGGAACAATTGACTCTTGATCTTGGAGTTGGTAGTTTAAGCCCCATGTTGGGGGCAGAGATTTCTTAAAAGTACAACCTTTAGGGGCGCCTGGGTGGCTCAGGTGGTTGAGCGTCCAACTCCTGATTTTGGCTCAAGTCATGATCTCACGGTTCATGGGACTGAACCCCATGTAGAGCTCTGGTGATAGCACAGAGCCTGCTTGGGATTCTCTTCCCCCCGTCTCTCCCCCATTCCTGCGTGTGTGCACTCTCTCTCTTTCAAAATAAATAAGCTTTAAAGAAATAATAAAATAAAATCTTTAAAATATCCAGACTGAATAATATAAAGAAAACAGGATGAAAAATGAACGGTCTCAGGGACATATGGTACAGGATTAAAGGGCCTAACATATGTTTAACAGCAGTTCCAATAGGAAAACAGTAATGACATAGCAGAAAAACAGTTGAAAAAATAATGGCTAAAAATCCCCGAATATGATGAAAAATACCACCTTACAGATCTACGCATTTCAGGAGACCTACGCAGGATAAATACAGGAAAACCTCACCCAGGAACATGATAGTGAAAGGGTTAAAGTCCAGATAAAGAAAAAAAATCTAAAAAAATGACTAGAGGAAAAAAAAACAAATTATGTATGGTGCATGAAGAAGTTTGGCTGACCTATCAACAAAACAAATAAATGTCAGAAGACAAAGGAATATAAAGAAATTCCTTTTAAAAACCAGACCTGCTTACCCAGAATTCATTTTATAGCAAAAATATCCTTTGAAGCTGGGAGTGGAAGAGGATTTGGGGGAGACGGCTGAGCAGGACACCCCCAGAATCGGCCCCGTCCGGACACGAGTGCACCGGCCTGTCCAGCAGGCGGGAGGCAGGCAGCTGCACGTGTGTCTGGAGCAGCCTGGGGGGACCAGGGAGGGCAGCGAGGACCCTCTCCTCCGAGTGCAGAGGCCCTGCCCCCTCCAGCCCAGGCCACAGGAGATCTGAAGGGCCGGCACCCCTTTTCCCCACTTCATTTTTCCTTTTTCCCCGTTCAGGAGGCAGACGTGAGGGACTTGGACAAACGAGGCCACACGTGGGGAGGCGAGGCCGCGCCCGTGCAGGCCCAGGGAAAGGCTCGAAAGGACCAGAGAAGACCTCCAGCTCACGCCTCAGGTGGCTCCTGGGCACAAAGACAGCCCACAACAGCAAGAACAACAAAACCAAGAACAAGAAACATGAATAAACAGATGCACCTCCCATGTTCACGGATTAGACGACTTAGCACCAGTAAGATACCAATGCTGCCCGCGGGTCTACAAAGTTAGTGAAAACCCCAACGGTATATTTTGTAGAAACAGAAAAATCCACCCTAAGGGTCATGGAATCTCAGGGACCCAGAAGAGCCCCAAAAATTCCCAAAAAGAAAGAAAACTGGAACACACACACCTCTGATTTCACGACAGCACGGTACTGGCAGGAACGCAGACATACCGACATGGAACAGAATGGAGACCCCGGAAATAAACCCTCACATGTGTGCTAAGACCATTTTCAACAAAGCTGTCAGGACCATCCAACGGGGAAAGGACAGTCTTTGTGAGAAACAGTGCTGGAAAAGCCGCACGTCCACACGCAGAAGAATGACGCTGGACGCTTCCTTAGTCTCCCCACCCCCCCCAAAAACTAACTCAAAGTGAGTCAGGGACTTACTTAAATGTAAGAGGTCAAACAATAAAGCCCTTAGAAGAAAACAGCACGAATGCTTCACTACGTGGACTTGGCGATGATTTCTTGGATAGGACACCAAACACATAAGCAACAGAGAAAAAACAAACTAATTCATGAAAATTAAGGACTTTTATGCATCAGAAGACACTACAAACAGTAAAAACAGCGACTCATGAAACGAGAGACCGTAATCTGCTGATCGCGCGTCTGGAATGAGAGCTCCGGCTGCTGGGGCACAGCCAGCGCTGGTGACGGTGTGGAGAAGGGGGGGCTCCTGCACACTGGCCTGACTGCTCACTGGCGCGGCCGCTGTCGGGAACGTGGGGTTCCGTGCGGCTGTGCACGTGCACTTGGGGCGCACACTCAAGAGTGCCGGAGCAGGGCTCGCAGCTGTCCGTGCGCCTGCGTTAACAGCAGCGTCACCCACAGCAGCTATAACACGGAGGCGGCTCTCGTGTCCACCATGGATGGACAGCTGAGCAAATGTAATACACACACACAACCGAGCATTATTCAGCCTGAAGGAAGGAACTTCTGCAATATTCTACAATGTGGATGAACCCTGAGTACATTACACCACGTGAAATAAGCCAGCAACAAAAGACACACAGTGTGTGACTCAGATGCTCACATGAGGTCCCAGGAGTCGCCAGGTTCGCAGCACAGAGGGTGGGGTGCTTGGTGCCAGGGGCATTGGGGAAACAACAGGGAGTCATGACTTATGGGGAAGAGAGGTTTAGTCTTAGAAAATCCAAGTGTTCTGGGGACGCCCAGTGGTGATGGCTCAATTACACGAATAAGCTTAAACCACGGATGCGTTCCCTGCAAACAGGATGTGTGGCACCTGGGCGGCTCAGTTGGTTAAATGTCCAACTCCTGATTTTGCCTCAGGTCATGATCTCACGGTTCGTGGGTTAGAGCCCCGTGTTGGGCTCTGCAAGGACAGTAAAGAGCCTGCTTGGGATATTCTCTCTCTCTCTCTCTCTCTCTGCCCCCTCTGCCCCTCTCTTGCTCTGTCTCTCTAAAAAATAAACATTAAAAAAAGGTAACAGTACAAATAAAACAGAATGCCAAATATATTTAACCCAAGAGAACACAGTTAAGGAACAAAACAAGAACAAAAAACAAAAACAAATCAAGATGGTGGTCTGACAACCAACCATACCAGTAATTTTTTTATTAAATGTAAATGGACTAAACATTCCAATTAAAACACAGAGTTCTCTGACTAGACAAAAAAAGCAAGACTATAAGAGATGTACTCTGAATATAAACAGAGGTTGAATGTAAAAAGGTAGGAAGAAGGACACAGCACAGAGACAACAGCACTGGAAAGCAGGTGTGGTTCTGCTACTGTCAGACTTCAAGGCACAGCACTACAAGTTATCAAGAGGAACATTTCATAAGCATGAAGTATATCATCATAGGTATGCATTTAATACCAGAGCTTCAAAGTCGTGAAGCAAAGGAATAGAACTAAAGCAAGGAATAGGACTAGCTTCAATTGTTGTTGGAAATTTTAACACCTGCCAGGAATCAGACAGAACCAGACTCCCTCTAGCAGTGTAAGTTCAGCAGTACACTGGAAACCTGAATGACGTCATCAAGCGACCTGACCTAACCGGCACTGTGAGTCCATGACACCCAACAACTGTCAGTTCTTACGCATTGGGAGTACGCATGAAATATTCACCAAGTTACAGCACATGCCGTGGCGTAAAGTGACTCTGAGAACATGTTCTCTGGGCTTTATGGAGTCGAATTAGGAGCTATTAGCAATAGAGTACACAGAAAGCCCTTAAATATTCGGAAAGTAAGTAGCATAACTTCCAAATAACCCAGTTCAGAAAAAAAAGTCCCCAGAGAAGATATTTTGAGCTAGGAGGCAGTAAGAACACACTCTACTAATACCTGCAAGGGCAGATGAAGCAGGGCTCGGAGGAAAATCCATAGTGTCCAGTGTCACAAACTAGAAATGGGCTAAGTATCAGTGATGCAGGTTTCCCATTTAAGAAATCAAAAAACAGGAGGAAATTAAACTCAGGATGATTAGAATAAAAAAATAATATGAAGCAAAACTTCTCCAATTTATATATTTTAGCAATACAAAAATCCAGCAATAATCGAAAATGATAAATCATTACAATCAGGTGGGGTTTAACTGAAGGATGCAAAGTTGGTTCAACATCTGTTCTTATAACTAATCACATAAAGAGAATAAAGCAGGGGGCGCCTGGGTGGGTCAGCTGGTTGCATGTCTGACTTTGGCTCAGGTCATGATCTTGTAGCTCAAGAGTTCGAGCCGCATCGGGCTCTGTGCTGACAGCACGGAGCCTGGAGCCTGCTTTGGATTCTGTGTCTCCCTCTCTCTCTGCCCCTCCCCATTCATGCTCTGTCCCTTTCTCTCTCAATAAATAAATAAATAAATAAATAATAAAATAAAAAATAAAACATTAAAAAACAATTTAAAAAAAGAGAGAATAAAGGAAAGGAGCTCCTGGGTGGCTCAGCTGGTTGAGCGTCCAACTCTTGATTTCAACTCAGGTCATGATCTTGCGGTTTGTGGGAATTAGCCCAATGTTGGGCTCTGTGCTGGCAATGCAGAGCCTGCTTGGGATTCTTGCTCCCCCTTTCTCTGCCCCTCCCCTGTTCACCATCTCTCTCTGAAAAAGAAACAAGCTTAAAAAGAAAAAAGAGAGAGGGGCGCCCGGGTGGCTTAGTCGGTTGAGTGTCCGACTTTCGCTTAGGTCATGATCTCGCGGTTCGTGGGTTCGAGCCCTGCGTCGGGCTCTGTGCTGACTGCCAGCTCGGAGCCTGGAGCCTGTTTCAGTCTGTGACTCCCTCTCTCTCTGACCCTCCTCTGCTCACGCTGTCTCTCTCTCTCTCTCCTAGAAATAAATAAAAACATTAAAAAATAAAAAATAAAAAAATAAAATAAAATAAATAAATAAAAAGAGACAGAATAAAGGAAAACACCCACAATCGTTGTAAGGGAACAACAGGTATCAATACGGGAAAAAAGTATAAGCACCTTGACTTCTACCTGATACCATACAAAGATGTCAATTCCTAAAATCATAAACCTTAAAGTAAAAGTGAAAACCATAAATATTCTTGGCGAAAACGCAGGTTAGAAATCTCCGCTGGCAAAACAACTTACGAAAGGGCACAAAAAGCACAGACTATGAAAGAAAAAACTGGTATGAGAATGTGAAAGGTAAGAGACTTTGTTAACGAAATGAAAAGGCAAGTCATCAGCTGGGCGCCATCCCTGTGTCTCCCTGCAGCACTTGCATGCGGAGGGCACAGCCTTGACAGCTGAGCGGGGAGACGGCGGCCCGCGGGCGAGAGGGGCACTGGGTGGCTCCTGCTTCACAGGATGAGCAACGGGCACAGGAGGGGGCGCAAGACCGGCGGGCCCCTGGCAGCGAATTTACGCAAGGGCCAGCGTGGTGGAGGGCGCGGGCCCACGGTGCGGCCCCTCTGACGCCAGTGAGCCCAGCCTCGCCACCGGCCACTGCTGCCCAGCCTGAGGCTGTCACCCCGCAGGCAGGACCACGTGACCAGGCACGGAGGGGCACAGGTGCCGAGACGGCCCAGAATCNGGGGGGGGGGGGGGGGGCACGGCTCGGCATCAAAACCACCCAGAGTCCCTCCACGAGCAATAGCAGGAACGAATCTCAAAAATGTTTCCATGAATGAAAGGAGTAAATCCTGTACAGCTCCATTTGTAAGGGGTCCTAGAAGATGTGCACCTGGTCTGTGGTGACAGAAATCTGGCCCTGGTTGGGGGCCAGGGGCCGGGGGCTGGACTATTCTGCTCTTGACTGGATACCTCAGGTGTATGCACTGATTCTATGTAAACTATACTTCAAGAGAGTTGCTGTTTTTTAAGTTAAAAAAAAAATTCTAGTAATCTCCAATATTTAAGACACTGAGGACGGGCCGGTGGAAAGGCCGGGCGCCTGGACAGGGCGGGGGTGCAGGCCCTTCGGGCTGGGGCCGGGACAGCCAGGCTTCACCTGCACACAGGTCCAGGTGCCCTGGGGAGCTGCAGGGGAAGTTTTAAGTCACGCTGTAGTACTGCTTCCAGAAAATACACAATACATATTTTCTGATCTGTGTTAATTACGAAACACCAAAACCAATCCAGAGAGGGGAGCCTGGGAAATTGAACCACGTATAACTGAGAAAGTTGAGTAAGAAGAGGAAGTGATGCAGACAGGAAAGGGTACTGGCAACAAGAAACTGACGAGGAGCTTAATTCCAAATTACGTTGGATCGGTGTGCAGGGGTCAGGGGGCCGGGGCAGGGCCTCCCGAGAGGAGGGACCAAGCAGGCGGGGACGGAACACTGATCAGCCTCACTGGCTGTCAGAGCAGCCTGGACACAGGAGTCAGCACCTCAGGGTGCGGTGAGCATTAACGGGTAGAGTTTCTGGAAGGGAGGTCTCTGATCCTGTCAAATGGGGACAGGGGCCTGGATCTGCTGGGTGTCAGGCCACTGCGTGGGGTCCTGAGTGACCAAGCATAGGCGGCAGATAACAGAGAAGGGTGAGGACGGGGTCAGGCTTCAACAGCAGACAGGCAGGGACCTGTCCTGACACCTGCCACTCCCAGGGGCTGTGGAAGACAGGTGTACCGCCACCAGCTGCTGGGAGGATGCACACACGCTTCCAGTCCTGCCCCTCCCCTCTTCCAGCCTCAAGTGTGAGCTTCTCACTTCCAGGTTCTGTCCATATCAACCCAGCAGGGAGGCCAACCCAGGCACCTGCCCAGCCTTCGGTCAGCCGGGTCACTGAGGAGCTGAGCCCTCCTCTGGCCCTGCGCCCACAGGCTTCACCTCATCTCCACCTCCTTTTACAGACAGGGGCCAAAGTTTGGGGCGCCTGGGGGTCTCCATCAATTAATTGCCTGACTTCGGCTCAGGTCATGATCTCACAGTTTGTGGGTTCGAGCCCCGCATCGTGCTCTGTGCTGACAGCTCGGAGCCTGAAGCTGCTTCGGATTCTGTGTCTGCCTCTCTCTGCCCCTCCCCTGCTTGCACTCATTCTCTAAAAAATTAAGATTAAAAAAATAAAAAATACAGCCCAAAGTTCTCCAGCAAAAATAAACAAGCCCTCCTCACACCCTGATAAAATAAGTAACCTTAGGCAAGTATGAGCAAGAAAAAGAGAAAACGCAAAAGAAAGAGAAAGAGCAGAAGCTCAGAGACGGAGAGCGCAGTACGCGTCACTTCCTCCTCAAACTGAGCCTACAAGAAAGGGCCCCTTTCCTGGGAACTGTGAGGTGAGGCTGCAAATGTAGCAACAAGGGGGAGGGCCAGGCAAGCAGAGAGGTAGGGAGGCAGTCCCCCCCCACCCCCACCCCGGGGCTGGGCTCAGATACTGTCTCGAGGGCATCCCAGAGCAGGCATTGCCATGGGGCTCCCTCCTGGTCAGGGAACAGAAACCGCTGAGAAGCTCCCAGCTCACTCCATGAAAACCTCTGTTACCCAAACAGACAATAATTTCTGAAAATCACAGCACGTAGGAGCTATCCTCAAAAAGCAGATGTGCCTCAACGCTTAGACGTTATTATTCTGACTCACTGTGTCAACAGCGTCAATTAGAAAAAACACAGAATCCTCCCAAAAAAGACTGCAAAAGCATTTGATGAAGCTCAAAACCCACTTCTGAACATAATTTTTACTGCAGTGAAAATACAGTAGAAACAGGACGCCCTTACCTGACAAGGCTGCCTGCCACGAGGTAGCCCACAGCGAGTGCCTCGGGGGTGGGTGGGTGCCTCGGGGGTGGGCGCCAACACGCGTTCACCCCGTCAGGGCTGTGCCCGAGAACCAGGTGTCAGACGTGACAAACACGTCCCTGTTCAGCAGCAGTGCACGGACACCAGAGCCCTCCCCGCCACCACCAGCCCTCAGAAGGTGAGGCTGTGCCGGAGGCAGAGCCACGAACATCCAATACCTACATAACTGAAATTATAAAGAAAGAAATTTGGCACCCCCGCAACAGCCCAAACTAGACCTGAAACCGTGGTGACATGGCACCACCGCTGCTGCCGACCAGGCGGCCACGACTCCCCAGGTCAATGCGCGTGTTCATGCAATCCTGCCGTGCATGGGACCGCCCGGACAGAGCACGGGACGCCTCATCCAGGAGAGGAAGTGCTGAAGAATTAAGCAAGGAAATTTAGAGGGAAGAGTATCGGGAGCCCAAGTTCTGAGACACTTTTAATCACTGTCGGTGAAGAGGAGATAGGAGACGCTTCCTCTCCCATCCATGGGGACGGGCGCAGGACAGGACATTGCAGGTCTGTGGGGCGCTGGTCACCCGGGTGTCTGTACACAGCATGATGGGCAAACAAATCTGGGACGGATGAAGCTCTGAGTGTGAAAATGAGCTATGAGCATGTGGGAGAAGGAAGGATGTGGGGGAATTTTGACCACCTGAGCAGAAGCACCTACCCCGAGGCCATGGAGGGAAAGACCCCCCCAGAGGGACCAATGGGAAAGCTCACAGCCGGTAGGGGGAGCGAGCCACAAACCAAACTAACACATGCCACCAAATGGGCACTGTGTCTCATGAGCAGCAGACAGGGGGTATAAGCCACGCACACAGAAAGCTCCTGTAAATGTCAGTGCACACAACACAGGCAAGGACCGTGAACATCGAGCGGGAGAGCAAGAGATGTGGGGACGCCCCCTGTACCCGAGTTCAATGTAAACACAACCGAGATCCCGTCTTCTGTCCGTCAGACTTGCAAACGGGCACTGCCAGGCCACGCTGGTGGCAACACAGTGGTCAAGAAGACAACACAAACGTAGGGGGCTTGTGCCAGGAAACCAGCAAAACCGAGGGGGCTCCTCCCTGCCCGCAGCCAGGGACCGGGTGACTAAACGGTGGCACATCCCCCAACTCGGCCTGAGAAAGCATGGGCAGACAGGCTCCGAGGTCAAGTGGAAAGGTAGGCTCCGAGCCAAGGGGTGGGCTGTGACCCCACTACAAGCGCATGGCGGTCGTGAGCCCCCCCCCAAGGGGAGCTGCAGGGTGGACTCACCTGCTCCACGTGGGGCTCCTTGGCGAAGGACATCCTTGCGACGGAGTGGGACGTGATGCACAGCTCGTGCCCATTCACCTCGCCCTCCTCCACCTCCACGATGCCTGTGGGGCCGCCAGTCCTCAGCGTTCTGCCTGTGGCTTCCCAAGCTGCTGCCCCCACCACCGGCTTTTGCACCCAATGCTTCAACAGGTCTGAACTTTGAAGCCATCGAGGAAACAACCTGTCCCCCCCGGCTAGCACGGAGCCTCCCAGGCATCGAGCGGGAGAGACTCACAAGTCCTCTTATAGCCGGGGCGGGTGGGGGCGGGTGTCTGTGGAGGGTCACTCTCTCTGGGGGTGCCCTGACCCTGGCCCTGCCCCCGGCCCCATGAAAAAGGCCACGAGGCGCCCCGCCCCTGGTTATTCGCTGCCGCCCGACTTCCAGCTCACCACTGCCTTGGGCAGGCCCACCCCAGGATGGGCTGGTTCTGACTGTCCGCCTGCTTCCAAGAAGTGAGCTTCGCCTGAGCCAGTGAGCAAGGTTAAAGGTCAAGCAGGTGTATTCTGAGTAATTTCTAATTAATCAACTGGCTGACTATCTTCAGGTGACCTGGCACTGGGGGCGGCGTGGACTTCCAGACAGAGAACTTGGGGCTACATGGTGGGCCTTGTTCTCTCCATGGAGACCTGGCCCTGCAGGGGACACCTGTGTGTGCACGGCTCCGGGGAAAGGGGACGAGCCCCGCCGAGCCTGACCGAAGGCCTGACGCTTCTCGCCCCCCGCAAACGTGTCCTCCAGCATGAACAAACCCAGAGGTCACTCAGAGAGCAGGAGGCAGATGCCTCCCCTTTGCTGGCAGAAGGGCAGGGCTGGGCTGGGGCGGGCCACCCAGGGATGGTACCTGTGTTCTGGGCGCTGACGAAGGCCACCTTGTTGGTGTCGGGCTTGAGGCGGATGAAGCCACACTCCCTGTGCATGGGCTTGTGTGTGTCCGGGTGGAAGGCGTTGAACCTAGCGGGAAGGAAGGGTGAAGGCCCAGGCAGCGGACACCCCAAGACAGTGCCAGGCTGTGGCGCACGCTCGTCTCACTGTATGCAGGACCCCCCAAATATAAAGTAACACAGCTTCTTGTTCACATGGAAAATGCAGACACGTAAAAGACACAGCCCAAGAGACACATGTGTGGCCCCAGCTGCCAAGGACGTCAGGACTTTCTACCTCCGACCTGGAGGCGGCTCCTCTGGGTGTCCCTCCCCTCCACCCCCTTCCTCATTCTTGTCCGCACCCCCAACTTCCCAGCTGCCACAACCGATCGTGACCTTGAAGGAAGGAACTCGGTCTCTGTGGTTCAGGCACTGGGCTCCCGTAAGGCCCCTCCGTGCTTCTCAGGCCCCTGCAGCTGTGAGCTCGGTCAAATCCCGCCCTCGCTGAAGGCTCTGCCCCCCGGGAGCCAGTATCTTGCTCAGGGGTCCTGTCGGTCCCTACACAGGACACAGCAGACAGGACGCGGCCGCAGGACCTCGGAGGCCTTGTGCCCTGCTGTTACAGTAAGAAGCTGAGACTCACAGTGCAAACTGCTTCTCTGAGACCTCAGACAGCTCAGGGGGAATTCCAGGACAGTCACGTTCGTCATTTTATTCTCAGGGACACAGGGGTGGCTGGGCTCCACACACAGGGCTGCGGCAGGGCACAGGGAATTTAACCGAGCGCAGACACCACTGACTGTGTGTTTGCATTAACAGCCCGGGGCTACGTGGTCAGCCTCGCATCTTCAAAAAACATGAGAACCAGAAAGCACCGTTTTCACCCACTGTGTGACCAGATTCAGGGCAGGAAGAGGGTGCATCTCTAAAACTCAACTAAGTTCCTTTGCGTCTCCCTACCTGGCTCCCGCCAGGCTTTCCTGAGCCCAGACCTGCTCTCGCACAGTCAGGGGTGCACTTACGAGAAGTTCAGCACAGGCTGGCCTACGTGGGAGATGTACACCTCCTCCAGGTACTGGAAGGGCTGCAGCGTCGGGAAGGTCCCGGCTCCTGGAGGGTCTGACAGCCAGGTGCCCAACATCCAGGACAACGGCTCCACCACCGGGTTCATCGTGGGGGGCTCTGGGGACAGAGGGAAGACATGGTCAGCGGGCTCTGCATCCACTGGACTCCTTGTAAGCGTGCTTGCTGAGCCTTGTGTGGAGGTGCGCACTCGGTAAAGGAGCACGCCCTCCTACTGACAGCGGACCCGGCGCCTCCACAAAAAGGCACCAGCCGGCTGTGGAACCGGGGAGAAAAAGGCCCAACAGTTAGCAAATGTCATCTTGCTAGACGGCAGTGCCTACATGGGAGATACAGCAAGAGGGCTGGAGGTGGGCAGGAGCGAGGCCAAGTCCAAGGACGACGGGACCCAAGGAGGAGGGCCACGCTGTGCTAGGCTTGCAGCAAGAATCGGGAAAAGCTGTGGGTGGAAAAGGGCGGGTCACACCTCCAACTTCTGAGTGCACCAGGGGCAGACACGGGGGCCGGGGGTGGGGGTGCGGGGGAGTGAAAACCTGCTCCTTCCCCCAGCCCACTGGCTCCTCCTGGCCTCTCCAGATGGCCTGTGGGACAGCTGCCAAGTGAGGATGCCCATAAAACTCTCATAATCAGACAAGAGAAAAGCGAAGTCAGGATTTTAGCTACAACCTATGGCGGGGATAAGGAATAAAAGCTTCACAATCAAGGGACACAGCAGACAAACACCCTGCCAGTGGGGACACCCGTGTCCCACCGAGGGAAGACAGCGGTCCACCAAGAAATGAGACAAGGATGCTGAAGGTATCACGCAAGAGGTGACAGGCCAGAAAGGGGGCGGGGCTGTGCGGCATTTGCGCTGGAAACTTCGAGGGCTGAGGATGGCTCCCCGAGATGCGTGCAGAGGCCGTGGTAGGAGTGGGCCTGTGGCTGCTCACGGACAGGGAGGCCTCCCCAAGGCCGGCTGGGCCAGGGCAGCTGCACCAGATCCTGGAGGACCCTGGAGAGGTCTGAGCGGGAGACGCGGGGACAACACGCGCTTGGTGACAGAAGAGGGTGGCCTGGGCCCCGTGTCGCTGGCACAAGTGGTGGGAAGGGCGGACAGGGCGGGGGGGGGGAGGGCCCTGCAGGGAGAGCCAGCTGCAAGCGCTGATGGCTGGGATGTGGGGCCAGAGGGCAGTGCCCAAGGTTCAAGGTGTCAATGAGAGAGAAGGGGAGAGCGAGCTCGGACAGTTTGGGCCTGCGGTTTTCAAACAGCGAAATCACTGTTTTTCAGCCAGCTAGCCACAGCTTCTGAGATGCTCTCTGTCTGGTGGACCCTGCGCCGCATTCAGGGCAGCACCTGGAGCCGCTGTCCCGGCTCAGACAGGGCGGCCTGGTCTGTTCTGAGTGAAAGCAGCTGGTGCTTTCCAGCCTGGGTGGTGAGTGCGGCCCTTCCCCTGGGCCCAGCCCGCCACCTAGGGTCAGACCTGTGGGGGGGACCCGCTCCTGTGCACCCGCCCAGCAGACCCTCCCCCCTGCAGACACCTGGGTCCTGCCCCCCTGGGGAGACTGGAGGGCAGGAGCCCCGCCTCATCAAATCTGCTCTTGAGGGTAACCCAGGAGAAAGGGGTCCTCCACCCTGGGATGAGGGGGAGAGAGACAGACAGAGACAGGGAAGTAGACAAATAGAGACAGAGCTGGGTTATGCTCTTTCTTGCCTCAAAATCTCTCTGGGGCTCTCTCTGAGGAAACAGGGTGGGGTGAGTGAGCATTATCACCTCTTCCAGAAAAGAATAAAAAATGACAAGAGATAATTAAAAACCATCTTCCCTGGCCCTGGCTTTCAGAGAAGGCAGGGCACAGATACAACCCGCAGCCACCAAAATGCACAGGACTGTGTGGGGAATGGGGTGGCCCTGGACCCTGCCTGCATTCACGAGTAGCAGGAAAGGGGCTGGGCCCTGGCGGCGCACCATCGACCCACAGGGACACAGGACCCCTCACCCCTACTTCATGAGCGCCCTGCACTCCCATCAGACTGTGCCAGCCGAGGAAGCCTGTCTGAGAGTGGATGTGGGGCCTGGAGCCGGAAGCCTGGAGGAGCACATGCCCCAGTCAGGGCCCAGAGAAGGCTGTGAGCGCCGGCTCTGCGCCCGGCTCTGAGCACACGGCTCTGCGCCCGCTCTGTGCACACAGCTCTGCACCCATTCTGTACACATAGCTCTGCGCACATGGGTCTGTGCTCACAGCTCTGTATCTACTCTGTGCACAAGGCTCTGTGCCTGCCTGGGCCCAGAGAAAGCTGTGAGCACAGACTCTGCACCTGGCTGTGTACATGGCTCTGCGCACATGGGTCTGTGCACACGGCTCTGCCCCCGCTCTGTATACACGGCTCTGTGCACACAGCTCTCTGCATCCACTCTGTGCACGTGGCTCTGCACTCGCTCTGTGCACACGGCTCTGTGCCCACCAGGGCCCAGAGAAGGCTATGAGCGCCCACTCTGTACACGGTGAAACAACCACCTCCAGGGAGAAATGCAAGATTGAGGGAAGAAGGGGCAGGAGAGCAGAAGGGAAATCCCACCAGAAAGAAGTCGGGAGAGATGCACCAGGAAGCTGGGAGTGGAAGTGGACGGGGACAGTGCGGGACTCGCGGTGAACGTGCACTACAGAGGACGACGAGAACAGTAAAATGAAAACAAAGTCAAGAGGCTTGGAGACTCTTCTGCTGGAGGGTGGGGGTGGGGCTGGGCCTGGCGCCAGTCCCACTGCTGGGTGTCCCCCTGCGAGAGGACACGCGTCCACATGGGCTGCTGTTCACGGGTGCTGGATGCGGAACCTCCCAGGGTGCTCGGGCTGATGAGTGGGTGAGCACGACACGTGCAGCCAGACGGACATAGTATTGGCTATAAAAAGGAATGAAAAGGGAGCCTGGGAGGCTCATCAATTAAGTGTCTGATGCTTGATATCAGCTTGGGTCATGATCTCATGATTCGTGGGATCGAGCCCCACGTGGGGTTCTGTGATGACAGCATAGAGCCTGCTCAGGAATCTCTCTCTCTCTCTCTCTCTCTCTCTCTCTCTCTCTCCCCCCCCGGCCCCCCCCTTGCCCACTCCAGTGTGCACATGCATTCTCTCTCTCATAAATAAACTTAAAACAAAAAAGAACTGAAGCACTGACAAATGCTCCCACGTGGACAAACCAAGAGGAAGAAGGCCACGTGCCCTACGATTCCATCACGTGAACCGTGGCAATGGCCAAGCCCAAGGCCGAGCACAGACCACCGGCTTCTCTGCGGCAGCGTCCGCAGATGCTGGCACCACTCACAGACACGGCGGGGGGAGCGAGCGTCTCAGATTTTGTAGCGGCCACAGGTGTGTCTGACAAGGCCGCTCTCGCCACACGTGGGCATCTGGAGTCACTGGTCCACTGAGATGTGCTTTAAGGCTAAGACACACACTGGATTTCAAAAACCCAACGCAACAAGGACTTCAGACACCTCGGTAACTTTCAGGTTCTGATGGTTACATGTTAAAATAACATTTCGGATGATATTGGGTTAAATAAAATACATCACTGAAGTTCACTTCATCTGTTTCTCTTTACCTTTTTATTTTTATTTTTAAGTAGGTTCCAGGCCCAACGTGGGGCTTGAACTCACAGCCCCGAGATCAGGCAGCCGTCTCTTTACCTTCTTAATGTTGCTACAGGACAACTTCAAACCGTGTCTGAGCTCATGGCGAGCTCCTGTTGGATGGCACTCCGATGAGCAGTTTCTACGCTACCTCTCAGGGATCTCTGCTACAGTGAGTTCTCTGAGGTATCACCACAGGACAGCCTTGGCCAGGAGGCCACGGGGAAGAGATGGCAAAGGGGTTCCCAGCAAGTCCTGGAAGTGTCCCACAGGAGAACCAGTACGGGTGCTGGTCCCGGGGGTGGCCGCCCTGACCACCGAGCAGCGATGTCATGGAGGCGGGCAAACCAAGCTCTGAAAACAAACCACCGCAAGAACACCACAAAAAATAAGGCAGAACTAACGCCACACACAACTGAACTCACCTATGAAAAAGAAAAACTTTTCACACTGGATCACAGAGCAAAACCTTGAACTCTTGCTGCAAACGAGAGATACGCCAGAGTTGTTCAGAAAGGCACTTCAGGGCCGGGCAAAGGCGGGCCAAAGGGACCAGCAAGCGTCATGCTCCTAGGATGAGGGAGCATGAACTTCAAGCCAAGATGCATTAAACCAGACAGAGTGTGGCTCCCGGAACGCTCAGGGTGCGGTCCCGGCAGAGTCCCGGCAGGCAGGAAGAGCGGCAAGCCAGCAGCAGCCGTCAGGGAGCATTCTGCTCGCAGGAAGACACTGCCGGGAACCTGTCTCGCCTATGCGGGTGAGCAGCACGCGCACGGAGGGCACGCTCACCTGTGCGATGAGCAGCACGCGCACGGAGGGCACGCTCGCCTGTGCAGGTGAGCAGCACGCGCACGGAGGGCACGCTCGCCTGTGCGATGAGCAGCACGCGCACGGAGGGCACGCTCGCCTGTGCGATGAGCAGCACGCGCACGGAGGGCACGCTCGCCTGTGCAGGTGAGCAGCACGCGCACGGAGGGCACGCTCGCCTGTGCGATGAGCAGCACGCGCACGGAGGGCACACGAGATACGACTCGAGAGCTAGTCCTGGCCGAGGGACACTGCTCTGCGCCTGAGGCTGGAGAAGCTTCTCTCCGAGACGGATGGCGGCTGGCCTGTAAGGGGTCAGGGAAAACCTGCCTCAGGAAGGAGAGAGGGTCCCACGTGGTCTGATCACAGTGCAGCTCCACCAGAAATGAAAACGTGATCAGATTTCCCTCAGAAATGTTTTGCCACCCAAGATAAGCCAGAGCACGTACATAATCCACATCTCCACCTGCATGAAATTCTAGAAGAGGTAAACGGGCCTGGGGTGGGGGATGGGGCAGGAGGGTGTGGAGATCTGGGGACTCTGGACGGGGCGCCGTCACACAGGAGTCACAGAGGGACACCAGAAGGCTGTTTTACTTATAGTAATTGTACCTCCATGAAAACATTCAGACGTGAAACTTCCACAAAGCAAACAAACACAAAAAAGAAAAACAAAAATCTGAGCCCGGAACGCCTTCGCAGGACCTGTTTCCTGTGTCGCCACAGCACAGGGCCCTGGGTGGCCAGGTGACATCGGCCTCAGCTGGCACTTCAGGGGCAGCCCAGCCTTGCAGGGCCTCGGGTTTGCGCTGACTGAATGCCGCACATAGGAGACAGTCTTCTCTTGCAGATCTTTTGGTATTTTAAGAAAATCCAGAAGTACTGATCTGGCAGTAAAATACCTCAATTTCTAAAGATGCATTTGAATTACAACAATGGCAGATCACAGTGTGAGGTGTGGTTCAGTGGTCAGGGCCCAGGCATGTGCACGTCCTCCCCCCACCCCTGCAGGGGTCCGGGGTCTGCTGGGCCTCCCCCCAGCACGTGCTGGCCGCCGAGCCACTGAAGGCGATCCTCGGCAGATCTGGGGACTTTCTGCACCAGGCAAGACAGGTGTCTGTACAAGCAATTCCAACAAAATAACACAAGAAGGAGGGGCGGGAGGGGCGGGAGGGAGAGGGAGAGAGAGGGAGGGAGGGAGAGAGAGGGAGGGAGGGAGGGAGAGACAAGACAGGAACAGCACACAGGTGGAAAAGGTGCTGTGGTATCTTGTGAAGGACAGGGGACAGGAGACTGTGGCCACTCACCTGACTAGCACATGCAGAGCCTGGCCCAACCTGGCAGGCCCGGACCGTACCCTCTCTTATCTCTGGGGTGCCGAGGCAGGGCCTGGGGACAAGACAGCAGGCCCCGGGTTGTCTGCTAGCACGGGTCCAGCCCGTTCCCTCTTTCCTTGGGGGTGACGGCCACAGGCCAGATCTGAGTGCAGGCGCTGTTCTGTGGGGGCTCAGGCAGGGGACAGGGGACCGGAGGGGAGGGGCTGGAGTATGTGACTACGGCTGGGTGAGGTGACACAGGGGGACAGTCTGCCCAGGGTGGGGACCAAGGAGGTGGCTGAGGGGCCTCAGACTAGAAGCCCGGAGGACAGAGTCTCCAGAACCACAACAGGGGAAGAGGGAGGTAGGTCAGTAAAGTGAGGCGAAGAGAGGTAGGTGGGTGGTGTGGGTCAGGGGGCAAGTCCAGCAGGGGCCGGGGTCCCAGGCCGGCAGCCTGGAGGGGGGTCGGAGCCATGGGTGGACACCACCCCAGGACAGGTCAGAATCCCCAGAGGGGTGGGCTCAGCAGGGTCACAATCCCGGGTCCCCGGGTGAGAGGGTGTCTCAGGGAGCAAGTGGGAGAGAGAGCTGAGGGCCTAACTTCTGCCTCCAACCAGTTCTGTCTGAACTCCTTCAGTGGACTTAGCGGTGGCGGGAGGGTGCACACTGGGTCACTTGGAGGTGCCCTGGAGGTCCGTATGGGAGGCTTGGCGAGCCCCTGGGGAAACAAGACTCACTTCAGACACCAGCTGTTTCTGAGGCCCACAGAGCTCACGTCTGATGGACCTGCAGATGGTTACTTGGGAGTGTCACCCTCAAGCGGAAGTGAAGTGGCGTTCCTTTAGCAGCGCAAAGATTCTAGAATGACTCTTAAAACTCTGAAACAGCATTTTGAGTAGCGAAAGTGAGCACCTGCGTGGAAGGTGCATGCTATTAAGTCAGTGTCAGGAGGCTCTCGGCCGCCTCGCCCAGGGTTAATGACTGGTGCACACGTCTGCCTACCATCTCGTCCCACGAGGCATGGAACTCTGCCACGGACAGCCTCCCAGGGGAGAAGCACTTCCAATCTAGTTCTCTTGGCTTGCTGGCAGTTTGCTCTCAGCTGCGATGAGCTATAATCGAAGAAGGGTGATGGGGCGGGCGGTAACCCCTCAGCGAAGGCAGGTGGATTCTACGCCTCCTCCAGGCCCAACGCCGGCCAGCACGGGGTGAGCCAGATTCCCCAGGACCCCGCACCCCTGCCCACAGCCCCGCAGCCCCAGGGTCTCCTCTCGTGTTCAATGGAGCATTGCAGGGAACAATCAACAGGAAAATTCTAAGATCCAAATGTCAAGTTACGTGAAATACGTCAACAGTTGTCCAACCACATCCTTAAGGTTGGTGTACTTTACTATGTGTAAATCATACTTCATTAGAAAAATGAAAGTAAAATAAACTTGAAAGTCAAAGAAATAAGCATAAAAAGTAAGGGATTCAAGCCTATTTGCTAACCTCTTCAAGTAAATCAGACCGGCTTTTAGTTGCATTCTTTTCTTATTTCTTTTATTAAAACCTCAACCAAAATGCAAAAACAAAAATTTAAATTTTCTCCAAGAAATTTAAATTTTCGTTTGTTGGCCCAAGACAGTGAAAGCAGGCTTACCCATGACTAAGTTTTCTGAACTCCAGACACCGTCAAGGTTCTTCAAGGTTGTTCTCTGCCAATTGACGGAAACGTGTGCACCTGGCTACTAGCAGCTTGGCAGGAAGGGAGTGCCAAGCTGAAGGGTGCATTCTGGGAAGTGTAGTTCCACCCGGGAGAGGCCGCCTCAGAAGACCGGGAGGACAAGGGCACCCGGAGGTAACGGAACCTGGGATCTGGGGGGGTCACGTGCGAGTTTAAGAAGGTGGGACAGGCCGGGGAGACCCGTCTGTTTTACAGGGGAGGCAGGTGGAGCCAAGCACGTGGCAAAAACCTCCTGGAACAGTCGCCTGGAAACTCCTGACGCGTCCCTTTGTATCTGTCTCCCAGACGGCTGCTGGCTGCTCGTCTTGGCTCTGAAGTGGGTGCTCAGACTGCTGTGTCTCCTGCCAAAGGTGACAGCGGACAGGCCCAAGACCCCAGTGACAGGAAATGAGCAGACACACTGGCTGGGGACAGACTCCTTCCAGGTGCCTCCCACCCTCACACTGCTCTGTGTTAGCAGCAACTGTTTCCGACACTGGTCACAGAGCACAAGAGGGAGACAGCCCAGGCTGCCGTCGCCTGGCTGGCCGTTCTGGGCGGAGCAGATACTGGTGCCGCTGCTGACCGCTTGTGTTCCCCCTGCTCGGTGCATCGGGGAAGCTGCTGTTTTAAGATGATAGCAAGGCCCTCGCTTTGTTACCCATGAAATGAAAAGGTGTGTATGCACACAAGGAAAAAAGAAATGACAGGAAACAGGGCAAATGTTTCTGTAAAATACAAGACACAAAAAGAAACCAAGTAATTACTATCTGCAAATATTGTGCTTGGTTACTTAGTTAACTCAAGAATCTCAACGGAAAAGCCAAGAGAATAAGTGAATTTGATAAGATGGTTAGTTTTGAAAGTCAGTAGCTTTCCTACATGTTAACAATAACCAAATAACAGAGAAGGGGGTTTTGTGGTTGAACTCTGACCCGTAAGGAGCTCAGAAGCCCTAATTCCTGTCTTTACAACAAGAAAAACATGGAACCAAGTGAAAACCAGTGACTCTGCCTGGACCCACCAGGAAGTGAGGTCCCATGTCTCCCAGAACTTGGAGGGACGTCCTCGCCCAGGGCAGACGGGAGCTGACGCCGGAGGGCAAGTGGGCAGGAGGCCGGAGCTGAGCGCAGATGAGCAGAGAGAGTCTCCGGGGGGCCCCACGCTCCCATGGGTCTCACTTCCAGGAACTCACCAAGTTCTCACCGTGAGAAGCTAAGAAAAAGAATCCCCTGGTCTCTCTCAGGCAGCAGGAGGGGAGGGAAGGTTGTGAACGCAGCTCAGAGCATGCCCAGAACAAAGGGCTATTGCGCAGTATAATGCCAGCTGAGCTGCACTCTGTGTGGGGACAGGGCTTCCCCTACAGCCTTCCCTCCCCGCTCCAGGAGGACAAGAACAGGAAGGCTCCCAGAAACACAGAAGGCCAGACCCCACAGAAAGCTGACTGCAGTGGCCCCCGGCCCCACGCCCTCCTTGGGGCTCCAGGAGGTGAGAGCATCAGAGCAGAAAGCCGCAGGTGCAGGGGCTGGGCTGGGGTCCGGGAGGCACCCAGGACGACAGCGGAGATAGAGTGCAAAGACAGCGGCAGGACCTGAGCCTGCTGCAGCTGCAGGATTTCAGACACAACCCACCGGCCAGGCAGGCCGACATGGTGGCTCGGGTTCCGTTACCCGTTGCCCCACGTCCCTCTCTCAGAACGGTTAGACGCCATGCTAACAGGCAAGAAAAGACTCCATCTGAGGAGACAACATCAGAACCTGACCCGATACGGCCGAGGTTCTGGAATCATCAGACTCGGAATTTAAAGTAACTAGGATTCATCTGCTCAGGGTTCTAGCAGTAAGAACAGACAACGTGTGTGAACTGAGAGGCCCTGTAAGTGGAGAGGGCGCAGACGAGAGTCCGGAGAGGCTGCGCGTCCGAACACGGTGACAGGTGTGAAGGCTGTGGCACCAGAGGTTGAGGAGAGAGCCAGCAAGCTGGAAGGCAGTCAGCAGAAGCGCCCGGCAGTGAGATGCAACAACAGAATGCACAGAGCACTGGAGGGCTGGGGACAATTACAAAAGGGGTGTGTGTGCGTAACGGAAATGACAGGAGGGGCACAAGGAGAAGGTAGAAGAAATACATGAAGCAGCAGCTGAGAAGTTTTCAAAATTAATGAGACACCAAACCACAGATCCAGGTAGCTCAGAGGACACCAATCACGATAAATAGCAAAAAAATCTACATCTGTGCTTTTCATATCCAAACTGCAGAAAACCGAGGGTGGAGAGTGTTGAAAGAAGGCAAAGAATTCTTACCTGTAGAACAAGTGGCTAAGAACCACAGCTGGCATCTAATGTAAGCGAAGGAGAGTAGGATTTCACACCCAGACACTCCAGATTCAGTGCTGAGGTTAGTTGGGATTAAAATGAAAACTTAAAAGAAAAAAGAAAGAAAAAGAAACCATTCTTCAAAACTAAAGAACTAGGGCGCCTGGGGGGCTCAGTCGGTTAAGCATCTGACTTTGGCTCAGGTCATGATCTCGCAGCTCGTGAGTAAGAGCCCCATGTCAGGCTCTGTGCTGGAGCTGCTTCGGGTTCTGTGTCTCCCTCTCTCTCTGCCCCTCCCCTGCTTGCACTCACTCTCTCTCAAAAAAAAAAAAAAAAAAAGAAAAAAGAAAAAAAGAAAAAAGTAAGAGAAAAGTAAAGAAGAACTAAAGACAAAAACTTTTTTGAACAAAACTGGAGGGACCCCTTGGTAGACATGCCCTATAAGAAATACTAGTCCTTCGGGGAGAACAATGAATGGGTTGGAAACGGAATCTATATATAGAAGATCACTGGGGAAGGAATGCATGGAAGTAAGATAACACCTTTCCTCTTTCTTAATTCACCAACAGATCAATGTGTTCAGATCAATGACAGTGATCACAGCACACATGTGGGGGATGACGGTGGGGAGGCATCAGGGGTGCCCGGCTCTCAGGCGTCTGTGCTACTGGGGAAGCAGCAACATGTGAAAGTGGATACACATGAGTTTTAAACATGGAGCCAAAACTCCAGCGCAGCCACGAGTCAAGTTTCAGCAAGAAGATAAATATGCCGAGGAAGGGAGAAAATGAAATCACACAAGACACTCACCCAAACCCAGAGAAGGCGGAAAAGGACGGGAACAGCAACAGAAAGCGGACACAAACACGAGCGGTGTTAGTCCAACCGCAGCAAGAATCACTTTAAATGTGAATGGGAGGGAGAAGATTGTCCGAATCGACTAAAAAAGACCCAACTATATGTTGGCTGTAAGAAACCCACTTTAAATATAAAGACATAGATCCAAAGTAAAGGGACAGGGAAAGTCCTATCCCACTGACACAAGTCAACGGAAAGCTGGAAGAGCTATGCTCACTTCAGAACGAAGCAGACATCAGGACCAGAAAAATGATCAGTGACAAAGAGGAACACTACATACTAACAAAGGTGTCAATACTCTTAGAAGACACCCCTAACAACAGAGCACTGTAACACGCGAGACAAACGCACAGACCTGCAGCAGGAAGCAGACAACCCCGCTGCTACAGCGGGAGGCTTCGGCACTCCCGCCAGAAACGCACGCACCCAGCAGCAGCAGAAAATCAGGAAGGACTCGGCCCAACTCAAGGGCAGCATCGGTCAGTGGGATGTCCTGACGTCCATGGGCTACCATGACAGGTACTTTCACAGGTCAGTCTGATGGGGCTAAGAGACGCCCAGAGAGCTGGGTGTGCTGTGCGGGTGTTTCCGGACGACAGGAGCGTGTGAACCGAGTAAAGCTGAGGGCCCTCCATTATGTGGATGGGCACCGAAGGCCAGACCAGAGCAAAAAGGCAGAGGGAAGGTGACTTTGCAGTTAGCGCCAAGAGGTCTGTGGTCCCGGGGCATCAGTGCTGGTCCCGGACTCACCCTTTCCTCCATCCCTCCATCCCCCAACAGCTCTCAAGCCTTTGGACAGGCTTTCCCGTTTCTCCAATTTGTCACTCATCACCATGGGAGCCGATGCCTGTAACCAATGCCCTGTCATATGTGCACATGTATGCACCCTGTGGGCCCTGCGTCTTGGGAGAGCCCTAACAACGTGCCACCCAACAATAGAACTCACTCTCCCCTGCTCACGTGGGACACGCACCCACACAGACCACCTTCTGTGGTCCAGAAAGCATATCTTAACAAATGTAACAGTCTAGAAATCGTACAAGGTGTGCTCTGAGACCGCAGTGGAATACAACTGGAAATCAGTAACTTGAAAGATACTTGAAAAATCCCCAAATATTTGTAGATTAACCTAGACACTTCGAAGTAACAAGTGAGTCAAGAAAGAGGCCTCAAGAGAAATTTTAAAAAAGCATTTCAAGTAAATAGAATAAAATACATACCTTATCGAATTCTGTGCGGTACAGTAAAAGCAATCTTTGGATTTATAGCACTGAATGAGTATATTTAGAAAAGAATAAAGATCTAAACTTAATAATCTAAGTTTTCACCTTAGGAGAGTAGGAACAATTTCAACAATTAAGTTGAAAGCAAGCAGAAAAAAAATAAAATCAGAGCAGAAACCAATGAAATTGAAAACACGAAAACAATAAAGACAATAAAATCAACAACGTCAAAGGTTTTTTAGAAGCTCAGTAACACTGAAAAACATCTAGCCCAGTTAACTATGAACAGAGACAGAAAAAGAAGACATAAAATGTCAATATTATAAATAGAAGGTGGCCATCACTACCAATCCTCTGAACATGAAAAGGTCGATCAGGGATACTGCGAACAGCTTTATGTCCACGGATTTTATAACTTAGGTGAAATGGACCCATTCCTTGAAAGCACATACTGTCAAACTTCACAAAGAGAACTAATAATCTGAACAGGCTTACATCCATCAAAGAAATTGATTCAATAATGAATAACCTTCTGAAACAAAGCCCCAGGCCTAGATGGGCGTATCAATGAATTCCACCACAGAATTAAGGAGACAGCACACCAATTCTGTGCAATGTCTTACAGAAGGTAGAAGCAGAGTGTCACCTCGTTCTGTGAGGTGAGCATCACCCTGATCCCTGATGCCAACACCAGACAAAGACACATAAGAAAACTACAGACAAGTAACCCTCATGAACACAGATGCAAAAAATCTTTAAACAAGCATTTGTTTAAAGGACAATGAATCCAAAACTATAAATAAGTTATACCCCATGACAGTGGGTTTATTCGAGGTACGTAAGGCTAGTTAAGCACCGTACAATCCATTAATGTAACGCTGCACACCAGAAGGCTAGAAAAGAGCTCACCCCATGATGATCTCAACAGACGCGAAGTGTTTTTACAATATCCAACACCCATTTCTGATAAAAGTTCTATTCAATAAACTAGGAATAAAGGGGAACTTCCTAACTTAATAAAGAACACCATTAACAAGATCCTACAGCTAACCTCGTACTTAATGGTGAGAAACTCAAAAGCTTTCCTGCTGAGATCAGCACCGCGCATAGTCAGCGTTGTATCAGAAGCCCTACTTGGTGCAATAAAAAAAAAAGAAAGAAAAGGTCTACAGATTGGGAAAGAAAAAGTAAAACCATCTCTGTTTGCAGATCACATGATTGTCCATGTAGAAAATCTCAGAGAATTCACAAAAAAAAACCTCATGGAATTAGTAAGCAGCAAGGTTGCAGGATACAAGGTTAACATGTAAAAGCCAACTGTTTTCCTACACACCAGCAGAACAAACAAACAAACAAACGAAAAACCTGGAATATGAAACTCTGATGAAAAAAAGAAAAGTCTTAAATAAATGGATAGATTTTCTATATTGATATACAAGAAGACTCAGTATTGTTAAGATGTCAATTCTTCCCAAATTGATCTATAGATTCAACATAATCCCACTATCAAAATCCCAGCAAGATATTTGGTGGAAATCAACCAGCTAATTCTCTAGTTTATATGGAAGTCAAAGACCCAGAGCAGCCAACACAGCACTCACGGAGAAGAATAAAGTTGGAGAACTCACAGTCCCCTTTTATGGAGAACTCACAGTCCCCTTTTAAGACTTACTAAAAACTGCAGTAACCACTACAGCACAGTATTGACAGAACAACAGATACACAGATCAACGGGACACAACAGGCTCCAGAGACAGTCACACACAGGGGGGTGCCTGGCTGGCTCAATCGGAAGAGCATGTGACTCTTGATCACAGGGTCCTGAGTTCAAGCCCTGTGTTGTGTGTAGAAATTACTTATATTAAAAAAAAAAATAGATTCACACAAATTCATGCATCTGATTTTTTACAAAAGAACAAAGGCAACTAGATGGAGAATAGAGTCTTCTGGACAAGCGGTGCTGGAACCGGACAGCCACATAAACACAGATAAATGGAAACACATCCTCTGTTCATTGGAGGCTTAATACTGTTACAGTGTTGATATTGCTCAAACAAAGTTACAGATTCAATGCAATCCCTACCAACACCCCAAGGACATTGTCTAAAGAGAGAGAATTCACTGGAATCTCAGGGACCCAGAAGAGCCAAATAGTTCTGGAGAAGAACAAATCTGGAGGCACCACACTTCCTTATCTCCACGCTTACTACAAGGCCACAGTAATAAAACAGTGTGGTATGAGCATAAAGACAAACATATAAACCAGTGGGACAGAGAGAATCCAGAAATAAACCTTGTATATGCACGGTCAACTGATTTTTGACGAGGTGCCACGACCATTCAATGGAGAAAGAACGTTTTCAATAAATGGTGATGTGAAAACTGGATGTCCTCATTCAAAAGAACTAAGTTGGATCCTTATGCCATAAACAAAAATTCACTCAAAACAGACCAGGACCTACCTAACTGTAAGACCTAAAACAATAGAACTCTTACAAGAAAACAGCACAAAAGCTTCATGACCATGGACTTGGCAATGGTTTCTTGGATAGGACACTAAAGGCACAGGTAATAAAAGAAAGAAACAGAAAATATGACTTCATAAAAATTAAAAAAACACATGTACATCAAAAGGCACTAGCATAGAATAAAAGGGTGCCCCACAGAACAGGAGAAAATATTTACGAATCATATTTCTGATTAGAGATTGAGGTCCATGATGTACAGAGAAGTCTTAAAACTCAGCAATGGGGAGGGGCACCTGGGTGGCTCAGTCGGTTAAGCGTTTGACTTTGGCTCAGGTCATGATCTCATGGTTCATGGGTTCAAGCCCTGCATCGGGCTCGTGCCTGGAGCCTGGAGCCTGTTTCAGAGTCTGTGTCTCCCTCTCTCTCTCTGACCCTCCCCTACTCATGCTGCCTCTATCTCTCTCTCAAAAAGAAATAAAACATTTAAAAAAATTAATACCCCCCCCCCACAAAACTCAGCAAAGGGGAAAGCGAACAACCAGACTCAAAAACGAGCAAACAAGACTTTTCTCCAAGATACATACAAGTGGCCAATGAGATGCTGAGCACCACCGATCACCAGGGCAATGCCGAGGAAGGCCACGATGAGCTCCCACCTCAGACCCCCTAGGACTGCTGGGATTGAGAAAACACAAGACAGCAAGTGTTGACGCGGATGCAGAGTCTGGAGCCCGTGCTCCGTGGGTGGGGATGCACACTGTTACAGTTGGCGTGGAACACAGTCAGAAAACAATATGGGAGCTGCTCAAAAGAAGCAAACACAGAATTACCACGTGATGCAGCAATCCCACTTCTGGGCGCGCTCAGAACTGCAAGTAGGGTCTCGGAGAGACATCGCGCCCAGCAGCATCAGTCCCAACAGTGAGAACGTGCAAGCTCCCGCGTCCACTGACAGACGAATGCGTGAGCAAGATAGGGTCCATCCACGCCGTGCGGCAGTGGTCATGATCTCACAGTCAGGCTCTGCGCTGACAGCACAGAACCCGCTTGGGATTCTCTCTCTTCCTCTCTCTGCCCTCACCTGCTTGTGCTTGCTCTCATTTTTGGCGATTCACCTCCAAAAGGCAGCAAATTCCACACGTGCTACAACGACACGACACATTCAAAGCAACATGCCAGGCTCCTCTTGCAGGAGGCGAGCCTTCAGCATCACACGGCAGACAGAACCGGGGCTGCCGCGCTGAAGGGAGAGGAGATGGGACAGTCACGCTTTCACATGTGCCAACCTTCAGACTAACATGAGTTCTGGGGATGGATGGTGCTGGCCACACAACAAGGAGAACATATTTAACGCCCCTGAACTCCACACCTAAAAACACTTAGGATCGTAAATTGTTGCCATGTACATATGCATTTTTAAGTTGATTTATTTACTTAGAGAGCGAGCGAGCACAAGCGAGGGCAGAGAGAGGGAGAGAGAGAATCCCAAGCGGGTTCTGTGCTGTCAGCACAGAGCCCAACTGTGAGATCATGACCTGAGCCTAAATCAGGGGCCCAACACCCCACTAACTGAGCTACCCGGAGCCCCTTGTTGTGTATATTTTAAATCAATGTAAAAAAAACGCAAGACAATGACAATCAAACCACAAAGAGAGAAACCCCGAGCATTTGTATGTATGTATTGCTAGGTGAAAGAAGCCACCTTGAAGAGCTGTACCCACTATCCCACAGCATCTGTGTACTCCAGCTACGGAACATGCTGGAAAAGCCACAACTACAGACACACCATGAAGTCTGGGGCTCGGAAGGGAAGAGGGGACCATGGACCGCAGGGATCTGAAGGCACCTCTTCTGCACGGTTCTGCATCGGTGCACACGCGACATTACCGCTGGGCCCATTCATCAAGACCTGAGGGGCGTCTGGGTGGCTCAGGGCTCACTCAGGCCACGATCTCACGGTTCAGGAGTTCTGAGCCCCGCATCAGGCTTTGTGCTGACAATACAGCAGAGCCTGCTTGGGATTCTCTCTCTGCCCCTCCCTGACTCGTGCTTTCTCTCCCTCTCTCTCTCAAAATTAAAAAAAAAAAAAAAATGCAAGTACAAGACAGTAAACCTTGATGTAAACGATGGTCTTCACTGGCAGTAAGGTACCGATGTTGTTCCTGCCTGGTGAGGTCGGGACGGCTGGGCTAACAGAAGTCCTCTCTTAGGAAGGAAACAACAGGGGCCCCGGGACAAGAGGAAGGCGGACCAGGGGCGCCTGGGTGGCTCAGTCGGTTAAGTGTCCGACTTGAGCTCAGGTCATGATCTCACAGTTTGTGAGTTCGAGCCCCGCGTCGGGCTCTGTGCTGACAGCTCAGAGCCTGGAGCTGCTTCAGATTCTGTGTCTCCCTCTCTCCCCGCCCCTCCCCTGCTCACGCTGGCTCTCTCTCTCTCTCAGAAATAAATAAATCATTAAAAAAAAAAAAAAAAGAGGAAGGCGGACCCCTCCCTGCGGACGCCCTGTGAGGCCAGTCAGCACCAGCTTCCTCCAGGGCAAGGCTCTGAACCTGGAGCCTGCAGACCCGGGGCCCAGCTCCTCTGCTGGAGGGAACCTGTCCAAAAATAAAGGAATTGGCTAAAGACGGGATAAACACGCGTATATCCCCTTCAACATAAAATTCCCAAAAAGTTTCCTTCATTGATCAACAAATTCATGACCGCCTGGGAGGGAAACCATTAAAAGAGAAGATATTTTGAGTGGGGGGCCCCAGGCGGCCCTTGGAGACGAAGCCAGGGTGCCCGCGCCCCCCAACACCTCTTGCACCTCCCCCTCCCCTCCCCAGTGAGCCAGTGACCAGCCCCACCCCCCAGGGAACAGCCGACAGAGGTGCAGGGATTCCCTGTCCGGGCACCTCCTCAGGGCCCCATGACGCCTGCTCTCCATCCTGCCCACGGGCAGCACAGACACCTGCTTACTGGTCCCCACTGCACAAATAAAATGCTCCCCTGGAGCCATGTCCCCCTGGGTGTCTGCCCACGGTCTGCTCCTTCGCCGCCAACCCCTCACAGTGCCCCGTGCTGCCCCTTCCACTGCTCCAGGCCCAGCACTGTTCAGCTGCTCCAAGGACGCCACGGTCACCAGTGACCCCATGTGGCTGAGCCCAGCCGTCTCGTCCCCATTCTGATCAGAGCTGGGTCCAGCCCAGCTGTGCACTCCCAAGTCCCCTCAAGGCTGTCGTGACCCCACGCTCCCTCTTTCACTCTCCTTTCCAGAGCCTTCTTTAGCCGCACCTCCACCGACAGCCTGCTCGGGGGCTGGGCTTCCCCAGCTTCTCCAGGAAACCTCCTCCATTCCCGTGGCTTTAAAGACCCCGGACCTCATCCCAATACTACACACACGCACACTTGCATGCGCGCACACATACCTGCCACACACACGCATGCACAGGCGTGCGCGCGCGCACACACACACACACAACTCGAAGAGGACAGGTGCTGACTCCCTGGCAGCAGCATCTCAAGCTCCACCCCTCTCAAAACTTTACTGTGGTAGGACTTAAAAAAAATCATTAAATCCTTCCCGAAAGGAAGAAACGCTTGCATACAACAAATGGTGGTGAGTGAAGTAACCTATCAGGTGTGTACTCACACCCAGTAACAGCCCCAGACAGGAGAGCTGAGCGCGGAGCAAGGATCACACATCATGCCGGCCAGGCCTGGGCAGGGGGGCGGGGTGGCAGTGGAGGAGCAGGGCTGCAGGACCCGGGCCCCTCAGCTCTGCGCGCTCCTGGAAGATGGGCTTCAACAGTTATTTTTAAAGGCTGAAAGACACCCACTGGAAGGACAGAAGCAACGAGAAAGACTAACAGACTAAAAATACAACAGCAGGCACAGGCTCCAACTTCTGCATAATTACAATCATACATGGATTAAATTACTCTATAGGAAGCAAAGGCAGGATGCCCGAGTGCCTCAGTCGGCTCAGGTCAGGATCTCACGGTTTGTGGGTTCGAGCCCCGCGTCGGGCTCTGTGCTGACAGCTCGAAGCCTGGAGCTGCTTCGGATTCTGTGTCTCCCTCCCTCTTTCTGCCCCTCCCCTGCCTACACTCTGTTTCTCCTTCTCTCTCTCTCAAAAATAAATAAACATTAAGAAAAATTTATTTAAAAATTCAAAAACTCTCATAGCTAAAAGATAGAGGGACGTAAAAAGATTTGAGAAGTACACAGATGAAGAATACTTGAATTAGGACAGAACAGGGCGCTATGCGTGGGTGTCAGGCTCACTCAGGCGTCTCACATAGGGCACGGGGTGCACGCCAGCACCGAGCAGACACACAGGAGGGATGGGCACGTCACCCCTCTGTCCCCAAGATCAAGGGGCTCAGCGAGTCCGGGCACAGACCCGTTGACGGACAAGCTAGACTGTACCCCACGGGGAGGACTCTTCCCAAACCACAGCCAAACAGTCACAACAAGCCCAACAAGCTGCATGTGAAGCGAAAATGAAATCCCGAAAGAGGCCAAAACTCAGGTATCACTGGACCTTAGAGCAATAAAGTTTAACATAATCACAAAGAAGGGGGGGCTGGGTGAAGAGGTGAAGGGGACCGACAGGACACTCATCCTGACACGCTGAGAAAGGACGCCACTTCTGAGCCGCTATGTGGTGCACCTGAAGCTCATGTAACTCCGTATGTCAACCACACGCGGGAATTAAAAAAAACTTACATTTTTAAAGAAAGAAAGGAATGGAATATTTAAAACAGCCAAACAACAACAAAATTAGCTCCCCTCCCCCAACTTGAAAAATGTCAACGCCCTTCTAAATGACTCACAGAGGAAATAAAGCCTGAAATCAGAAACTATTTGGAAATGAACAGCAAGGAGACAACACTCCTGGGGCCGGTGGGACGGACACACCTTCACCTGCAGGCAGCAGGACACACAGCTTCCCTCCAGGAGCCACAACAGCCGAGTGAGCAAGGACAAGAGACCGGGAAACAGGCAGCCTTGCTCAATGGAGCGAAGGAAAGCCCTGTAACAAGGGCTGGACCTTGGGAAGTCTGGCAGGGAGCAGAGGTACCATAAGGTAGTACCAGGTGTGAGAACCCACACAAAGAGCTTTCAAGTGGGTCTGACGCCACGGGAAAGCAAATGGGTGGCCCTGGGGGGGGGGGGGTGCTGCTCCACCCCAGTGTGTACGTGGGAATGCGCGGGATAGGACTGTTTTCTCGCTTTTTTTCTGTTGTGCATGGCTCTGGCCCTGGGGGTCCAGGAGGGCCCAGCCTGTCACGTTAGGGGCCTCTTCCCCCCTGAAGTGTTCTTTACATTCAGGTCACATGAATAATAAGTAGGAAAATGGTTTCCATGTATATGTAACAGGTAAAAGTTACACTCAAAATGCAGAGAATATCTAGAAGGTAATTTCTATAAGTACTAAGTAGAAAGATAGGGCGTCAAATAGAAATGTAGCCAAGGAACTTACGAAATATATATCCGACCTACCTGTACGGGTGCAAACACATGTATGTAAAAGCATAGATAATAATCTAAAATGACACAAGAGAAATTTTAACAAGTACTAGAAGATGGAAAGTGAGAAATAAGAATTATCACTTCTGAGTTCATTTATTTCCATTATGTGTTAATTTTTAAAAAAACAGACTATATTCTACTTGAATGGATGTTTAAAATTTTAAAGTCATTTTTTTAATATTTGTTTTGGAGAGAGAGAGAGTGAGAGAGAGACAGAGAGACAGAATTGGAAGCAGCTCCAGGCTCCGAGCTGTCAGCACAGAGCCCAATGTGGGGCTCAAACTCACAGACCATGAGATCATGACATGAGCTGAAGTCAGCAGCTTAACTAACTGAGCCCCCCAGGAGCCTCTAAGATTATTTACTTTGAAAGACAGCATGAGCAGGTGCGCTAAAGTAATTATTAATTTTCGAAATGGTTTAACTTCAAGGATATTCCTCAAAACACAAGTGGAAAGAAGCTCCCCGCAATTTTAAGAGTCTCCTACAGGGTTTCCAATAGTTTACTGAGCCTACTTTGTTCGGCATGGAGATGTGAACTCGTCTGGAACTGCCTTTCGTGTGAGGGGTGCAGGCGGGGACACCCGCACCCCCTCCCCACCTTGGGAAGCCACACCCTGGGGGGTTCCGGCTCCCCCAGCGGTCGGAATGCACCCCCCTTCCCATTGGCCGAACCCTCCGGGGCCCTGGTGTCAGGCAAGCTTCTAACCCAAGCACAGCTACCCCGAAGGCCTCCTCCCGGGGAGTGCGGGGGGCGGGGCAGGGGCCGCGAGGCTCGGGTACTGACCGCGGCTCAGGGGCAGCAGGCGGCTCAGGTAGGGGAAGCTCGCTCTGCGCAGCTCGTCCAGCTTCTCCTGCAGCTTGCGCACCTGGCTGTCGGAGCGGCTGACGCGCTGGCGCAGGGTCTTCAGCTCGCCGTTCTTCTTCTCCACCTGCTCCCGCAGGCAGCACACCTGGCTCTTGCTCTGGCGGGACGAGAAGCAGTAGGAGTGCAGCGAGTCGATGAGCCTGCAGGCGCCGGACGCCGACAGGATGACCTCGTTGATGGACATGGGGCTGGCGTCGCTGTGCTCGCTCTGCACGGCTTCCGCCGCTGGCTTAGGGGTGACGTCCGTTGGAGGGGCGGAGGGGCTCTGGGAGGGCTTCTGCGGCGTGGCCGTGAGCGATGAACTCGGGGGGCTCTGGGCCAAGGCCTTGTCGGGCCCCAGGCTGGTCCCGCTGCAGCCGGGCTCCACGTCTCTCTTCAGCCTTTTCCGGTCAACGGGCTCTCGGGGCACAGACGCCCTCTCGCGCGCGTGCTTGGACGAGAAACTGTAGGAATGGAGCGAGCCAATAAACTTGCAGGCCCCCGACCCTGGCGGGGTAAAGTCATCCACGGAAATGCCGCTCTTGTCCACCAGGCCTCCGTCCGGCGTGGCGGCGCTCTCACCGCTGGCGTCCACCGCAGACGCCTCTGCCTCGCCCTGACTGCCGGCGGCGGGGGTGGCCGGGCCATCGCCCGGAGTTCCTTCCAGGGCCTGCGGCGCCCGCTCCCGACCGGCGGCTTCCTGGGCGGCCCCTGGTGAGCTCTCACCCTGCGGTGCGGCCTGCTTCACCTTCCGGGACCCGGGCTTGGCCATCGGGTTTGCACCTGAGGACGACGACGCACCTGTGGCTCCTTTTCCGTCTGCCCCGCTTGCGTGTCCCCTCAGGCTGCCCGAGGCCTTTCTGGTGTCCTTCCTCCGGGTGCGGCCATGGCCTCCCGTGCCCCTCTTCTTCTCCGGCAGGTGGAAGATGGAGGGGACGGCCGTGGGCTTGAGCAGGCGGTGCTGGTCCTCCAGCCTCTTGGAGAAGCTGTCTTTGGTGAAATGTTCACTACAGAGGAAAGAATACTTGGTGGGGGTCCAGTTGTCCCTCTGAACAGCTTTTAACCACTGGATCAGACGCTTTGAGTCCTTCAGGGGGAACCTGCAGGAAAAGTGACAAACGGATTAGAAAAAAAAAAAAAAAGAACTAAATGTCTCCTCCTACAATTATCAACTGCAAACACCCAACCCCTCATTGACTCTACCCATTTAAAACCTCAGTAAAAACATAAGGGACTCCTTCTCTTTGCAAGTGATCGTGAGATGGGCGCCGGCCACAAGGAGCTCACAGTTTGCAGGGCAGAGAAAGGATGCCGGTAACTCCTCCCAGGCTGTAGCGACTGTCCTGTAGGGACATAGAATGCTCGGAGAGATCGCACGGGAGGGCATCCGACCACAGGGAAAGCTCTGGGAAGCCCTGGAAATAGTTTCTAGAAACACACAGAAGAACCACCCTGCTGGTGTGCCTCGGAGGCAAGATGCTGGGCGCTGAAACGAGGATGGCCGGGCTCCTACTTAGGGTCAGGTCTGGCTCTGGCCAGCAGGACGGGAGGGAGGGAGCAGGCGACACCCCAGATGTCCCGCCTGATGCCTGACGCTCACAGCTGGAGCTGGGACTCCAGCTACTGACAGTAGATCCTAAGCTGCAGTTCCGCGTTTCTACTGTATTTCCGCTGCCAGGAGCAAAAGTGCCTTTTAAAGAGCAAACAGCTCCCCGAAAACACTGAGTTAAATACTTAGCAATCATTTCTTCTCATTGTTCTACAAGATCCCTATTTAGAAAAGTTGGACCAAACTCTGCGCTGTGTATGGGCTGGGTGGGTTCTTCCCAAGGCCTTCTCTGCCCCACCTGAGGTCACCTAACCCGCCTGAAGCCACTGGGGACCAGAACCGGGACAAGGCAGACACCAACTCCCCAGGAAGTTTGGTGTGACGCGACTCTCCACACTTCCTCAATGCTTTGTGAACCCATGCCCCCCAGACCCCGATTCCCACACCCTGTGCCCTGTACCAGCGTAGACCACTCAGGATGCCAGCCAATGATTTGCCTCATTTTTGAAGGCAGTATCAAAACTTGAGGGACACAGGCTCCAAGGAAACTCAAGAGAGCATGGTGGCTGACCTCTAAAACACTGTTACCAGTTCTCTCGATAGACTGTAACAGTTTAAGAAAATAAACCACTGTGAACTCCCAACAAAGCTCCAGGTAACAAACGGCCTTCCAGTCTTTAAAACTTAACCCCTTGTAGCATAAAACAGAAGTATCTACGGGAGGGCTTTCCTGTGAGCAAGTGGGGGCCCGGGAACAGGCGCGTTTCCAGAAGCCCTCAGGAAGAGGGCCGGGTCCGCTGGGAAGAAGGGGTGAGGAGCGCCTGGTGCAGGGGCGGGTAGGGCGAGCCCCTGGCTGCAGGGCGCAGAATGCATCCCCAGGGACGCGCCTGAGCGCGGCAGGGCCACCTCTCGGCGCGACCGCCAGGACCCCGCCGCGGGCAGAGCGTGAGGGCGCGCGTGTCCGTGCTCGAGGTACAACCTGCATCTGCTTGGCCCGGTCCGATCGCCCAGATCAAGGCAGGCTCCTTCGCGGTCGAAAGAACACGAAAGTCACAGAAAACGCAAGAGCACAACTAACCTAAGAGCGTTTCCAGGACACACTGTCTGGAAACAGCGGTGCCAGCCCGAATCAATGGAGCGCAGGGTGGCCGCGGGGTGGGGGTGAGAGAGGGTGGTGGCGGCCGTAAGGTGGGCGCCGGGTGGCCTCCACGTCGGCGCGGGGTGGGTGCCGGGTGGCGGAAGGGCGAAGGGCCGGTGGCCGCCGAGTGGCCGCCCGTGGGCGCCGGAGTGGCCGCGGTGGCCCGAGACGCCCGGCCCAGAGACAGCGGCCCGGGCCAAGGTCACACAGCGCCCCACGCTGACTCACTCCCGGGACCGGCCCCGAGGCCCAGCGTACCGAGGGCCGCCCGCCTCGGGCCGGGCCGCGCGGCCTCAGTTTCCCCGCGGTGCCGGGCCGGGCCGGGCCGGGCGGGGGCGTGGCCGGGCGGGCCGCGCGGGCGGCGGGCCGGGCGGCGGCGGGCGGGGCCCGGTTACCTGTGGAAGGAGACGGCGCGCTTCTCCCCCTTGCCCTGACGGTTGGAGCAGTTCGCGGCCGCGCAGCAGATCACCATCTCGGGCCTCAGGCCGCCGCGCCGCCGCCAGGCTCCGGCCCTCGCCTCGCCGCGCCGCGAGCGGGACCGCCCCGAGGGGAGGGCGCGCGGCGACACGGCTGCGGGACGTGGGAGCCGGCCCCCGCGGCTCCCGTACGGCAAGATGGCGGCGCGCGCCCGGCCGCCCGGCCGCCCGGCCCCCAGGCCGGGCCTCGGCGTGCCCGGGTTCCCCAGCACCAGGCTGGGCGCAGCCCGAAGCTCGCGGCGTCGGGGGTGGGCGGGGGCGCCCCGGGCCGGCCGGCCCGTACGGCGGCATGGCGCGCCGGCCCGTCCGTACGCCAAGATGGCCGCGCCGGCAGCCCCTGAGCACGGCGGGCTAACGCGCCCCCCCACTCCGGGGCCCCGCCGCCCTCCCGCGTCTGCTTCCGCTAGCTCGACGGGTCGCTGCCGGGGTCCCCGGGGCGAACGATGCAGGCCGCCAGGGAGCCGAGCGCGCGGGCCCAGCCCTGGCTTCTGGCGCCGCCGTACGCCAAGATGGCGGAGGTGCTTTTCCTCCCTCACTTCCGGCCCCGCCCGCTCCCGCTAGGCCCGGATTGGCCCCGGCTGCGGACCGTCGCGTCGCGCTGCGGAACCGTCGGAGCGACGCCGCTCTCAGTCGGCGGCCGGAGAGGGAAGATGGACGCAGGTGAGGCCCCGGGCGGGTGCGGGGCTACCCGCGGGCGGCGCTCTCCTGTCCCCTCGGCCGCTGGGGCGTCACCCAGCCTCGGCGGGTGTGCGGGCTGGGCGCGGGGCCGCGGGGCGGTGCTGGCCCTCACGCGGAGCGGGGCGGGGACGGCGTCCGTGGGAAGGCCGGCGCGGATGTGACAGCGGGTGTTTGCGTGTCTCGGCGCTCTTTCGGTCCCGTCCGCAGCTCTCGGGCGCCCGGCGACAGGTCCAAGGCCGGCTCGGACGAGAAGGGGCGGCGTGGTGTCCGAGACGGGACACCGCCTCGGTGTCGGGCGCTCGTTGGGGGTCGGGCGGAGCTGGCTCTAGAAACTGCGGCCGGCGAGTGCCTTGTCTCCCCCCGCCCCACCTCATGCCCCGGGAATTAAGAAGTGGAGACTCCTGAATTCTCTGGAGGCCAGGAACATACTCACGGCACACGCTTCTTCTTTCTTAATTAAATTCAGTGACCAGTAGATCATGCCAGCTTGCTTTCCGTGGTTGAAGAGAAAAACTGAATTCATCTCATCATAACTTAACTTCTTGGGGTCCTAATGCAAAGTACGTGGCCGGGCGGGAGGGTGTGTGTATTATCCGTGTGTGCACGTCCGTAAGCGAATATCCGCATGTACGGTGTACTGGTCTGTCTCATCATGTTCTGTTCAGAGGAGGCCGTCCCCTCATTTCGCTGGCAAGCTGTTCTGGGTCTTTGTTCAGTAGCCTTGAAAGCATTTCCAGGGCAGTCGTAGCCCTTTCGTTCGTTGTAGGGATTGATTGGCCTCAAGCACTGCTCCCCTCCCCCACCTGGGTCATTCCACCTGTCATCCTGGGTGGCATTGTGTGCTGTGTCTTTCTTGCAATGGCAACAAAATTTTATTGAAATCTCAGCTTGGAAACTGGGATGCAGATGTATATAGTCAGTATTTCAATGATTTGTAGCATCTTATCATTTAAATGTGTTGGGGCGATGCACCTGGTGGGCTCTGTTTGTTGAGCATTCAGCTTCGGTTCAGGTCATGATCTCACGGTTCATGGGTTCGAGCCCCTCGTTGGGCTCTGTGCTGACAGCTCAGAGCCTGGAGCCGGCTTCGGATTCTGTCTCCCTGTCTCTCTGCCCCTCCCTTCCTTGCACTCTCTCTCTGTCTCTCTTAAAAATAAAGACATTAAAAGAAATAAATATGTTAGGTGGCTGGAGGAGACCATAGCTGTTATTTCCCAAAGGAGCATGTCAATCAGGTTATTTTTTGAGAGGTTTGTTTTAAAAAGAGAACGTGTTTTACTGTTTGCTGGGGGCAGGGGGCAAGGGGTGGTGAAAGGAATAGAACTACTCACTTTTTCTAAAGTCAGCACTGCTCGGGAAGTTCAGACTTTTCACACGAGAGAGCTGGTTAAGGTGGAAAACGTAGTTCAATGCCGGCTGTACTGCCTGCACGCGAAAAGTGTCAGGTTGAAGTTAGTGCTCGCCACGTGACGATTCCCGGATGGCATCTTCGGCGAGAACGGAGACTGTTTCAAACTAGAAGAAGGTGTTCGCATTTGGGGGTCCCTCTTGAGACTAATAAAAGTACACGTGATGTTCGTAAGCAGCAGTGGAGGGTTTTCCTGATGTGTTGTTGTGCGTCCTTGTAGGGATGACTAGTGGTCCCTGGAGAACTTACGGATTCTGCCTTCTTTGACCAAATCTTATGCAATTTCTGGTTGCTCTATTTTTATAGTGATCCATTCAATAAACTACATTCGTTGTTCAGTGAGAGGTTTGTGTTGGGCATTGTTCTAGACCTTAAGGCTAGAGAAGTGAACAGAACAGACAAAAGCCATGTGGCTCACGTGGAAGTGTGACGTGGGCCAGGCCAGGCAGGGTTGGAGTTGTAGGCAGGATGTCTCAGCGGACAGAGGTACGTTTTCACCAAGACCCGAACGCGGTGTAGAAGGAAGGGCAGGGCCTAGTGTGGGGGGGTTGCCGCAGCTGGCGTGAGAGGTCAGGAGCTGAAGGCAGACAGATTGGGTCCAGGCACAGACCTGGGGTGTGTATTCTAGGTGGGGTGGTGGCTCTTTGGGAGGTTTGGAGTGGAGGGTACCGTGACAGGATGTGTGCTCTGCACACTCACTCTGGCTGTTCTGTCCAGGACACGCCGCTCCTACCAAGGGGGCCAAGGATGGAGGTTGGGAGGCCAGTTAGGAGGCTCCGGTTAGGAGGCTGTTGCAGGCAGCCCCGTGGGCGGCCGTGGCACTTAGCTCAGTCGAATTCTGGATGTGTTGGAGGCTTGAAACAACAGGACGTGTGTAGATTGGAGGTGATGGGGTGGCAGGAGGCGTCGAGAGGAAGGAGGTGAAGATGGCGCTGAGGTGTAAAGCCTGAGCTGAGGAACCACTGGGGAAGACAAGACCTCGGGCGTCTTGCTTGGTGGGGAAGCTGTTGGGAGTTTGGTTTTGTACTTGTTAACTGCTGTTAGACGTCTGTGTCGTGATGTTCGGAAGACTTGGGTCCCCGGCTTGGAGCTGAGGCGTGGGCCGGACTAGAGGTTCAAGTGTGTGGGATGCTGCTTTGGAGGAGTCGCTGGAGGGTCTGTAGAGAAGGAAAGAGAAGGGGCCGGCGAGGGGTGCCCAGGGCTGTTGGTCGGGCTGTAGGGGTCCAGAAGGTGGCAGGCCGGCTACAGGCCGGTTGTGCTCTCCCCCGAGCCCCCAGCCCTGGCTTCAGGGAACTGGTGGGTACCAATGGTTAGATAGCTGAGCGCCCGGCCCTGGAGGATGGGGCCCGCGCGCCTTGTGCTCACAGGTCTTGGCGCTGAGTCTGGCACGTGGCTGGTAATCAAAGCGCAGAACTTGAATCTGTGATACCGTCCCCATTTCTGTGCTGTGAGAACTTCAGTTTGGAGAGTTTGTTGCGTAAAACTAGACTGTTAATATTAGGTGGAAACAGCGAGAGAGGGAGACACAGAATCTGAAGCTTGAACTCATGAACCATGAAATTGTGACCTGAGCCGAAGTCAGACACTTCACCAACTTGGCCACCCAGGTGCTCCTTAAGTGTAAGTATTTTTAAAGGAGGGGAGAACTTTCTTTTGATTTTATTTATAAAGTGTGGTCTTTTAGAAGCTGTAGGTGTTCTGGGAAAATATCTTTGAAACGTGATGCTTTACAGTAAGGTCTAAAAAATCTAGTGGTGTGTTTTTTTGTGATTCTCCCTGGTTGAATTTCAGTGTGATTGGTACTAAGTGGAGAGAAATTGGCTACATTTGTTGAGCACGGTTCCGTATTTTTCTGTCAGATTAATAACATTAAATCAGAACTTTTTTTTTTTTTCTAATGGAATTATCATACTGTTAAAGGGCTTTCTGCTGCTTCTTCCGGATGTGATCAGGGAGGAAATGTGGAAAATCAAGTGCCTGGGACCCAGGTGACCAGCTGAAGGAAAGGGCCCCTTTCTCACGGTGAACGGCGCCTGTCAGCCTCGCTTGCCCCGCACGCCATCTTAGTGGGAGTTGCAGTCGCTTCCTGGGAGTCAGGGGACTGTCATTCCTGTCGGGATTTGACCCTTTCTAACGTGCGAGGCATGCGAACTGCTTCACGTAGGATTGATAATCACACGGGACAGTGACGCAGTTAAACAGAGGGCTAAGTAATCTGCGGTGGCCTCTCTGGGAGGGAAGAGGCTGCCCCCGGAGCCCCAGTGAGGCTGGCCAGTGTGCCCAGAGCCGATAGAGGGGTGGCTGCCTCCCGTTGGCCAGTTTGGGCAGTTGTTAGTGATTTGAGCTTAGTTTTAAAATAGAAAAGTACTGGTTTTTCCTTTGAACTGTTTTCTGAAGGGGAGTCCTGCAATGCTTTCTGTTCTGCAGAGTTGTTAGTACATATCTTCACTAAATGAATGCTGATGGTAGAAGTGTTTTGTGACGGGAAAGGAAGATTTAGTTCCATCTTTGAGATCGTGAGGCTTGAGATAACAGAGAGAAAGAGGAGGTGCTGAAAACCACGGCCGGGTGCTGCGCATGTTGCTGGGACCTCGTACTAGGCTGTGCCCCCACCCCGCTGGACAGAGCCAGTGGCTGTGTCCCACTCTGCAGTCAGGGGACCTGGGCTGTGTGTCCTGCAGCCAGCAGGTGGGCTTTCTGTCCCCCAAACCAAATCTCCCTACAAGTTAGAAAGTTGAACATCGGAAGTGCACCAATTTAGAAAAATGTTGTCTTTGTCCATTAGAGAGTAAGATCTGGAAGGCCAGGAGCTTGCTGGTCTGGTCTGGGCACTGGGGCCTGTGCAGAGGGGGCGTGATGTGCAGGTGCCAGGCCGTGGGGCCCGTTCTGTGTGTGGGGAGGGCTGGGTGGGTCCTGCCCTCGGGGGCAGGGGGGCGATCGGGCGGGGACGAGGTGGCTGCACAGGGAAGAGGGGTCCTTCGCTTACTCTCCTGGTCAGAACTGCCGCAGAACCACGGGGCTCGTGCTGTTCTCCCAGGGTGAGACGTCGCGAGTGTCGCAGCTGGCTGGCGTCTGTGAGGGGTCTGGGCCTTCGATGCTCTTTGGTGCTCCCACAGTCCGCGCTCCGGGCCAGCTTCCTGCTCTTGTGGCCTGGGGCTGCAGGTCAGTTACAGACCGTGAGGGCTTCTCGTTCCACGCTGTGGCTCGGCGACTCCCAGGGGACCCACGCGGAGCTGTGCTTCCTGTTGTGCGCCCCTGCCCCCTGCCGTGGTGCACAGCCTTTCGAGTTTCCTCCTTACGCCGTCCTTGGGAACACAACCGTCCCCATTTTACCAGTGAGAGAACCGAGGCACAGAAAGATCACTACCAAGTGAGGGTCAGCCTTCTGGCTCCACACGGTGGGGAGTGTGTTCCAGGAAGTATCCCCCAGGACCGGGAGGTGACCACGGCCCTGTCCAAGGATGCTGCGGTGCGCTGGGGACCGTGCGTCCGGAGGCGGGTGGGATGTGACACGCACCCCTCGGGGTGGTCAGCTGGAGGGGCAGTGGTGTGAGGGGTGTGGGGGGACAGGGGACCCGCGGGTGATGTGTGCCGTCCTCACTTCGAGGCCCCTGACGATCTGGCAAGAGCTGGAGTCGCTCCTAGTGGCTCATTCCCTTCCAGTGTCTGTCTCCTTGCTTGCTTTTGGCCGAGGTGGTAAAGGATCTGAGGCCACACAACCTGGGATTTTGTTGGCTGTGGTATGAAACTCGGTGACCGGTGCCAACTTAATGGAGCACCTCTTCCTCCTTTCCCTCTGAAGTTGGCGTGGTTGCCCGTAAAGTTTGCTAGTAAACCTAAGAAATATGCCTGCCTTGCGTTTAGCCGCTTCATTGATGAAAACCTCTCAACATCAGAGGGGCCCCAGCTTTGATACCGCGCAGTGGCCCTGTGACACGTGCCGCGCCCCTGACGCGGTGCTGGGTGGGGAGACGCCGCCCGGAGCACTCAGGCTCGTGATAGACCCCTTCGCCTGTACCTCACAGCCGTGGCCGTGGAAGGGCCTCGGCCATCAGAGCGGGGCGAGTGTGGTCTTGTGATGCTGTCACTTGAGATCGCACAGGTTGTTTCATCCTTTGTCCCTGAGACTCCCTGTGGGTTTGAGTGTGTGCCTTGGTTAAAGCCCAGGGGTCCCGACGCTAGAGAGGTAACAGGGACACTGCGGTGGTCGCGGCCCCGTGGGAAGCTGGAGCCTGAATCCATTCCAGTCGTGTGCGAGACAGGGAATCTTCTGTGACAGAAGGGGCTCGTGGGCTCGGGCCGTTCCTGACAGCAGAGAGGCTCGGTGGACGCTGTGGGAGCGTGAGCAAGGCACACACGTCAAGCAGGGTCCCTGCGTGTGTGGAAGCCCAGCGAGTGGCGGCTCCCAGTGCCTGCCGTCATGCTCTGGCACTCTGGGCAGCGAAGCTTGTTCTGGAAGCACAGGACTGCTCAGATGCTGTCTGCTTTCGGGTGAAAAGAAAAAAGGCAGAGCTGGGTCTGGGCTGACAGCCGCGGATTCTTCAGGTGGCGAACGCAGGCTCTTCTGCTGCTGTGGATTTCTTTGTTCACGGAGCCCCGCTTCCACTCCCCTGGGCCTGGGAATTAGCCGCACGTCCAGTTTCACCTTCTGGGTGTAGTAGAATCGCATACCTTTGAACCTGCAGTTCTGCGTCCTCGATCGTAATGACTCCAGCTGACCATGGAGCCCTCTGTCTGCCAGCTTCTGTGTGAGTGCCTCACAGTGGGGAGGGGGGTCACGGACACTTCGCAGACACGACGCAAGAACGTCTTATTCTCACACATACACACCCCATTTTATGGGTAAGGAAATTTCTACACCGGGAGGTCAAGGAGCCCAAAGAACTTAGAACCCATGAGTGCCTGAGCTAGGATGTGATCCCCCATTACCAGCGCTGTACCCCCAGCACCCCTGGGGGCTTGCACACAGCACGGACCGACATGCAGGGACGTCCAGGCGGGAAACCGGGTGTTTGAGTCACTTAGGGCATGGACATTCGTGCTGTGAGGCCGTGAGACGTCTGAGGAGCTCTGCGTCTCTGAGGAGGGACCGTGTCGGTGACCAGAACAGAGAGAGGAAATCACGGGTGTGGTGTAGTTCCGCTTGTGGATCTGCATGCAGACTTCTGGAAGGAGATTCGCTGCTGGGCATGAAAAACCAAATGGTTTTTTATAATACTTTTGTAGTCTTGGAGTTTTAAAAATTAATATGTCATCGTTACCAAAAGGTGAGGGTATTGTCAGAAAATAAATTCAGATGTGGGAGAAACAACTAGGTTTTGGGAAGCTATGGGCCAAAGGGACGAGTGACAGGCACCACCGGGGCCCGGGAGCCAGCACGTGAGAGCTGTGTGCCTGGGGCCCGTGAGGGGCAGCCGAAGGGCGGGGGCCAGGACACCCGTGCACCTGGCCTCACAGGCGTCTGTCTGCTCCGCCGGCCCTGCAGGCTGTGTGGCAGACTTTCCTCAGTCGGGTTCCAGGGGCAGAGAGGGACCCGGGCCTCTCCAGTTTCTTAATTGAAGCGACAGAATAAAATGGTGCCCAGGTCCTGCTAGTGCCACACACAGCGACCTTAGGAGGTGGGAGCGGCGGCCTGTTCGTGGAGCGTCACGGGTGGGGGCAGCTGCAGAGGCCTCGGGGGTCTGGCTGTTTCTGGACTCCGTGTCCCGCCCTCCACAGCTGGCTGGCGTTGTCCCCTGAAGCGCCTGCTCCTAGGGGACATTTATCCCAGCATCTGTTCAGTCTGAGGCCCCCGTGTGCACTGGGGTGCGAGGGTTACTTTTGTCCTGGAGGTTTAAGTTTAAAACAGGTACTTACTGGGGCACCTGATTCTTGATTTCGGCTCCAGTCTTGGTCTCAGGGGTCGTGGGACCAAGCCCGGGGTTGGGCTCCACACTGAGTGTGTAGCCTGCTTGGGACTCTCCCCATCTCTCTCCCTTGCTTACATGCGCGCTTTCTCTCTCTCAAAAAAAAAAAAAAAAAAATTAATGAAAGAAAGACTCTTAAAGAAGTGTTGGGGCGCCTGGGGGGCTCAGTCGGTTGAACATCCGACTTTGGCTCAGGTCATGATCTCACGGTTCGTGGGTTCGAGCCCCGCGTTGGGCTCTGTGCTGACAGCTCGGAGCCTGGAGCTGCTTCAGATTCTGTCTCCCTCTCTCTCTGACCCTCCCCCCCACTCTTCCTCTGTTTCTCTCTAATTCTCTTTTATTAAAAAAAAAAAAAAGAAAGAAAGAAAAGAAAGAAGTGTTAAGTTCTTCCCCACCCTGGCCTGGCCCAGGGGTCCTCACCAGGTGTCTGCTGGAAGGCAGGACTGGGGTGGGGGACAGCGGTTGTCGCAACCCGCTGAGATGCAGAATCCCACCTAGCTCTTACTACAGAGATGCTGGAGATGATCTCTGTTACCGTCCTATGAAATTATAAAAATGGGATCACTGTGTGTTTGGTTTCAATAGCTACTCTGACCTACGACACTCTTCGATTTGCCGAATTTGAAGATTTCCCGGAGACCTCAGAGCCTGTGTGGATACTGGGTAGAAAATACAGCATTTCCACAGGTATTGGCCGCAGTGAGGCCTGCTGTGCCCACGGGGCTCAGTCTACAAAAGCGTTTTGTGGTAATAATAGTTATCTTCTAACTTTCTGGAACATGTGACCTACCAAGTTAAGGTTATGCGTGTTTTTTTCTTTTAAATAATCCCTAGAAAAGGATGAGATCTTGTCCGACGTGGCGTCCAGACTTTGGTTTACGTACAGGAAAAACTTCCCGGCTATTGGTGAGTATCCGCATGGACAACACATGACGATCCAGGCGTGCTCTCTGAGGAGGGAGCTTGACAGTCGACTCCACACGCCAGATGTTTGTCTCTTCGTTGTACTTGTCATGGCAGCCTGCACTGCGCAGGTGGCCGAGGGCCTGCCCTGGTGTGGCAGCGTTGGGCCAGACCCGGGACTCCTGACTCTTCTGCGGGCAGGGAAGTCGTGGCTCCTCCTGGGACCTAAAATCAGGAATCTGAGTCACAACCGGCAGCTAGACATATGGAACAGAATGGAACACGAGTGGTGTGTCACCAGCGCACCGCGTGTCGCTCCTTGGAGGCTCCCGGTCGTGCGTGTGGGTGTTGTCCGGGCCGTGGTGGCACCAGAGGCTTCCTGCTGCGGGGCCCGCGGCTTTGGAAGCCGTTGCCCTGTGTTGGCACTTTTTTTTTTTTTTTGAAGCTTATTTTGAGAGAGAGCAGGATCCAGGGAGGGGCAGAGAGGGAGAGGGGGAGAGAGAGAATCCCAAGCAGGTTCCACACTGTCAGCGCAGAGCCCAACACTGGGCTCAGTTCCACGAACCGTGACCTCGTGACCTGAGCCGAAGTCAGATGCCTCCACACCTTTTCCGATGTGCCCCACACTTCGCTGTGGGAGGGCCGAGGGCTGGCACTCGTCCACACGTGTGTGCGTACATACACTAGCGTACGTCCCACTGAAAGTGACCCTTCGCTGTTGGGACCCTGGAGGCGGACAGAGCATGGGCACCAGCGCTTGCCCTGGCCTTTGCCATTCAGAGAACCCAAGGCCAGAGGTTAGGCACCAGGAGGCCACAGCTCCCTGATGGCTGGTCCCAGGCCCTTCACCCAGACGTGGTTTCCTGTGTCCCTGGAGTGGGGTGCGTGTGGCAGAGCGGTCGTGCCGGTCGGCGAGGAGCGCTGAGGTGTGGGGAGACGAGGCCTGTGCCACCACACGCCACTGTCTAATGGTGGGACCTGTCTACTGCGCCCTGGGGCGGGGGCGCCCGGCGGTGCTGGCAGGACCCCGCTGTCCTGCGAGTCTGCGGTCTGGACACAGGACGGGCTGAGAGGAGCCATGTGTGGTTTGGTGAAGTCATCCGGGAGGAGGCGGCCTGCCTGTACGGGCCACGGTGGTCTCTTTCCTGCCGTGGCCACGTGGAGAGGACTAGTTTGTGTGGGAGCACTGTGCTCTAAGAGCCCCTGAGGCTCTGAGGTGACCTGGCCGGGGGGAGGGTGCCACCCTGGCATCTCTGCTTCTCCAGGGCCCCTCGGGCAGGGCGTGCAGGCGTCCCCTGTCACGCTAGGGCCCGGCCCAGAGGGTGTGCAGAGCTGCGCTGCCTGGCGGCCACACCCTCGATGCCCTGGGGCGGCCAGGGGGCGGCTGGGGGGCGGGCCTGCTCCCAGGGCGCAGGGTTGTCGCCGCTGACCCCCTGGTCCTGGCCCTGCCCCCACTCCTGGCACCTGCGTCCCTGCCCTTCTGGGGCTTGGAAAACGGCTCCTGATTCGATTTCAAGTTTCCTAGATTACTCGTGAGGCTTTGTGTCTTTTCTTATGTTTTCCAGACGCTCTTAATTCTCCATAACTGACTTGTTCACGTAGTTTGGCCATTTTGAGGGATCGGCTGGATGTGTCACTGCCCAGTAAATGTGCCCTTGGCACAACCAGGCTCTAAATAGCCTGTCATCTGGGACGGAACTGAGGTGGCGTCCCGGCCTCCTGCCAGTGGCCTCCTGGCCCACTGGGCTGTCTGACAGTGAGGCCTGTCTGTCTGTCTGCCCTGCCAGGGGGAACCGGCCCCACCTCGGACACGGGCTGGGGCTGCATGCTGCGGTGTGGACAGATGATCTTTGCCCAGGCCCTGGTGTGCCGGCATTTAGGCCGAGGTGAGTCCTGGCGTGGGGAGGCAGTGTTTTCGGCACTGAGGGCTGAGGTCACCCACAGCAAGTCACTGGTGGGGCAGAGACCGGCTTGTCTTGAGTCGTGACCCCCTGGGTTTTATCACCTTAAAAAAGTGATTGTGAAGAATACCGATGAGGGTTTGTCTTTCCAAAACTCTCTTTACATCACTAAACTCATGTTTTGTCTGCTGCGTAGATTCACTTTGATGGGTTAGCATATACATATTTGGAATCCTGGAGAATTTGTTAACGTCAGAGAGGTTCAGGGAGGGGTATCTCCTGTAGCTTGAGTGTTCTAGAAGTGTAAAGGCTTCCTTCTCCTTTGGGTAACGCTGACCCTCTGTGTGTCTCTGATAGATTGGCGGTGGACACAGCGGAAGAGGCAGCCGGACAGCTACTTCAGTGTGCTCAACGCGTTCATCGACAGAAAGGACAGTTACTACTCCATTCACCAGATAGGTGGGAGATGGCAGACGCGCCGGTCCCGGCCGCGCAGAGCAGGCCGAGTCACGGGGTTCCCCTGAGAGCTGCCCTGCCATGGGGTGTGCAAGGCGCGAGGCTGAAGGCCGCTCAGCTCGTGACCGGCGGGGGCTGTGAAAGCCGGAGCCCGCCATCTGGAGGGCGCGTCCCGCTCTGCGCCCTTTGCGAGGTCCGAGTGCTCCTTGTGTTGATTGGTGTTCTCACGTGGGGCATAGCTCGGAGTGACCTGTCCCTCCCGCTTCTGACCGCAGGGCTGGGGTTCTGGCTCATAGTGAAGGACGGGCCTTGACGCGGCCACCGCCCCTCTCGGAGGAAGCCTCCTGCTGTGTGGCGGGAGGCCCTCCTGGGGGCTGGGGTGGGACTTCTGTGGAGCATTCCTACCGCCCCTTTCGGGTTGAGGGCCGGGAGGGTCATGGTTCCCGTCACTAACGCCGTCTTTTTCCCTTTCCTGCAGCACAAATGGGAGTTGGTGAGGGCAAGTCAATCGGCCAGTGGTACGGGCCCAACACGGTCGCCCAGGTGCTCAAGTACGTGCCAAGCTCTGTCCCTCCTGCATCCCTGGGGGTGGCATCGCACTCTCCTGAGTCTTGGTTGCTGAAGATTGTGGAGAGTCTCTTCCCCTCACGGCCCTCCTGAGGGTCCTCACAGGCAACCACACCAAGTGGTCTTCTGTGTGGAATTTCTGTTTCCCGATAACGAACATCTTCGCCTGGACGGTGTGTGTAGGATGGGGCCTGTGTGTGTCATGTGGACCTGTCCTCTGGTGCTTCCTGAGGGTCTGGAAGGTTGACGCTGGTCTGGAGTGACTGACAGCTGCATGGAGTGGCTGCTGTGGGACTCTGCCTCTGTGCCAACCCACGTCCTCCTTCCTGGGGCTCCGTGTCTGCACCTGCTGCTTTTCCTCCATGTCCTGACTCGTGCGCCTGCCCCGACTGCCTGCCCCCTCAGGCTCTCCCCAGGCCGCTCTCTCAGCGGGTCTGAACCGGTCCTTGTCCCTCGGCCCCCAGCCCACTCCTCCGCCCGGCTGCCCTGGTGGCGTTCTCTGGGTTATTCCAGGGTGCTGCCTTCTCTCACACATCTACCTCCTGGTTGAGCACCAAGCCCGCTCACCATCCATGTCCTTATCCAGCCCCTCATTTACTCAGCGCCCCCCGCATGCCATCAAGGGCCCTGGGCCCACCCCTGCCTGCCCCGGAAGCCTAGTCTGTGGGGACCGTCTGTCTCCCTGTGTGGTGTGTGCTTGTGGTCGGTCCATGTAGCTGGTGTGTGGCCTGTTTGTGCGGCCAATGTGTGTGGTTTGCATGTTGCTCTGCCTGCGTGGTCCGTGCACAGGCTGTTTCCGTGGTCTGCATTGTCATCCGTGTGCAGAGCTCGTCTGCATGGCCTGCGGTGCCCGTGGCCTGTGTGTGTGGTGTGCATGGTTTTCATGTGTCCTCTCTGTGGCTCGTGTGTGTGGTCTCCTAGTCTACACGGGTGGTTTCCGCGTGTTCATGTGTGTGCGCGTGTTGGTACGCAGGGTCTGCCTGCGTGCTCCGCGCGGGGCTCGCCCTGTCTCAGCCGCCCCCTCACTCGTCCCCGCTGCTGCTCTGAAGCAGCTCCTTCGAGACTGTTATTGGTCTAGTCGTCACATCTGAAGGCCAAGTTTGGGTCCCCCATTTACTCCGCTGCCCAGCAGGTAGCCCTCAACACAGGTGTCCTCTCTCAGAAACTCTGCGCCGCACGGCCATGCTCTCTGGTCCCTGTCGATGCCTCCGTTGCAGCCTCTTTGCCCCACCTGGGAGCACCGCAGGGCTGGCCTGGCCCCTTGGCTGTTTCTTCTCTGTCAGCACCGGCCTTAGCTGCTGTGCACACATGAGGCTCCCACAGCCACACGCCCCGCCTCCAGACCCAGGGCCACACGCTTTGCCAGCATCACCCCTTAGGTGTCCGAGGGGCAGGTCAGCCTAACGGCCAGAACCCAAAGCCAACTCCACTCCCCGTCCCCAGCCTGTTCCCCTGCAGGGAATGGCAGTGCCATCCTTCCAGAACTCTGACCAACAGCTGGGATGCTGCCAGACCCAGCAGGCCCCGCCCGGAGTGTCCAGACTCTAGTCAGCGGCCACTGCATCCCTGGCCTCACCCTGGCCCAAGCCCTGTCGTTTGCTGCCTCCTCGGTCTTCCTTTTCTCTTTGGCATCTTTGAGTCACTTTTGAAACAGCAGGTGTCCCCTTCATAAAGTGCAGGTTGAGTGCCCGTCCCTTCTCTGCTTGGGACCGTCCCGGGGCGTCCCCGCTGGGTGCAGGCGGGGCCACTGTCTCCTCTGCCCACCCTGTGCTCACCCCCAGGCACTGGGCACCTGCCCGGGAGTGCTCCCGCCACTTCTCTGTGCTTCTCCACGGCGCCTGCTGCCCACACGCCTCTTCTCTGGAACTTTAGCCTCATGAGGGGCTGCTCTGTCTCTTGTGCATCTGTGCATCCTGGCCCTCGGCAGGCCTGAGAGGGGGACAGCCAGCGGCGTGCCGCACACGATCCCCTGGCCTCCCATCGGGAGCGCCTCTGTGTGGCCGCCCCGTGCCCTCCACACGCTCCCCGGACACACCAGGTCCTCCCTCTCATGGGCAGCCCCTCCTCATCACCAGCACCGGGGGAGCTCGCCTGCCACCCTGACACACCTTTGGTTGCCCTCGGGGTGACTTCAGAATCTTGAGTCTTTGGCCTTAGTTCTTTTCCACTGCCGTCCGCAGCTGTGAAACCAGATGTCTCTGGGAAAATCTGAAATGCTGGCCGGTCCAGCACTTTCAGAGCCGCATGTGAAGGTGCAGGGGGAGTGGGGTGCTGGGCCCACCCGGGTTGGCACAACCCCTGCTCCCTCTCTGTCCACAAATGGGGTGCAGTAATGGAGGGCGCACCGGGCCCAGGCGGGGACATTCAGGCCGCAGCCTCGGCCTTACTCCCGCCCGAGGCGCTGAGTCTGGGCTGTGGTGTCTCTCCTCCGCAGAAGCTGCTGGAGCCTTCGATGCTCCTTGCCTCACCGGGCCGCACAAGTGAAATGGCTTTGACTTGTGAAGGCTTACTGTTGTATCCTCCCCCTTTCTGTTAGGAAACTTGCCGTCTTCGACACGTGGAGCGCCTTGGCAGTCCACATAGCCATGGACAACACGGTGGTGATGGAGGACATCAGTAAGTGAGCAGGAGCACGGGGGTGTGGCCGGCGGGACTCGGGGAGCAGCTCCCTGGCCTGCTGAGCGGCCTCCAGCGGCCCACAGGTCGGTGCCCTACACTCAGGCCCGGGGACCCCCAGTTCTCTTCCAGCGCACACCAGGCTCGGGGAAGGGCCTGGATTCTCTGTGGATCCGGGTCCCTTAGTGTCCCGTGGTGTTTGTGTCCTCGTTGCAAATGGCGCGTTCAGGTGTGTGCCGGCTCGGCCCCCCGCGGGCACCGGTGCGTCACGAGGAAAGGCATAGTTCTTTTCCTCCCTCTGGAAGGATCCATGGGAAACCTGGAGGAGTCCAGGCATGCTGAAGTTTCAGTCCAGGAGGAAGACGATGGCTCGGTCTGGCAGTGAGCTGTGAATTTGGAGCTTGAGTCCTTTTGTGTGACCAAGCTGACAGAACTCTTTTGAACGTCTTAGTTTTTTTCCTCAGGAGCACCTTTTCCCCACCGTTTCCCAGACCTCCCTCCCTCCAGTTTTGTCGAAGGTCCTTACGGAAGAAAGAGCCCTGTGAGCCAGCCGCTCTGTGGGAGGGGCCCCCCGCCATGAGTGCGCGTGGGCCACGGCACCGTTGCTCCTCGCCGCTGACCAGCCCTTCCCCTCTTCAGCCGGGGGACAGTGTCGGGCCTCCGGCAGACCGCGGTGCTCTGCCCGGCCAGCCCTCCCTGCCCACCACCCCTGGCCCCTTCGGGCCGGCCGACCGGGCCCCTGGCAGAAGGATGGGTATCTTTTTCCTCTGCCTTCTCCTCATGTTCTATTTTTAGGAGTGTTTGTGACACGTTGGGAACTATGGAAACATGCAGAGAATGAGGGAAACAGCACTTGATCTTCTCACTGGGAAATGGTTCCTGTTGACGTGTAGACAGAGTCCCTTCCCATGTGTGTGTTGTTTTTGAGAGCAGTTCTTACAGGGCTCTTCTATCAGTGAGACGTTACAGGCGTTGGGTGTCTGCTCACTTCCCAGTATACGTCAGGGTTTTTTGCCTCCCATTGTTGGGGGCACCGCTTGTCTCAGTGTCCACCCAGTCACCCGCCCAGCCTGCCCTCAGACGAGCAAGGCTGGCTCCCCCGTGCAGTGTCAGGAAGGGCCGAGGGACTGCTGCCCTCCAGAGCCTCCATTCCTTGGTGGTGGGGATGCTGGCTGGCGCCTGGAGGGGACTCCGCCGTGTGCCTGGACACTGGCGCCTGGCTCTCGGGGTCTCAGGTTGCTCTTGGCAGTGCTGCCGGGGCTTATTTGAGGACGACCAGGGTCTGTTCTGGGGAGGGTTCCCGGGGGTGGCCGCCTGGCTGTGATCAGTGCCCTGTGCTCCTCCCCTCCTAAGTCAGAAGCGCTGTACGCTCGTCAAGGGGCTGACTTAGGAAGAGCAACGTCAGAACCCCAGCAGCAAGGACACAGGCTGAGGGAGTGCAGTGATGGCAGGTGTACTGGGAGTAGATGAAGGTGCTTCCTGCTTCCGAATGGCTGTGCTAATTGCTTTTTGTTAGAGGAACCCCAGGGGAGGCCCCGAGGGCAGCAGCAAAGGCCTTCAAGCAGCCTCTTTGTAGTCACCCAGATTGCAGGTCTCGGAGGGAAGGCTCTGATTCAGCAAAACAAACGGAGACCCAGTAGTGGCCAAGCAAGGGCTGTCCTAGTAGTCAGAGCCGCTTGTGGAGTGGTCATGGCCAGGGCCCCCACACTGTGGAGTGGTCATGGTCGAGGGCCCCCCCAGCGTGGAGTGGTCATGGCCGGGAGTACCCTCAGAGCCCCTCCCCGGGGAAGGCGCTGGCTTCCCCTCTTTCCTCCACTTCAGACGAAGTGTGCTGTGCGAGGGGAGGCCTTGCTGGTTGGGATGTTCCCGCCCTCTGCCCACCCTCCTTGGGGGGCTGGCCAGGACACCCAGAGCAGCCTCTGCCCCTACCAGCACTTGCCGTCGATGGGTTTAGACCTTCGTGAGCACAGCAGATGGCGAAGTCGCTGGATCTGGGGAGGAATTACAAATTAAAAAAGCCAGTCTGGTGTCACGCACAAATGAAGGCAAAGCAAATACGAGAACACTGGAGGAAGTGTGTGGAGGCCAACGCCCTGACGGCAGAAATAAAGCAAAGCAGCGGTGACTGCGGTTGGGATTTCAGGAGGCAAGGACAGTGGCCGTGAGGGAACGGGAGGGAAACCGCCTTGCGCCAGCTGTTGTCTGTAGAACCGAAGACCTCCGGCTTTTTAACCAAGTTCTTCAGATGTGCCTGCTCCTGGAGGCTCTCCTAAGCTGCAGAGATAAGGAGACGCTTCTGTAAGCACGCAGATGCAGACGAGGATGATGATCTGTCTCTGAAGAAAGGTGATCCCGCTGGCCTGGCTGTCCCCCTTCCTGCCACAGCAGGTGCTGGCGGGGATGGGTCAGCACTCTGGGGCGGCGGCTGGGCTCGCTGGGGGCACAGGCAGTAGTCCTCTGTGGTCACTGAGAGAACACAGGGAGCTTGTACGTGGTCAGGATATCAGGGCAGCATGAGAGTGCCCTGTGGGCGTGGTGCACGTGGAACCCGTTGTTTGTTGGCAGCAGGACGTTTGCGAGGTCACAGGCCACACGCAGCTTTGCTGAGTCCCCAGAGTGCAGCAGTGATGGGCCCTAGACCCATCTACTCTTGAGCCGATCCACGCGAGGGTCCGTGCTCATGGTGAAGACGCAGCGAGCCGGGAGAGTGTCCCAGAGCAGCCTCAGAGTCCGGGCAGCAACCCTGCTGTCAGCAGACCAGGTGACAGATCGAACATATGGAAGAAGAGTCTGGAGCACCCAGATCCCACAGTAAGAGAGTTTAGCAGATACACGTTAAACTCTGGTTCTGGCTGCAGAACGCACTTTCTCTAAAGTGCCCGTTTGTATAAAGTAATGTAGACTAAATAGAGGAAAACACAAAACTCTGCTACCTGGAAATTTCAAACCTGCCTTAGCTTTTTGGGTCAAAAGAAGTGAAGTTTACAGACTCTGTATCAGAATCTAATGTGTACTAAATTCAAGAAGAACCTGTATATTCAGTACCAGTTACCAGAAAGCAAAAAGTGAAAATACAGGAAGGGAGCACACAGCTCAAGGAGTTAGGAAAAGAACAACAAAATTAGCTGAAGAAATCTGGGGAGAGTGGTATTAATAAAGACTAATAATTAACGATTTAAAACGACATTGTAGAACTAGTCAATTCTGCATCTGGCTTTTTTTTTTTTTTAATTTTTTTTTTCAGTGTTTTATTTATTTCTAGGAGAGAGAGACAGTGTGAGCAGGGGAGGGTCAGAGAGAGAGGGAGACACAGAATCTGAAACAGGCTCCAGGCTCTGAGCTGGCAGTCAGCACAGAGCCCGACGTGGGGCTCGAACCCACAAACCGCGAGATCGTGACCTAAGCGAAAGTCGGACGTTTAGCCAGCTAAGCCACCCAGGGGTCCCTGTAGCTGGCTTTTGTGAAACAGCAGTAACACATCACCAGGGACCTCATCAAGAGAAAATGGGAGGGGGCGTGTGGATGGCTCAATTTTGTTGTGACCTGACTCAAGGTTGTGATCTCAAGGTTCATGAGTTCCAGCCCCGTTGAACTCATTGCTATCAGCGCAGAGCCCGCCAGTTCCTTCGTCCTCTTTTCCCCTCCCCCACTTGCAGTATCTCAGAAATAAACCTTAAAAAAAAAAATGGGAAAAGTCCAGAAATCTGTTTTAGAAATTAGAAGGTAGGATTCCGATACCAGTTTTGATATGTGGGCTCACTCCCCCCACAGCAAGCCGTTCTGCGACACCAGCTGGGTGTGCTACTTTGCAACCCAGTTGTACATTGTGCTGAGGCAGCGTCAGAATCCGCAGGCTGAGGGCTTGGTCCCACAAGACAGTGCCCCCCACCCCCACCTCAGACCCCGGTGCTAAGTCCAGGTTGTGGCCTGTGCTTCTGAGCTGTAGGCGGGAGGCTCTGCCCACTGCTTCTTTGGGTTCTACTAATTTGCTGGAGCGTCTCACGAAGCTCATTTGCTAGACCCCAGTGTATTGTAGGGACACAGCTCAGGAACAGCTGGGTGGAAGGGGCATGCGGCTTCTGTGCCCTCTCTGGGAACACCACTCCCTGAACCTTCACGTGCTCACCCACCCCCGAAGCTCTCCAGACCTGGTCCTTTTGGGTTTCTACGCAGGCTCTGTTACTCAGTCATGGTTGATTGAATCGATTCAGCCCCAGCGCCTCTCCCCAGAGGTCGGGTGAGACTGAAGTTCCAGCCCGTCGTAGAAGCTTTGGGGAAGTCACCTCATTCATACAACGAAAGACACCTGTATGGCTCTTTGGAATTTGAAGGGTTTTAGGAGCTCTGTGCTAGAAATAGGAAAAACAGATAATATGTTTCTTACAGTAAATCACAATAAAAAAAGATTACCCAGAGATGAAAAGAAAGTTGAATCCTTCTGTTGTCCATTCTTTCACTTTCCAACTATGTATTTTTAAAAAAATGTTTATTTATTTTGAGAGGGAGCATGAGTACTTGCAGGAGAGGGGCAGAGAGAGGGATGGACAGAGTCCCAAGCAGGCTCCATGCTCAGTGCAGAGCCCCTGGGATGACCTGAGCCAAAGTCAAGAGTTGGACGTTTAACTGACTAAGCCACCCAGGCGCACCAACTATGTGTTTTGAGAAATTCCAACCCTGTGTTCGTTCAGCCACTAACCTCCCTCCTGTGTCCCCAGTCGGGGATACTGGGGTGTGCCCACTTTCCTGCTGCTCCGCAGCCCTGGCCAGTGGTCTGGGGGCCTTGCAGTCTCCTCTGATCTGATGGTTTGCCCTCTTGGTTTATTTTTCTGGTTTTTCATAGCACTGACCTCTTGAAGGAGCCAGGCCGGTTTGGTCCAAGGCCCCACACTTGGTGTATTTGCCTCCTCCCACTTACCTGGCCAGTCCCCGGTGCCATCCCCAGAGTGCGCCCCAGCGAGGTGCTGCCCACCGGCGGTGCCTCCTCGGGGCAGCCGTTTGGCCACGTCTCTGCTTTTGCGACCACCAAGGAGCCCAGGGTGATGCTGAGTATGCGTTGGGGACTTTGCCTGCAATGTGGCTTCCTCAGCTGTCCTTCCCTCCACGTTTCCTGGCTGGCTCGCTGGCTGGCCTTCTCAAGAAGAGCCTTCTCTGCCCTCCTCCTCCTCCTCATTTAGATTTTAAAACTTTGTGAGTCACTGGACTCGTGGATTCTCTTTCTTCAGTGGGTTACGCGTTATATGTTATGGCCCTTACTGTTCCAAATACGGCCAGAGGGCACCCCTTCAGGCTTGTGCTGGCTTCTGCTGTGTTCTGCCATTTTTGTTGTTCGGCCTTCCATGTTGGATGTTAACTAGATTCAGGTACACCTTGTGCCCTCTCTGCCCCAGGCCTGGGGTCATTGGTTTACCCGAGGAGCCCTGGTTCTGCATAGTGGGAAAGGTGCTCAGAAACCATAGACCAGGTGCCGGCTGTGCTGGGGCTGTTGGAGCGTCCCTGTCCGCATCGCCAGCCCCCTTTTCAGCATGTCAGTTAAGGATCACCAGCAGGTGTAGACAGCAGCCTTCCTGAGGGAGGGAACAGCTGCCCCTCGCATGGCCGTGCACGTGTTTGCACGGTTTCACGAGGCGCTTTACTTCACGGTAACAGTTATGATTTGGACGTGCATGGAAAGCGTGTGATTCTGTTTTTTCTCTGTGGGTGACAGGATTAATCTTTGACTATATTTTCCAAGTTTAAATTGTGTTTCAGCACTTGGCTTTTTATACCCTTTTCCTGTGACTGGTCGATTGCGAGCTTGTTCTCAGTGAACATCTGTCCGCCCCTGCTCAGCCCCTGACAGCTCGTCTCTGTCTTTCAGGAAGGTTGTGCAGGGCTGGTCTTCCGTGTGCAGGGGCCGCCGCGCTGCCCGCCGACCCCAGCCGGCACTGTAACGGCTTCCCTGCTGCAGCCGAGGTCAGCGCTAGGCCGTGGAGACCCCTGGTGCTCCTCATCCCCCTGCGCCTGGGGCTCACGGACATCAACGAGGCCTACGTGGAGACACTGAAGGTGGGTCTGTGCCGGTGTCTTCTCGCCCAGTGGCAGGGGCTTGAGATACCGCTTGTTGCTAAAACCCCGCTGTTGTGGCCATGCTGGCACCCTGTGGCCTCCTAGCCTCGCCCTGGGCAGTCCTGACCGCCTTTCCACTGGCCCCTGCTCCCCCAGCCCTCAGCCTCGGGGTGTGCCCCCCCACCCTCCACAATGCCTGTGTGCCCTGTGTGCGGGCCGCTCTGAGCCCAGTCCATACCTCCTCCCGGCGCCCGGTCCCCCTTCTGCAGACCCACCGCCTACATGGAGCCTCCCCGGACACGATTGCAGATTCCTTCGTGGCTAAGCTCTGTGGGACCACGTCTTCCTGCTCTCCTTCCCGTGTCTCCCCGGTGGGCCTGGGGCTGGCAGGGAATGGGGTCTGCCCCCCGGAGCACACAGGCTGGCTGTTGGGTGGCTGGTGCCGCCCTACCTCGTGCTCAGCCCCCTCCTCCCCCCTCCGTGTCCCACAGCACTGCTTCATGATGCCCCAGTCCCTGGGGGTGATTGGAGGGAAGCCCAACAGTGCCCACTACTTCATCGGCTACGTAGGTGAGTGGTGGGTGTGCGGGGCGCTCGAGTGGCTGCAGGGCAGCCGGAGTGGCCTTAGGGCGTTGGCTTGACCCAAGGCGTCCAGTTCCAGCGGGTGGTCTGCGTCCCCTCTTGGCCATTGCCGGCCTCCGTGTGCCCTCTTCTGCCCAGTAGTCCAGCTTCCCCCCCGCCCGCCCGCTGCCTGCCGGCTCTCGCGGCCTGTGTCGTCCAGCCAGGCGGGTCTTGGCCAGCGGGTCTGCAATGGGACCCCGGCTGCTGCCTGCCTGCTGACGCCTTGTCCTCTGGTGCAGGCGAGGAGCTCATCTACCTGGACCCGCACACGACGCAGCCCGCGGTGGAGCTTGCCGACGGCTGCTTCATCCCAGACGAGAGCTTCCACTGCCAGCACCCGCCCAGCAGGATGGGCGTCAGGGAGCTCGACCCGTCCATTGCTGTGGTGCGCCCCCCACCCCCCTGGTCACGTGCGCTGGCCTGCTGGGCCATCCTGTGCTCAGTCCTGCTGCTTCGGAATGAAAGTTTCAGAAAAGCTTCAGATTCTTGTGGGTTTTTTTTTCCCCCAACGTGTTGGACTAGGTATTCCGTTCCCGTGGTTTAGAATGCAGCGGGCACAGAAGGGTTAACAGTGTCCGTGAGCAACTTACACCCGCCAGAGGCTGTGGCCCTGCGTGGCCCTGTGTGGCCCTCACAGCCTCAGTGTGGGCCCCGTAACACAGCGGTGGCCTGCCCAGCTCACTGCCCCGCACCACCTCCGTGGGCCTTTGGGTTTGACTTTTAAGTTTTTTTTACTTCTGTGCCTGTGCAGTCGTTCTTAAGAATGAGTGTCCTTCTCTCTTGATTCCAAAGCTGAGATCTGGGATGTGACTTATGTAACTTGCGTGCTCTCAAAATGTACTTGATGGGGAAGGAGGCCGGAAACCCCTGGGAGTAATGATGTCCCTTGAGGACTGATTGAGTCACAGATGAGGCACATCGGTCCTGAAACGGACATCTGGATATGGGCTCTGTGGGTCTTGCGTCGTGCCTTGAGGTTGGTGGCCCCACGGAGGGTGCCTGAGGGTGGCAGGACGTGGCTGGCACGTGGAGGGTTGAATTCCCATCCAGCTAGCGCCAAGTATGCTGTTGCACGAAGTGCATCTCGGCTGACTGCGGCCCGTACACGAGCAACCTGGACAGCCAGTGCCGCGGACGCCACGTCCTCGCTTGATAGGGAGGGTGCCGCATGTGGGCGACGCAGGAGAAGTGGTTTCCCCACAGGATGCCGCCCCTGCTCCCGTGCTTGTGGTGAACGAACCTGTAATTCTGGCGGTGCCTGGAGCTCCTGGGAACTTGTCGCCAGGGGCGGAGGCCTGTGCGCGTGGCTGCAACCGCGCGCGTCCTCACGGACTGGGCCCCGGGGCTCCCCGCCTTGCGGTGCCGCTGGGTGAGAGGCCCGCTTATGCCACTCACAGTGGGTCCTGGTGGCTTTTGCCGCCAGCCACGCCATTAAAATGCGCGTGACCTCTGCAGCTGGTCTTTTGCGGCGGGGCCTCCAGAGAAGGGTGGACACTGCTTCGGGGTCCACACCACGTCTGGGGGCCCTGCTCGTGCGCCTTGCTATGCGCTGCTCACTGTGGTTTCTGTTCCAGGGGTTTTTCTGTCAGACTGAGGATGACTTTAATGACTGGTGCCAGCACGTCAGAAAGGTGGGTAGCGTCCCCCGCCTGTGGGGCAAGGGGAAGGCCGCCTCCGGTGTGGGGTCCCACCTCCCTTGGCACCTGTGCCAATGTCCTCGCATGGTCATGGCCTGTGGCATCGGCTTCGTGTGGGGAGCAGCCTGGGTTTCTGGCTCATCGCTGTCGTGCGGTTGAGGGGAGGCGGGACCTGGAATTTGCCCCCAAGGCTGCTTGTAAGCCTCACGCTTGCGGTCAGAGCCCTGGTGACACACAGATGCCTAAGGGACGGCACGGCCTGCCTTAGCAGAGGGTCGAGAGCCTCTCGGACAGGGGCCACTGCCCCTTCCTTGTCCCCAGTTCCCTCTGCTTGGTGAGCAGGGGGCGCTAGGGCCCTATCCCGAGGGCCGTGTCTGACGGCCGTGTCTCCTGACAGCTGTCGCTGCTTGGAGGCGCCCTGCCCATGTTTGAGCTGGTGGACCAGCAGCCTTCCCACCTGGCCTGCCCCGATGTCCTGAACCTGTCCTTAGGTGAGTCTGGGGGCCACAGGGCCACGTCTCAGGTGTGGGCGTGCCGCGGTCGGTGCGACGTTCTGTCCCCATCTCTCTGCTTCCCCAGGTCTTGCTCCAGTTGCTTCTGACCTTTAAGATTTGTAGGACCCCAGATGTGACCCCTTGGTGGTGTGTGTGTGGGACCAGGGGTCGCCCAACAGCCCGTCCTCTGTCCCAAGTGGGCCTTACAGTCCGCTGCCCTGTCCCTCCCCTCACGCGGCCCCCTGGGTTCCGTCAGGTCACCGAGACGGCCTGGAGCCAGTTCTGGGGCGGCAGGCTGCACGTGGACCCTGTTTCCTGCTGCTCACGGGCTCCTGGCCCGGGCTGCCGCCCTCAGCCGGGCCCTCAGCTCCTCCGAGGGGAATCCGCTGCTGCCGTACGGGAACCCGGGCCTCCACGGGAAGGCCTTGAGCGCATCCCGTTCACGAAGCCGTCTGTGTCCGTGACGATGACGGGTCCGCGTCCTTGTCCTTCCACGAAGATCCTGGAGGCTGGTGACCGAGTCCACTGTCTGACAGAATCCAGAAGGGGGTGCTGCCCCTCTCGGGACCGGAAGCCCTGCCCACCCAGGCCCCGCCCCCTCTGCACGGTGCTGGGTGCTGTCTCCCGCAAGCTGAGCCTCCGGGACTCTGGTGCCTGCCTTCCCCTGGGGGGACCTCGGGCCTGCTGAGCCCCGCAGTGTCCTGGTGTCCTCTGGGCCCGGCCGCACCAGGGTGTGGTGGGCCGTGCGCACCCTGGCACTGGTCGCTTCGTCCCCACGCCCCGGAGGTCCCACGCCAGGCATCTGATGAGCTGTTGTCTCGTTTTCTCCTAGATTCTTCTGATGTAGAGCGACTGGAAAGATTCTTTGACTCAGAAGATGAAGACTTTGAAATCCTGTCTCTCTGAAAATCCCAGAGTTGGGGGACGGTTTCCACTGCCCTTCACTGGGGACACCTTCGAGAGCCCAGACCTGCCCTGGCGCGCTTGGCGCCGCTGCATTTCACCCACCCAGCCTGCTCGTCCACTGAGCACCCGTGCTCCACGCCGCCTCTGCCCTCGCACGGAGCCTCCCCGACCCCCCATGAGCCCTGTGCGGCTCGGGCCCTGAGGGCTCGTCCAGGCGACAAGGCACCAGCCCGGAGCCACCGAGGGAAGCCCAGCGCGGCCAGGCAGGGGGCCCCCCCGAGAGCAGGGCCCTTCACATCCGCGAGCGCTCTCCCCGCCACACTGCCGGCCCCGCGCTAGCACGTCGCCTCTGCCTTGCTTCCTCCTGGGCGCTCGGTTCTGGGTTTGCTTTGGAATTAAAGTCCTATTTGAAGTTGCAAGGACGCGAATTTCTGTCCTGTCCGCCTCGGAAGACCCGCAGGGCGGGTGTGTGCGGCGGGACACCCATGGACCCGGCCTCGGCCCCCACCTGCTCTGCGGCCTCTGCCCGCCCCTCCCCCCCCCCGCCCCGTGCTTTCTCAAGGGCTACCTCAGGGGGAGACCCAGCCGGAAGAGGCACGGCAAGGCTTCTCCTGGATTTGGGGAGAGAAGTAGCTAAGTGGTGGGGCGTGGTAGAAATCCAAAGACGTCACCGTGCACGTGACTCGCAAGGACAGGGACACGCCTGGCCCGAGTGCGGCGCACGTTCCCCACATCTCCTCTGTGGGTCCTGGCATCGAAGACGCTCCGTGTGCTGCTGCTTGCTCTTTGCCAGCTTCCCCTGGGTCGGGTCTCGGTCTGGTGTGGGGAGGGGCTGCCCTGGGGCCCCAGGCCCTCCCTCCGGCTCCCAGTCCTAATCGTCCTTCTCGGCGCTGCCTCCTAGCTGGTTTGGGGCCAGAGGGTAAAACCTACGGCGTGATGCGCGAGGCCGGCCCCGGGCACCAGTTGGAGACGTTTCCAGACCCTTCTCAGCACTAACGTCAGCACCTGCAGCCTTGAGCCCCTGTGTTCTGGGCCCAGGTGGCCCGGCCCCGCCTGGGCTTGCCATCTGCCCTCCTGCCAGGACGGGTCCACAGGGCCGTGTGTCCCCGCCTGTGTCCTGCGCCCCGTCCAGGAGTAGAGCTGGGGTTGCCGGGGAGCCCGGCCACACCCCTCTGGACCACATGTGCGCTGCCGCAGGCTTGGGGTTCAGGGAGCTGGCGCAGCCCTGCTGTTGGTACGAGCCAGGGGGCGCGGGGGGCGGCCTGACCCACCGGGAGCTTTGTTTCGTGTGTTTTGAAAAAGGCTTACTGAAGAGAATGTTGTTCAATCCTCGTAGCGTAGTTTGCAATTCTTAATGGCAAATAATAACCGTTTCAATAGAAAACATTTTGTTGTCTCTCCGTGCCTTGACTTCTCCTGCAGTTCTAGGTGGATGTGATGAGTGGTCCCTGGGTTCCTGGTGCCACAGGAAGATTCCGGGGTGTGGCTCTGGTAGCTGGTGGGCGTGGGCGGCTTTTGTCCCCAGACTGGCACGCCTGGAGCCGGTCCCACTTCCACGCAGCCTGTGGGCGGTGATGCTGCCCTTGGCCTCCTGGTCCCCAGAGAGATGCAGGGGACTTGATTTTAGGACACATGGCAGCTCTCCTTTGAGGAGGGGCTGTAGTGTCCCGGCGTGCTGTTAGCTTTGATTTTTTTTTTTTTAATGTTTATTTTTGAGAGAGAGAGAGTGTGAGCAGGGGAAAGCGGGCTCCATGTGGTCCTCAGAGCCTGATACAGGGCTTGAACTCACAAACCGTGAGATCATGACCTGAGTCGGAGTCGGACGCTCAACCCACTGAGCCCCCCAGGCGCCCCAGCCTTGGTTTGATTTCTGAAAGCGTCCCGCCAGCTGGGCTGAGACCAGTGGCCTCGTCCAGTCACCTCAGCGTGAGTCACACAGCACCGCCATCTGCCCTCGGCCGCAGCTGCCAGGGGACAAAGGCAGACCAGCTCCCCAGGTGGGGCGGTCCAGAAGCCTGCACCTTGGTCACTGTGAGCCCCCCGCCCCCCCGCCGAGGGCCTGCACCGTGGCCTCTGGGAGCCCCCCAGGGGCCTGTCAGGAGCCGCAGGAAGGCATCTGCAAGGCTGCTTCTGGCTGGAGGCCTGGGCCAGTGTTGGCCATTCTCCCCTCTCCCAGAAGCCAGGCGCGGCCTCTGACCCTCCTGCTGCCGCCTGCACCCCTGACCAGGACTCCCGCCTCCCCACGAGGGACCCTGTGACCGCTGTCATGGGCCTTCCCGGACATGCTGGGACAGTCTCGTCTCCAGTACCCTTACCGTGTGGGTGCCCTGTTCTCAGCTTCCGGGACAAGGCGGGGGGAGGGCGGGGGGACTGTCACCACCTACCCAGTGCCCAAGAGGCCGGGAGACACCGGAAGCCACTGGACACGGGGTGCTCTGGACCGTGTACCCCCCGCTGCTGCCACCTGGCCAGATGTCTGAAGACACAGGCTGTTATTTCCTGGAGAAAGTTGGAGCTGGCAAGACCAGTTCCGCCTCCACTCCAGTCCTGTTCTTCTTGAGCTCCTGTCCACCTCCGACCCCATGGCCTGGTGCCCGCCCGCCCCGCGCCCCCACCCCCCCTCCCCCAGGCTGACCTGTTGGCTGCTCTGGGCACAGCCTCCACCTACCACCCACTCCGCCCTGCCCAACAGCCCCCACCTCACTGGGTGCCAGCCTGGCCTGCTGCACCGCAACGGGAGGCAGATGGGATGCTGGTTTGGGGGCTTCTTAAGTTTACTGGTATTTATCTTGAGAGAAAGTGTGCACGTGCAAGCAAGCTGGGGAGGGGCAGAGAGAGAGAGAGAGAGAGAGACAGAGAATCCCAAGCAGCCTCCACACTGTCAGCCCAGAGCTCAGCACGGGGCTCCTTCTCACCAACTGTGGCCAAAACCAAGAGTCGGATGCCCAACGGACTGAGCCACCAGCGGCCCTGGGTCTTTAGAAACCCAGCCGAGTGTTTTCATCGCAGGCACGAGGCTTCAGTTCTGTGAAAGCACAGCAGCTAACGATGGTGCTGCCAGGCTACCCCTGGGGGGCAGTGGGGACCCCGACACCCCAGTCCGTCCCTGTGCGTGGTTCCCGATAGCTCCTGTTGCCCATTGGTGGGTCCTTGAGTTCTGACCTCGAGGGCGCTGTGCGGTCAGAGTGGCCAGAACCAGCCCCTTCGGATGGACAGACGCTCGAGGCCACGCCATGCGGTCCACAGGGCGCTTGCAAGCACAGCCACAGGACTACATCTCCAGGACTGTCCCTTGTGACCTCAGAGCTGCATAGCCACCAGCCACACTCCCGTCACTTCCTTCGTCCCCGCTGAGGTGCCCTGAGGACCAGGACACGGGGCCAGGCTGCCTGGGCGCGTCCTGCGCCCCCTGCCCAGTGACCACACACACGAGCCCCGACAAGCCCGGACGCTGCCCAGCCCGGGCAAGCGTGGGCCTGGGCGCTGCCGCCCTCCTGGCCACGCACACGTTCTGCCCAGGCCCCACAAACCGTTTTCGTCGCCTCTTATGAGGCAGTGGTGACCGAGCTACCGCGCCTCGGCTGCAGTCCCTCTGGATGGGGCCCCCGGCTGGCACCGCTCCCGCGGCCCAGATCTCCGTGCGGCCAGACCACTCACGGCAGCTTACGACAGGCCGACACACAGGTGCTCAGGGATGTCACGGCGGGAACCCCGGAGGCCTGGCAGGGGGCTGGCCGGCCCGCTAGGACGGCCTCTCCCTCCCACCCCCGTTGCTAAGGAGAGAACTGCTCCACGGGACGTCTGCAAAGTCGTTTTTATTCCTATAAAAGATTGAGGAGTTGCAGCTGACTGCCATCTTAGTGAAACTGCTCGGACGCGGGCATCAAGCTCCATCAGACACGCTGCTCGCCGGGTGCTCGGAGTCCCTGGCGCCCTGCCGCCTCACAAGGGGCTGGCCCGTGGCTGTCGGTGCCCAGTCCGCGTGTGCACACGTGGTCGGGATGTCCACCTCCCCGGCGGCTCTGCCCTGAGGGGCTGCCACTGAGGGGTGCTGCGCGTCTACTTCCACAGCTCCCCGAGCGGCTTCTGCGCCACGGCCCGGAGGGTGTCCACGGAGAGGGCGTGGATCTCCTTGTGGACATCTTCGATGCTTCTGGAGGCGTCGACGATCTGTTCCCGCAGGGGAGGCAGGAAGAGAGACGGTTAATACTTCCTGTGGTCCTCACTGCGAGGGGTGGCTCCCGCCGGGGCCTGGCTCTGCGAGGGTGCAGTGCACCGCTGCTGGGGCCCTGCAGCCTCCCCTGACCTCAGCCAGGGAAGGTGGGCCTGGCTTGCGTCCCGGGGACTGAGGCATCCCGCAGTCCCGCCGTGGCCTCCCAGCTCCACCCCGACCGGTCCACTCAGAGCGCGCAGAGCAGGCCAGCAGAACAGGGCCCACCCTGCCAAGCCCCTGCCCAGACGCTGCCCGGCACTCAGGCAAGTCCTGCACTGAAGCCAAGCCTGGGAAGACAGCTTCGTGCTGACAGAGCCAGGCTCCTGAGAGCACACACCTGCTCGCGTGTGCAGCAATTCTGTGAGGTCTGATCGCAGGAGTCCGAATGGCGTCCTCCCCAGCCTAAGACCCCACTGGTGACACCCTCCTGAAGGCCTTCTGGAATGCTCTCTGAACCCTGCGTGCCAGGTATGAGCTTGCACACGGGCATACCACACACACACACACACACACACACACACAGGTATAAACTCGCACACAGTGTACCACACACACATTAACTCACACATGGGTGTACCTCACATACACGTATAAACTCGCACACGGCCTATCACACAGAAACTTCAACGCCTCTAACCCTCTGAGGGCCTGGGAGCAGCCACAGCGCAGCACCACAAGCGCCTGGGTCCCTGAACGCAGATCTCAAACTTTCTCCACAAGAAGGAACCAGGGGAACCTGAGGAGGCCGCTGATTCTAGAGCCGGGCTGGAAAAGTACAGGATAAATCCAGAAAACATTAACGTGCTGGGGAGGAGGCAGTGTGACAGGAGCCACGGGGACGGGGTGGGGGTGGGGGTGGGGTGTCCCGCGGGCCAGACCTCGGTGGAACAGGCTGCCGGCGGGAAGACACGGGTCTGTAGACATGCGGGTGACCTGAAAATCTGACAAGCGATGACACTTTGCGGTGGTTTTGAAGAATCTCGTCACAAAATGCATGTTACAGACGGAGAGCCCCGTCACAGTGGAGCCTGGCAAGCGCCCCTGGAGAAGGTCACACGCACAGGGGACACCACTCGGCCACAGGGCAGAAGGAGCTCCTGTCACCTGCAGTGACATACGCGGGCCCAAGGGTGTCCCGCTGAGTGAAGTAAGTCAGAGACAGACAGATACCATGTGATTTCATGGGAACGTGGAATCTAAACAAGAAACGAACAAAAAGGTGGAAGAGACCCACAAATGCAGAGAACGCATGGGGCGGGGCGTGGACCGACGGGTGCAGGTCAGAGGGAGGACGGGGAGAATGGGCCACGGGGGCGGGGGAAGGCCCAGCGTGGCGACACAGCCCGCGGCGCGGCGGCCCAATCACGACGCCGTACACGCCTCAACGCTGTGTGTCAGCTGCACCTGAATACAAATCAATACCTGACAAAGCGAACAGCGCCAAGGCGGGACAGACCGAAACCCTACGCGCACCGGGGGGCGGGCAGCCCGCTCACGCCACCCTGCCAGGTGCAGGGGCAACAGGAAGGCCACCCGAGACTCAAGCCCGCAACTGCTGTGAAACTTCCAGAGGATCAGTGTTGAGAAGGTCGCAGGCTAAGACCGGCCACGTGACTGTACACTGGGTCATTTGTTACAGACGACGTGAGTGGGGCCGGGGGAACCCAAACGGGCCTAGGGCCCAACGGTGGTAGTCTCAAGTTGGACACTACACAGCTGGTCTGAGGGTGGGTGTTAGGTACAGACTGTTCTCGAATGGTCCTGGGGAAGAGATTTATGTGCTGTACTTGCAAGTTGTAACTTCTTTTCGTCATGTGCTTAAAAACTTTTAAAACAATGCTAAGAAAGTTAATTCTCAGATAAACAAAAACTGAGAATTCTATGCCAGGAGACCCACCCTACAGGGAACGTGCCAGAATGTTCTTAAGGCTAAAGGAAGCGACACAAGATGAAAACTCAGGAGGTCAGAATGGACACGGGCACCTGCGTTGGGTGGCAGGACATGGTTTCCTCTCCACACACACTCCTGACTGCAGACCTTTCTGTCTTGTTCCTTACAGGCTTTGAAAAGTATTCTAAATTCAGAATAACTTGAACCACGTGGAGCTGACTAACAAAAGAAAAACAAAAATGGAATAGAACTGGGGCGCCTGGGTGGCTCAGTCAGTTAAGCGTCCGGCTTCGGCTCAGGTCATGATCTCACGGTTCGTGGGTTCGAGCCCCGCGTCGGGCTCTGTGCTGACAGCTCGAAGCCTGGAGCTGCTTCAGATTCTGTGTCTCCCTCTCTCTCTGACCCTCCCCTGCTCACGCTGCCTCTCTCTCTCTCTCAGAAATAAATAAAACATTAAGAAAAAAATGGAACAGAACCTTGGAATTTCTGCATATGACTGAGAGCCGACACCCTGAGACCTCCCACAGAGCAGCAGGGATGCAGCCCAGCTCAGAAGCGGGACTTGTCAACAGTTGTGAAAACCAACATTCTCATTCCCAGGGCAGCCTCTGACCGCACAGTGACAAGGGTGGGCCCAGGCGATGGGTGAGCGCAGGGGGTGGTGGGGAAGGGGCCGCCGCGGCGTCCACGGTAGGGGGAAGTGGGGCTGGCCGCTGGGACTGGGCCAGGCGCCTTGGAGCAGTGTGCTGAGGCGGAGGGAGCAGGGCTGAGGGGCACTGAGCACAGTGAGGCGGCAGAGTCTGACGGGGGCCGAGCTGCAGGGGTGTGAGCCTGAGGGGGAGGCCCAGGTGTGGGGGTCAGTTTGGAGACAGGACACCTCCACAAGGAAAGGAAGAAAGGCCCCTCCCGGGGCTAGAACTGCCGGGACAGGGCTGGGAGGGAGGGAGGGAGCAAAGGACCCCCAGGTGCGGAGACAGAACAGACTGAGGGCTGAGCCCAAACCAGCCGCGCAGGGCTTGCAGGAGACTTCAGGCGGAGCACAGAGCCCCCAGGCCAGAATGCTGCTCAGAGGTTACGAGGGGAAGGCGGGGGCGCCTGAGTGGCTCAGTCAGTCGTGGGTCTGACATTTGGTTTCGGCTCAGGTCATGATCTCACGGTTCATGGGATCAAGTCTCACGATGGGGCTCTGCACGGACAGTGAGGAGCCTGCTTGGGATTCTGTCTCCCTCTTCTCTCTGTCCCTCCCTTGCTTGTGCTTTCCTTCAAAATAAATAATCTTAGGGGCGCCTGGGTGGCTTAGTTGGTTAAGCGTCCGACTTTCGCTTAGGTCATGATCTCGCGGTTCGTGGGTTCGGGCCCCGCGTTGGGCTCTGTGCTGACTGCCAGCTCAGAGCCTGGAGCCTGTTTCGGAGTCTGTGACTCCCTCTCTCTCTGACCCTCCCCTGCTCATGCTGTCTCTCTCTCTCTCCTAGAAATAAATAAAACATTTAAAAAACAAAAAACAAACAAACAAAGAAAACAAAATAAATAATCTTAGGGGCGCCTGGGTGGCTGAGTCGGTTAAGCGTCTGACTTTGGCCCAGGTCATGATCTCATGGTTCATGGGTTCGAGCCACGCATCGGCTCTGTGCTGACAGCTCGGAGCCTGGAGCCTGCTTCAGACTCTGTCTCCGTCTCCCTCTCAAGAATAAACCTTAAAAAAATATAAAACAAAACCACAAAACCCAAATTAAATAAACTTAAAAAATACAACAGAAGGCAAAGTAAGGTGGGACTCATGGGTGGCACGTTCCAGATGACAAGGGACTGCGGTCCGGGAGCTGCCATCTGGCAGACTCTCCCCGACTCGCCCACCAGGCACCAGATTCCCAAGCTGTGCGCCATCGCGGAGAACCGGGGGCCGCTGTGCAGAGAACCCTGGAGGCGCCCCAGGCCCTGGCGGGCGACTCCACTCGGCAGCAGGGGCCTTTGAGCCGCTTTCCGGCGGTGACACCAGGAGACACCCTCACCTTCCAGTTCAGAGTCTCATCCGCCAGCAGCTGATGGAAGCAATGCAGCGCCCGCTCCTGGAACTTTCCGTTCTCATAGCGCTCGCGGCCAAACTCTCCCCGGGTGGCGGCCTCTGCCAGCCGTAACTGAAGGAACACCACCAGGTCCGGCTTCGGGAGGCCCACGTCTGGCTGCTTGCACCAGTCCAGGGAAAAATTCTGGCAACAGAGAAAACAACAGAGAAAGAAGCTTAATGGGGTCTAATTTTTGGTTTTTAAAATTCATAACAAAGGGGGAAAAACGAGCTAATGTTTGTCTGAGATAGCAGAGACCTCACTGCAAGAACGGCCCTTAAATGGGTTCTGATTCAAGCTACGTGTGAAAGCACAGGACCAATCAGCGGCTGACAGAATGGGGAACCATGTCCGAGTCTGAACGAGGGCGCCAGGAAAGGGCGCCCGTCTTTTCTGAGGTGTGATTCTGTTTGTGAGCAGTCGCTTTGGGATGTGAACTGAAACGCTCATGAGGGAGCGGGAGACGTGGCCGCTGGGTGACGCGCCCGGTGGCCCAGGTCCGAGGCCAGCGGGTTCTGAGGCCGCTGACAGTGCTGGTGGCTGCCGTCCGCTCCGCTGGTGCGCGTGTGAACATTTCTAAAAGCAGAACGAACGGGCAGCGTGGTCACTGCCGTTCTCCCTGCAGAGCGACAGGCATGCGGCACGGGGGGGGGGGGGGGGGGGGGGGGGGGGGGCAGGAAAAGAAACAGAGAAGCACCCAGATACCCGCCATCTGTCTGAAAACAAGGTGCTGGTGGGGGTGGGGAGGATGCCGGCCAGTAATGCAGACAACACCCGCGTGCTCTTCCCACCGGCAAAGAGCCAGTGAACCCAGCGGAGAGAAGGACCCTAAGAGCCCGAGAAGTGTTTTTGCGAATACCCGGAGTCCATCCCTGCCATCACCACATGGGGGGCCAGGCGACACTCACCTCCTTGGCACTGGTGAAGGCGACTCCAGAAAATGCGTATCTGTCGACAACGAGGGTGATACCTTGGCTCAACTTCTTCTTAATTAACGGCCTAAAAGACAGAGCGCTTCTGAGCCCTGGTCTCATGGGCCCAGAGAACGCAACTCACCAATTCAGAAACCCACGCAGGCCATGAAGGGATTACAGGGCAATGGTCTGTAACTGTACTTTTATTCAGAAAAGCTCTGGATCTTCTCTCCAGAAGGTGCCGCAGGAGTGCTGCCGGCAAAGCCCAACGTGGAAGAGACAAGTCCACAAAAGCGTCAGGACACAAGTGACGGATGAGCAGGGGAAGGCTCGGGGCAGTGTGGGCGGGGGTGCGGAGGGGCCAGGCCGCCCTGCTGGAAAGCAGCAGAGCCCAGGAGGGCGAGGACGAGGACAGACGGGTGGCCAAGGGGTCCTCAACCCAAGTGATGGTGGCCAGCTGCCACCCCCCTGCCCCGAGATCTCAGGTAGCCAGGCGCAGAGGGCCTGACACTAGCGGAAGTGTCAACTGCCCTGTGTGGAAAAAGCTTCCGTTACCTGTGAACTCGAGCAGCTCAAGCAGGGCAGGGAGGGAGGGGGCGCAGCGGCAGCAGGAAGGGGCGGCTCCATCGCAGCATCGCCCGGAACTGCACGTTGTTAAAGTGCCCTAATGGCACAGAAAAGTGGGGGATAAACCCAGCACGCGCACCGCAGAGACCGATGCAGCAGACGAGGGATGAGCCAGCCGTCTATCCGCTGACAGAAAGCCACTTCCTGGTGTCAGGAAAGCGGAGTCCCAGCCGGTACACACGGCTGGCTACCCTTTGTGTGATGACACACATGTATCTGCTGGTATACGAGAGAAAGTTCCAGAAGGCAACACTAGAAATGAACGGAATGCATCACCCACAGAGAGAGGGCAAAGTGGGTATATGGGGCAGGGACCTTGGCGTATGCCTTGGCCTTATAAAACCAATTAATCTTTTATGTATTCAATAACTAAAATTAAATCAACATGGAGAAAAAAACCCTAAAATCACATACAAAGTCAAACAAACTTGAGTCCCAAATGAACACACAGTGAAGAACAGGAAATCCTGCCCCCAGGGACCTGGAACACAGTACTCAATGAGTCCTTGTTCTTTTTCTTAATTAATTAATTTTTGAGAGAGAGCGCAAGAGCAGGAGAGGGAAAGAGAATCCCAAGCAGGCTCCATGCTGCCAGCACGGAGCCCAACACGGGGCTCGATCTTATGAACAGTTGAGTGCATGACCAGAGCCAACATCAAGTCAGGTGCTTAACGAAGTGAGCCACCCTGGTGCCCCCAAGTGCCCTTGTTCTGAGGACAGCACTGCAGACCGGCCTTGGCCTCTGTGTAGGCTTTTACAGCGGGGTATTCTGGTGATGCCGTGAGCCGGAAGACATGGTGCTGGATGCGAAGAGCAGGCATCAGTGTGAACTCGTGGGTTCTAGCATAAATACAGAGAGAGACACAGAAGCAGAGAAGCCTGTATGAGGTCCAACCATAGCAGGAATCTAGCAGCAGTGACGCTCACTAGCAGCGAGCGCCCAGCACCCGGATGTTAGTTTTGAGATCCGTCTCCACGAAATGGAAAAGAACAGCTGGTCCCTGGCTGGAGCAGGAGAAAGCCCAAGAGAAGACTGAACATCTGATTCTGCTAGAAAGTTCTCAGAGAATGAGGGCTTAGAACAGATCAAATGGACACAGGAGCCAATGTGAAGAGACTCCCAGAGGCCAAATTTGGAATCACCTAAACATCAAAATAATTAATAGTGTGACCCACTAAATAAATAAGAATTTGTGAGTCCGTACTGATGATGGACGGATGGATGACTGAGGGAGGAGACAGGAAAGCCTTACAGAGCAAGCCAACTAATAAACATAGAAGTGATGGAATTAGAAAAATCACCATCTGAAATCAGAACAGACCCAGGCAGGATTAGTAATGAATGCTCAAGTAGAAAATCAAAAGTTTGCTAAAAAGGGGGACATTTCTGCGGTTTTGTAGTATCTCCCCTATGGCCTACTTAGAACAGGAAAGAGTCTCTCTTGGTGGAAGGGCCTGGCCAGCACACCCCTCACAAGCAGTCCAGGGATGGACAGACTACACTGCGTCCCTCTTGGCTCGACGTCCTAAAGATGACCGACCCAGGGTCACTTCTACGCTTTTCTTGCCAAAAATACAAACCCAAATCTACTTGTGAGGGACCATCAGACAAACCCTAAATTTGTAAAATAAATGACCTGTAATATTTAAAAAGTAAGCAAATGATTAATGCAAATGTGGCAAAATATTACCAACAGGCGAAGCCTCGGAGGGGTGTACGGGAAATCTCGGTACTGTTCTTGCAACTCTTCCAGTTGGCTGAAGGTACTCTTAAAAACTTAAAAATAGGGGCACCTGGGTGGCTCCATCAGTTAAGCGTCCAACTTTGTCTCAGGTCATGACCTCATGGTTCGTGGGTTTGAGCCCCACGTCGGGCTCTGTGCTGACAGCTCGGAGCCTGGAGCCTGTTTCAGACTCCGTATCTCCCTCTCTCTCTGACCCTCCCCTGCTCACACTGTCTCTCTCTCTCTCTCAGAGATAAATAAAACATTAAAAAAAAACCTTAAAAATAGAGTATGAAATTGCTCAATTGCTACGGGAAGTAAAAGAAATCATTAATTTCCAGGAAAGAACTACATGGCATGGTATTTGAGAGGCTCCTGAAGGTTGGCGGGTGCCGGCAGGGACGGGGAAGGAAGTGGATGCTGTGAGGGGAGCAGCACACATTCTGCGGCCCCGAACTGTACAGAAGCCAGAAGACAAGTATCTCTGGGAAGCAGCGATTGATTTAATTCAATTAAGAAGAAGCAGAGCAAAAAGTGGACAATGAAAAGGCAGGAGGAAATAACCAGTCTCCTCACAAAGTGCTTCAAAACAACTCAGGTTTACAGGGCGCTCATTCCTGGGCCTGCCCGCCCAGCTTTACTGGATCCTCACCCGGATCTACACCAGGTGCCACCAGGGCCACCACACTGCAGAGGAAGTTGTGGCTGAGAGGGGCTGCATGGGAGCAAGGTCACACAGCTGGTAGGCAATGGTGCCAGATGTGAACCAGGCATCTGACCTGTCACCCAAGGACTTTCACATCTGACTGACCATATGGTAGCGGCTGGAATGATCCGAAGGAGCTGTGCTACACGCAGGCCTGTGTACCAGGGACAAGAGCACTAGGAAGTGGAGTCAGCATTATTTTTCATTTTTAAATGGCCTTATCTTATTTTTCTACAAAGCCACAAAAAGCAAAGCCAGACCAATTGTGTCCATAAATTCTACATGTATTAAAGAACATAACAAGGATCTCATTTTCTTCTAATATTTGGAGTGGGAAGACCTTTCCAAATAAGACACAGGTGAGCCAGAAGAAAGCAGTGTAGGCTTGCTTATGTGGCGGGGGACGGGGGCGGGGGGGGGCGATGCAGAGCCATCAACAGGCATCTGGCTACATCTCTGTGAACGGCCTTTTTGGAGAGCTCCCCAGAGCTGGGGGGAAGTCAGAGCTGCAGGCCAGAATTAGAAAGCAAGTTACGAGATGGTTTGTATGGGAGGGTCCCATTTATTTATGTCAGAAAACAACTCCAGTGACATAGGTGTACATAAATCGACACAAAAGCATCTAAAAGCACACACCACAGGCACTGGATAAGAGTTAGATGCTGAGGGAAGAGTAAGAGGAGGGAAAACAAAAAGGGCGGAAGAAGGTAAATTGTGAACTTCAGTTACCAACGTGTTAACATCAGTTCACCTACTGTAACACATGTCCACACACTGATTTAAGACCAATCATATGAGAAATGGAGGAAGGGGGGAGGGACGGGGTATGGGGAACCTCCGAACTTTTCACCAGCTTTTCTGTATACCTAAACCTACCCTAAAAAAATAAAGTCTATTGATAATAAACAAAAAGGTGGCAGGGCAGGGGAAGAAAAAGCATTAATTACTGCTCTTCAGGGACTATAGAGCTCTAAGACCTTGGGTCACAGAGGATGGGCCTGACACTTGTCAAAGTGTCCTTACTGGCATTACTGCCAACACCCTTCAGAATCAAGAGCTGCATCACACAGGCTCAAGGAGGAAGCACAGCACCAGGAAGGGGCAGCACAAAGGTAGTTTTTACACTTGCTCCCAGCGGTTCGCAGAGAAAAGCAGGTGCACTGAGTGATCTTCCACCTCGCTCTTCTTTTCCAAGTAAGAACTCAGAAGTTTGCCAATTTCAGTTGATCTTTCTAAAACAAAGAGAGAGAGAAACACAAAGTGAGGCCAGGCTCTCCACCTAAATTAGAACATAGCTGGTGCTGAACTTCTGGTCCCAGACTCGGGTGGAACCTCGTTTAATTGCACCACGCGTGTACACAGGTTCAGGCCTCCCGAAGCCAAAGGAAATTTCCTGAGAAAGGGCACACACGCTGGGATGAAAAATGCTTTAAGAAAAGGGAATGAGGGTACAAAGCAGTTATCTGAAAAGAAGTATTCATAAGATTCGCAGACTGCTTGGCTTAAAGATTCGATGGTATTCAAACAACCATTTTCCCGTTTCCCTGCCCGTTTTGTAAGCCGTACGGCGTTTCTGGATAACGTAAGCACTGATGATATTTTCATAAGCACTGCTGAGATCAATGTTTTACTTCACAAACTGAAAATATCCCATAATCCCCACCCCCACCCAGAGGGCAAACAGCATCCAGAACACCAAAAGCAGACACTGGGGTACGGACTACAAATCGGCCCCAGGACACTGCTGGGGGTGACAGATCGGGTCGTAATCTCGCGACACCAGTCTCCTACGTGTACGACCACGTCACGACCCCGCTTTAGAGAGGGCCTCCGGGTTGCACGTCCACTACAGACCCACGGAGCCGCGCAAACACCAGGACCGTGACCGCCAGACCGAGCAAGTGCGCGCACTGACCGCCCCGCGCGGCCCGCCGGCGCCACACCAACCTGGGAAGCGGAGCAGCTCGGCGCGGTGGCCGGAGGCGCACAGCGTGGCCACCAGCTTGCGGCTCTGCGTGCTCTTCCCCGCACGGTCCACGCCCTCCAGCACTATCAGGGCCCCGCGCCGGCCCGCCATCATGGCGCCTTCCCGCCACGCGCAGCGGTCTCGCGTCGCCACGCCTCTCGGAGCGCCCATTGGCGGGCGTTTGCGGCGTGCGCTGCGATTGGCTGAAAGGGGCGCGGTCGCAGTGCGCGCTGGGATTGGCTGAAAGGGGCGCGGTCGCAGTGTGCGCTGGGAAGAGCGGGTGGCCGCCGAGCGAGGTGGGTCTGGCTGAAATGTCTGCGTCAGCGGATCGCGCGAGGATGGGCTGAAATGGGAGCGCGTCAGCGGCGCGCTCTGGAATTGACTAGAGTGGGCCGTCTTCAGTGCCGCCCGCTGCGATTGGCTGCCGGCCCGGGGGCGGAGCGAAGGCACCTTGGTCTCACCGAGCTTTCTGGCCGGCTGCGAGTCTTCCGGACCCGCGCGGCTGCTGCTGCGGCCGAGGGCTGCGGGCCGGGCCGCGGGCGGACGGGCTTGCTGTCCCGGGGCAGCCGTGTCGTTCCGTGCCGCGGCAGTCGCGGGCAAGCGGTGGCGTTGTCGCTGTTCCTGAAGCCCGGTGCTGCGCTTCAGAAGACGACGCAGACGGGCTAACGCGGGAGGGGCGCGCGCAGCTGTTCCGCCGCCTTGTCTCCCACTCCTGCCGTGGGGGCGGCGGCCAGGGGGGAACTTGAGGGCGGAGAGGAGCGCCTGGCCTCTGGAAAGCGCCCGGCCCTGTGTGCTATTGTCATGTTAGGGACACCCGGGCCGCTTGGGGTGTTTCAGGTGAGACCGCTTCTGCGGAGTCCGCCGCCCCCGCCCGATGAGGGCGTAGTTCTGCTGTCGGGATCCCGCTCTCGCCACCTGCTCGCCTCCCGGGGCCCTGCCCCGGTGCCTCCACACTGTGGGCAGGACACACGCCTGGGGTAGGTGTCCCAGAATAGCCTCGTAACTGGATTAGAGTTTGCGGATTGGAGGCAGATGCAGCTAGAATTGCGGTGGACCTGAACTGCAGGGCTGTTTTCCAGCGAGCCTCCAGGAGCACAGGCTTCCCTGATGCACCCCAGGAGACCGCCGAGCCTTCCTCGCACCACCCGCGGCCTCGGCCGCGATTTCCCTGACCTTTCCCCCCAGGTCTCAGGGTTTGCACAAGCCCCTAATGCCGCTGTTATCCAAGACTCCTAGAGTAGCTTTATGTTTCCCCAATTGACCTTTGCCTGATTTGGTTCTCGGTTCTGGAAAGGGTGATAGATTGTATTATTATTCCAAATCGTTTGCCTGGTTCCTTGAGATCACCTTGGCCGTGTGACTTCCAACGCTGTTGTAATCAGCTGACAAACGCACTTTAAAGCTAGAACCTTTAAAAGCTAGTGTGTGGTTCGTCCATTCCCTCCCCCCCCCCCCCCCCCATGTAAGGAGAGTATCTGCAGGGTTACAGCTGTTTGTCCCGTGCTGGATCAGAATGTGGGCACGCAGCCACTGCAGCCCATGGCACAGCAGGAACTAAGACAGCGGGATTCCAGGCCCTGATCCTGGGATCCCTTGTTCCTGCAGCGCGGCCTAAGGAAAGCTCACTGGTTGATACAAAAGCTGGCCCTTAATGTCATAGGTAGGTTAGTAACCTCCCTTGGTTTGGTGTCTCCTGTTCTGGAATGTCCATCTCCTTGCCTTGGAAGGATGAAAGGATTAGAATGGGGATGAGAAGCTTTGCAGGGTCCGCAGGGCCCAGGGCAGCCTCAGGCCACACCTGCAGGATGAGCTCACCAGGCTGCCAGTGAGGACCCTGTGTGCAGCTTCGCATCTGGCGAATGCATGGCCTTCCTGGTTGCCCGTGGAAATGGAGGAGCCCAGCTACTGGGGTCTCATATGCTGGGTGGTGGTTGGAGGTGCCCTTTTGACTGCAGAAATGGCTAAACTGGCACAAGTACAGTGATGTTTGCTGTTAATGCACAGTGAGTGGTTTCGCATCTGTCTCTCCTGACATGTCCTGCCTCTCTAATACCAGGATGACTCTAACTTCCTATGCCACAATCCCAGCCTCACTGTGGCTTAAATCAGCAGGATAGTTCATGATCTCACATAACTCAAAGTCCAGGGTTAGGCAGCTGAGAACTGCTTCCTTTGCTTGGTGATGTTCAAGGTCAGGCCCACATTTTAGCAGTTCTACTTTTACCCCATGGTCACAGGGTGACTTCTGCCTCTTCCCACATCCAGTGCTGATCTGACGGCCCTGCCGTGGGCAGAGGAGAACCCTTGCCTCTGGACATCAGTCTCCTTTCTGCTCTGCTGCACTGAGTCAGGTCTTAGGCCTGATTTTCACCACGGTCTGCCCCGGAGCAGTGAGCCCGCTTCACAAGACCACGGAGGCCTTCTCAGGTGGGCACAAGATATCCACTTCATGGACGAAATTCTGGGCTTCCGGTTCTAAGCGCGCATGGAGACAGGTGAAATAAGATGGGTTGTAAGTGGAGAATTGGTGACCGTGGCTGATGGGCACATGGGGGCTTTTCAGGTCCTCTCTCCTCTTATGTGTTTGAGATTGTCCATTAAAAAACAAAGGACCTGGGCTGCCTAGCCGGCTCACAGTTAGTGGAGCATGCGAGGTTGTGAGTTCAAGCCGCACATTGGGTGTAAAAGTTACTTAAAAATAAAATCCTAAAAAAAATCATTAAAACCCATTTACTGTTCCTGTTTCTCAGGTGTGTTGTACCTTCCACTGCACAGGATTGTGTCAGACACTGGTGCTATGCGGCAGACTCTGTGTTAGCCCGGGTGCCGTACTGCAGCCCCAAAGAGCAGGAGGCTCAAATAGTGCCAGTCTTCCTACAGCACAGGTTTGGAGAGAGATCTCTGGTGTCTCTTCTTCCTCTTAATTGCTTCTCCAAATATAGTTGCACTGTGGGCTAGGATTAAACAAGTGTTGGGGGATATTCAGTCCATAGTACTCACCTACTTCCAGAAGACTATGCTGGGCACATCAGTCCCTTACTAGACTCCGTTTCCCAGCCCCACTTTCAGTTACAGGTGACTGCCAATTAAATGTGCGTAGAGGGGTGCCTGGGGGGCTCAATTGGTTAGCATCTGACTTTGGCCCAGGTCACGATCTCACAGTTCATGAGTGCCGTCAACACAGAGCCCCCTTGAGATCCTCGGTCCTGCTCTCTCTCTGCCCCCCCCCCCCCCCAAAAATAAACGTTTAAAAATAAATGTGAGGAGACATAGTGTGTGCTCTTTGAGACAGTGAACAGTGTTCTCCCTTCACCTGCTGCTCCCCCTCATTGCAAACCAGCCTTGATTGTGCTGATGGCGACAAAGCTCCCTGAGGGAGATACCATGCTTGGAGGAACCTGGCACCTGGATGACCCCAGGGAGCATGGCTGCCACATCCTGGACTCCACTTTGGGACTGTTACATAAGAAATAAAATTGTATCTTTTCCAAGCCACTGGATTTCTTTGTGGTTGAGTAGCTTACTCTTCCTCCAAATGTCCCCCAATTGTTTCTCAATTAGGGGACATTTTGGTTGTCACAACTTGGGAAAGTGCTAACTGTATCTAGTGAGTAGAAGTCAGGGACACTGTTAAGCGTCCTACAAGGCATAGGACAGCCCGCCCCCCACCCACCTCCACAGCAAAGAGTTCTCAGGCCCAAAATGTCCATAGTGCTGAGACTGAGGAACCCTGCTCTTAAGTACAGCATGGTAACAGACTATAAGGGAGCCATCTCTCTGAGAGTTTCTAGAACAGGGTCTCCCTCAGAGAATTCCTCAGTTTTCTTATGTGAGTGAATGAAGATAAATGACTATTTGGAAGAAGTTTTTTTTTTTAATGTGTGTGTGTGTGTGTGTGTGTTTTTAAATTTTTCTTGAGAGAGGGAGACAGTGTGAGCAGGGGAGGGGTAAAGAGAAAGGGAGCCAGAATCTGTAGCAGGCTCAGGCTCTGAGCTGTCAGCACAGAGCCCCACGTGGGACTTGAACTCATGAACTGCGAGATCATGACCTGAGCCGAAGTCTGACACTTACCAACTGAGCCACCCAGGTGCCCCTGAAGAAGCGCTTTTTTACTTTAAATTTTTATTATGTTTATTTATTTAGAGAGAGAGTGAGTAAGTGGCGGTGGGGAGGGGGCAGAGATAGAGGGAGACACAATCCAAAGCAGGCTCCAGGGTCTGAGCTATCAGCACAGAGTCAGACGTGGGTCTCAAACCCATAAGCCATGAGATCATGACCTGGGCTGAAGTTGGACACTTAACCAAGTGAGCCACCCAGGCGCCCCAAGAAGTTATCTTAATATCTGATACATAAAGGGCCATTACACTTTAATGATTTTTTTTTTTTAGATGAAGGCATGAAGATCAGCTTCCTCAGAGATGGTGGGTAAGGGGCATCAAATGATAGAATTACAAATAGCTGGTGGATGTGGAAAAATATGTTTAGCTGCACATAAAGAAATACAAATGAAAACACTGGTCGCTTTTTTGGATCTTTTTTTTCTATCATGTTAGTAAAGACAAAAGCCTGACGGGGGCGCCTGGGTGGCTCAGTTGGTTAAGCATCAGGCTTCAGCTCAGATCATGCTCAGCTCATGATCTCTCAGCTCCTGAGTTCAAGCCTCACATTGGGCTCTCTGCTGTCAGTGCCGAGCCTGCTTTGGATCCTCTCTGCCCCTCCCCAGCTTGCACATGCTCTCTCTCCCTCTCAATAAACAAACAAACAAACAAAAAAGGTCTGACAAAATTTAGGATTGACAAAAGTGTAGAAACGTACTTAGTGTCAGTTGGTATTATTTTTTCCTTGGGCCATTCATTTAGAAGTATCAGCACTTAGAACATTCAATAGCTCGGGGCACCTGGGTGGCTCAGTCAGTTAAGCGTCTGACTTTGGCTGAGTCATGATGTCACAGTTCATGGGTAACAGCCCTGCATCAGGCTCTGTGCTGACAGCTCAGAGCCTGGAGCCTGTTTCATATTATGTGTCTCCCTCTCTCTCTGACCTTCCCCTGCTCATGCTGTTTCTTTCAGAAATAAATAAAACATAAAAAAAACTTTTAAAAAAAGAACATGCAATATTTTTTGAGCTAGCAATTCCATTTCTAAGAATTTATCCTAAGGGGCTAATAGGACAGCGTGTAAGTTAGAGATGTCTGTGGCCCTTGCTACTCTTCCCAGTGACTGGTGGATCTAAGTCCCCTCCCCTTAAATCCGAGTTGATCCCCACGATTTGTTTGACCAATAAAATGTAGTGAGGTGTCTTGGGGCCACCGAGAGCATTCACAAGTACTGCAGCTTCTACTTGAGATCTCAGGAAGCCCGCGTGGCCATGTGCAAAGTACTGTCACGTCAGACAGCTATGCTGGAGAGGTCCCATGTAAGCGCCCTGGTCCATAATGCCAGTTGAATTCCACTTTCCAGCCAGCACCCCAGTGATCTCTGCAGTATCCCATGGAACAAAAGAATCACCTGCTGAGCCTTGCTCCAGTGTGTGACTCATAAAAATTATGAGTGATAAGTTCCTTTAAGCCATTGTTTTCAGGTACTTTAGTCACTGGAACACACAGATACGTACAGCAATATGAGTAAGTGCTCACCAGGGTGTTATTTATGGTGATGAAAAATTTAAAACAATCAAAATATTATTCATCTATTGTTAAGATGTGGTACACCAATGCAGTGAAATATATCTAGTCAACAGAATGAAGAATTGAGTAAAACATGGCCAGATGTTTGTGAAGAGTATTAAGTTAGAAATGTAAATAGTAGAAAAATGGATAGTATGATTCACCAATAAGAAAACCAACAGCCCAACTTTAAAAATGGGCAAAAGTTATGAACAGACACCTCACCAAAGAAGATATACAGATGGCAAATATACATGTGAAAAGGTGCTCAAAATCCTATGTCATTAGGGAACTGCAAATAAATGTCTCTGCACACCTGTTAGAATGGCAAAAATCTGGAAGACTATATGGGGCAACGAGAATGCTCTGTCATTCATTGCTGGTGGAAATGCAAAATGATATGGCCACCTTGGAAGACAGTTTAGTGGTTTCCTACCAATCTTACACTTCTTGTATTTAAAGAAGGGAATTGAAAACATGTCCACACAGCAACCTGTAAACAAGTGATTATACTAGCTTCATTCATAATTGCAAAAACTTGGAAGCAACCAAGATATTCTTCAATAGGTGAATGGGTTACGTATGGTACACCCAGACAATGAGATTTTACTCAGTATTAAGAAAAAACGAGCTATCAAACCACAAAAAAGCATGGAGGTGGGGCGCCTGGGTGGTTCTGTCAGTTAAGCGTCTGACTTCTGCTCTGGTCATGATTTCATGTTTTATGAGTTTGAGCTCCACATCGGGCTCTGTGATGACAGCTCAGAGCCTGGAGCCTGCTTCGGATTTTGTCTCCCTCTCTCTCTGCCCCTCCCTCACACTGTCTCTCTCTCAAAAATAAATAAACATTAAACAAAGCATGGATTAAACTTCAATGCATGTTGTTAAGTGAAAGAAGCCAATCTGAAAAGGCTACATACTGTGTGATTCCAACTATATGACATTTTGGAAAAGGGAAAACCATGCAGTTTAAGATCAGTGTTTGCTAGGGATTATGGGGAGTGGGGAGAGGGATGGAAAGGTGGAGCACAGGATTTTTAGGGCGGAGAAACAATTCTCTACAATATACACGACATTATACATTTGTCAAAACCTATGGAATGTGCAATCATCCAGAGTGAACCCTAATGTTAACTACGGACTTTATTTAATAATAATGTATCTGTATTATTTAATTTTGTTTTAAGTTTATTTTTGACAGAGACAGAGGCAGAGAGAGAGAGAGGCAGGATCTGAAGCGAGCTTTGCATTGACAGCACAGAATCCAACCCCTGGGCTTGAACTCAGGAACGAGAAGATTATGACCTGAGCTGAAGTCTGATACTTAACCGACTGAGCCACTCAGGCCCCCATTAGTTGTAATAGATGTACCACAGGAATACAAAATGTTTATAATGGGACTGTGCGTATATGCACGTGTGTGTGTGTTTAAGGGTAAAAGGTATATAGGAACTCTTTCTTCTATTTTCCTGTAAACTTAAAACTACTCTAAACGTCTATATAGTTTTTAAAAAGGGCTTTTAAAACAAAAAAGGTCAGTAGTATGCAATTATGTGCATTCTCTCATCAAGCACTGAAAGGGGACCAAAAAGGATGCACCCAATCTGCTAATATTCAGATTCAAAGGTGAACAAGGCAGAGATCTGTACCCTTAGGAGGTGGGGAAACTCGAAATTCCTGTACGGTTTGAATTATTTCCTCGAACATAACATGGAAATTCGTTGGTATTTGACATGTTTAGGGGAGAGTCACGAAGGGGGCTAAATGTTTATACGTGCACCCTGAATGTCGAGCTCCCCGGGTCGGGGAGTGCACCCTGGAACCTCCGGGGCCCAGGCCCCATCTCCCCGGCCGCCGACTAGGGCGCCCGCGTTCCACCTGCACGTGCGTCGCCCGCCGCCCAGCCCTACGCCGGGGGGACTCCGCGCGCGCTCGCCGGACCACGCCGGTCACACCCCGCCCGCACCTGCTTTGCGCCCGCGCGGCCGCCAGGGTGGGGGCGGGGACCCGGAGGTCCGCGGCCCCGCGGACAAGGTCAGGCGTCCAGAGTGTTTGGCGCCCCCGACCCCGCCTCCTGGCCGGGACCCCTGCGGCGCCGGGCGCTGAGACCAGACCCCGCTCTTGGGCGGCGCCGCGCGCAGCCTGCCGACCGGAAGCTAAGGGGCGTGCTCAGATGCCACCCCACCCCCGACCCGAAGGCCAATCAGCACTCGGGGCTCATTAATAGTGAACGCGCCGGCCCCGCCTCCGCCCCTCGCGGCACCGCCCGCCCGCGCAGACCTAGAGGGCGGCCGCGGACGAAGATGGCGACCGCCATGTACTTGGAGCACTATCTGGACAGTAAGCGTCCCTCGCGGCCCCCGAGCCCGGCGCCCGCACAGAGTACCCCCCCTCACGGTTCCCCACGGACACCAGGCTCTGCGTGCGGACCCCGAAGGCTCGTGGGGGCGGCGGGGGAGGTCTGGAGTCGGCGGGGCCGCGGGGACGCGCGCGGGGCGGGGCGGGGCCGCGAGGAGGTGCGCGCGGGGGGCGCGGCGCAGGGTCCCACCGTCACGGCCGCGCCAATTCCAGGTGCGTCACGGAGGGGCGGGACCGGCTGGCGCGGGGCGGGGCTTGCGTGCCACTGCCCCGCCCTTCCCGGCTAGGCCCCGCCCCTGGCCTCAGTGGCGTACCCGCCCTCCCGGCCTGGCCCCGCTCCGCCCTTCCCGACCCGCTCCGCTGACTCGGCCGCGCTCCAAGCCCAGGCCCCGCCCCCACCGCGCCGTGTGGCAGGTGGTCGAGCTGCTGTCCCCTAGGGTGCTGGACTGGGCCTGGGCTGGAGGTGGGGACTGGGGGACGGGGCCCCCGGCCGAGGTGCTGTGCCTGTTTGTGCAGTGATCTGGGAGTTGGGGGAGACGATACTGGCTGGAGTGTCCTCGTGTGCCTGCGTTTCTGCTTGGCCGGGGACGGGGTTGGGGGGAGGACTTGCAGGTGTTCAGGGCAGTGATCGTCACCGTGGGCTGAGGTCTGTGAGACGCTTTTGTCCACATGTAGCACAGGGTGGAGCCTCCGGAGAACTCCTGAGCAGATGGTTGTTTCCCTCATTTCACAGATGGGGAAACGCAGGCCGCAGAGGCTAAGTAGCTTGTCAAGGTCATGCACTCTTGCTGGTCTGGCTCTGGCTAGGGGATGGCGTTGGGAGGAGGGGCTGGTGGGGAAGGCTGGAGAGCTGTATTGCAGCGGGAGTGTACGGGGTCCCTGGTACCTGGATGCTTGGGAACCCCCCTGCAGCTCTGTCAGGAGGAAAATCTCTGCTCTGGGGGAGACGGTGGCCCACCAGACAGGCCAAGCCTGAGCGATTGGAGGTGGGGGGGGAGGCGTGCACCCTGGAGGGGAAGCTCTTCCATGCACTTTCTACAGAACCACGGTGCCGACACATCCGCCTGGGGGCGCTGTGGCTTGCTCTTCTCAGTCCTGGTACCTTCCCAGTGGGCCCCATGAGGAGAGTTTGAGGATCTTGAGTTCCATCAAGCAGGGGGCACCGGTGTGACGGCTCAGGATGGACATGCCTACTCGCTTGTGTGCCGGGGAAGCAGCCTCGGTCTCCTTTTTCTGGAACTTACTTTCACACGGGGCGGATGGATTTTTTAAAAAGTGCACACCAAAGGAGGGGCATGAAGGAGCCCAGCAGGTCGCTAGAGCACTGAGGTGGCACAGTCCCACGGAGCCCAGGGTACGACAGAGCAGGGAGGTCCGTGGGAGGGTGTGGTGAGCCTCGAGGCTGTGGAGGGAGTTTGTGTCGATCTCTGGCAGAGCTGGGCAGCTTTAGGGAGCAGCTTTGTAATGACCAAATTTGGCTCTACAGCGATCGCTATCAACTGGGGAGAGTCGGGGGTTAGACTGGCACAGGCGCTAGCTAGGGGTCTGTCGGGGCTGTGCAGGAGCCGGGCTGGAAGGTTGGCCTGGAGTTGGAGGACAGCAGTGCACAGGGGAGAGCGGTGTGGGGTGGGCCCTCCAGCCGTGCTGTCCACACGATCTGTTTAATTTGAAAGTTATTAAACTTGAGCCAGTGAAGAATTCAGTGCCTCAGTGGTAGTAGCAGCCCCCTTTCAGGTGCTTGGTAGCGCTGTGGTCAGTGCCTGGTGTATCATGTAGCCTGGAGAAACCATGTCCGACCTTGCTCGACGTTCTACCCCATGCACGGGGCTTCACGGTAAAGCGGGGGGATGAACAAAAGAGACCCCAGGGTTTTGGTCTTACCGTGATGGGGTATTGAGAGGGGAGGAGTGGCTGGGGGCTGTGGGGTGGACAAATACACAGACCCCTACCCCGCCTCTGCTCGCAGCTCCTGGATAAGCCCCTCTAATTTCTCCAGCTTCCGACGACATCTGAAGTCTGTGTTTGGTACCTGTTACCCCAAAAAGACACCTTAATCCTTCTCCTCAAATCCTAACAGAAACAGGAAACAATGTGAGCTTATTATTTGTAGATTTTAGGTACAAAGTCTGGAAGGCAGATTTTGTCTTGCTACTGAGACGTACATGTCTCTGTGTTCCAGGTATCGAGAACCTTCCATGTGAACTGCAGAGGAACTTCCAGCTCATGCGAGAGCTGGACCAGAGGACAGAAGGTGCGTCCTGGCCTTTCAGTGCAGCCGCGGTACCCTCTGACAGCAGGGGAGAGGGGGCTCCGAGACACACTGGGGTGGCACCAGTCTTCCAGGGGACCCAGGCAGCCTCGCCTAAGGCTTTGGGCGGTGCATGGCATCTATTGTGTGCTGACAGTTTAAAATTAGACTTAGGAGCACATGGGGGTCTCAGCCAGGTAAGCGTCCTACTTTGGCTCAGGTCATGATCTCACGGTTCGTTAGTTTAAGCCCCTTGTCGGGCTCTGCTGACAGCTTAGAGCCTGGAGCCTGCTTTGGATTGTCTCCCTCTCTCTGCCCCTCTCCCGCTCATGCTCTGTCTCTCTCTCAAATATAAATAAAATATTTAAAAAATTAGACTTAGTTTCTTAGATTTCAGTGTATCTTCATATAGCGTTTAAAAAATTATTTATTTAGAGAGAGAGTTCACGTGGGCAAGTGGGGGAAGGGCAGAAAGAGAGGGAGAGAGAATCCCAAGAGGACTCTGCATTGCCAGCACGGAGCCTGATGCGGGGGGGTGGGGGGAGGTTGAACTCACAAACTGAGATCACGACCTGAGCTAAAATCAAGAATCAGATGCTTACTTGACTGAGCTGCCCAGGTGTTCCTTTCTGTGTCATTTTTATAACCATCATCCATTCGTTGTAATCAGAATGTTTGTCATCTTTCCTTTCCTTTCAAAGATTTACTGTTTCTCGGGGCTCTGGAGTGGCTCAGTCATTGGGTGTCCAACTTCAGCTCAGGTCATCATCTCACGGTTCAAGTGTTTGAGCCCTGCATCGGGCTCTGCTGTTAGCGTGGATCCTCTGTCTCCCTCTCTCTCTGCCCTTCCCCCCTCCCAGAAAGATAAAATAAAATGTTAAAAAATTATTTTTTATTTTTAAACTGTGTATATAGAATTTAAACAGATAGTACTTTCTTACATTCTGGTATTTAACTCCTTGTTTCAAAACGTTATATTTTTGCTATTTCTTCCTTTGTCTCCCTTTTGGTTTGGGCTTTACTCCGTCATTGTGGAATATGAAAGTTCCCTTCCCCAGTTGCACCTGCCCAGCCCCTGCACTCCGCCCTCCCCCGTCTCCTGGTGTAGTGGGTTAGAATCTGAATCTGTGGTACCACAGGGATGGTGTTTCCTTCAGGACTCTTGTGTAGGCGGTTTGCAGCTGAGCCACGTTACATGCTCTGTTTGTGTGACTTCTTTTGAAGAATTTGTTTTTCTTGGAGTTCATCATTGCTTTGTTTTCCACATTCCATACATGTTCCAAATTTTCTGTGCGTCCGCTGCCCCAGGTTATCTGCCCGCTCTGAGTTTGCTCTCCAGACGCAGATTTTTCCCCTGGGGCCTCCTGTCCTGCGGGCTCTGCCTGGGCTGGTTGTTTCTAGGCTTGCTGTGCAGGCTCTGCCTCTGCTCGTCTTCGATGTAGGACCCCTAGTGCTTTGTTGTAAACACCCTCTGTCCGGCTGCTGCCGTGACGTATTGGAGCCTTTCCTGCAGTAGTTTCCCGGAAAAGGTACACGGGAAGGTAGATTTCTTAGAGCATTGTATGTCTGAAAGTGTGTTTGTTCTGGTCTCCTATCTGATGAACAGTTTGGCTGGGTATAGAATTCCAGATTGACAGTCATTTTCCCTCAGAATGTGGACGGCACTGCCGCTTTGTGTCCCAGCTTCCACATTGCCCTTGAGAAATGTGATGCCATTTGGGTTCTTCATCCTTTATACCTGTGGAGTTTTTTTTCCCTTTTACTGTTTAGCAGCCTCTGGGCTGCCATTTTTGTCCTTGAGGTTTTGTGTTTTGTGGCAACGTATTTGGTTTCGGGTGACTTTTCATTCATTGTGTCTGGCATGTGTTTTGTAAGATCAGAATAGCTGTGGTTTTTCACTGAAGTACAGTCTCTTGACTAGCAAATACAGAGACTTCTTTTATTGTGAAAAATGGCATTTACATTCAGAAATAAGCATACGTTTGTAAATTGCCTAACAAATACCACCTTGTGAACGTCTACCTAGATGGAGAATTGGAACCTCTGGAGCCTGGGGCGCGTGTAACCCTGCTGAGCATGCTACCCCTCCCCCCAGGGGCCCCATACCCCAGGTTTCCCCTGCAACAGTAGTTTTCTCATCTCCCTAAACCGGAGAGTTCACAGTTGTATCAGTCCGCCCCTGACTGTGAGCGGAATCTCACAGTATGTTGTCCTTTGTGTCTGGCTCTTCTTGCTCGGTGCCACCTTTAGTGGGATTAATCCGTGTTACTGTGTGTGGCAGCTGTGCTTTTTGGTGCCGGTAGCACTCTGTGTGATTGGACCACGGCTCATTGATCCATCTTACTGTAGGTCGCACATTTGCCTTGTTTCCTGTTTTCTGCTTTCATGGACGTTCCCCCTTGTGAATCCTAAATCTTTTCGGGTGTGGACTTAAGGGTGGTAGGCAGGTCGTAGCTGAGTGAGCACACAAGTTGTTACTCAGACAGGGGTGTTGAGAGTCAGAGAGGCTGGGATGGTGGCTGTGCGCCGTCACTTCCTGAGTATGCTGCCTAGGCTGTGGCATCTGCGTGTCGCCTAGCGCCAGGCTGCCTGCAGAAGGCGGTGCGCAACGTGCGCCCATCAGCCGTGCTTTGGGGTTCGGTCCACCACCTCTTACTGGAACTGGCTGCTGAGCTTTCCTTGTTCTGGAGCCACGTGCAGAGACTAGCTTTACCCCTGTTTCCCTATCAGATAAGAAAGCAGAGATCGACATCTTGGCCGCGGAGTATATCTCCACCGTGAAGACGCTGTCCCCAGACCAGCGCGTGGAGCACCTGCAGAAGATCCAGAGCGCCTACAGCAAGTGTAAGGAGTACAGCGACGATAAGGTGCAGCTGGCCATGCAGACCTACGAGATGGTGAGGAGCGGGGGCGGGGGCCAGGGAGGGGTGGGGAGGGCAAGCCCTGCCCTGTTCTGTAGGAAGGCACCCCGTGGGTGCCCTGGGGAGTCCGCCTCTTGGACTGTGGCATGTGGCACTGGCTGAGTGTTGTGAGCCCGCTGGCTCCTTGTCAAGTCCCGGCAGTCTCTGTGGGCCCGTCTGTGGGGCAGGTGCCTGCTTATCCCCGCACTTCCACCCCATTGGCTTCTCTCTCTTCTTTCTAATGTCTTGGTCGAAATACCTAAGGCATTGGAGGCATTTTCTGTGAAAATCTGTACGTTCCGCAGATTTTTATGTCTTTGCCCCCATTCCATTGTACTTCACGGTCCCGTGTCTCATTATTGTCTGCCTCCACGAACGGACATTACTCTGCTGAGGTGTGAGAACACGTGGGGACAAGGAGTCCAGCATAAGCTCTGAGATAGCGGGCCTTGTTCTATAGCGCTCTGTTAACTGAAGACTCAGTTGAAGGCCAAGAAAGTTCGTCCTGGTTGGTTTCCAGTGTGTTTGTGATTCCTGAGGTGCCTGCGTTCATTTTTAAGTAAGACTCGTGAGCATCCTTTTCCGTAGGTGGATAAACACATCCGCAGGCTCGACGCGGACCTGGCGCGCTTCGAGGCCGACCTGAAGGACAAGATGGAGGGCAGCGACTTTGAAAGCTCTGGAGGACGAGGGTTAAAAAGCAAGTCTGTTAATTTTTCTTTATTTTGTTACTGTTATGTATAGAATTTTGAAGAATTTTGTCTGATGAGTGTATTAGGAACATTTTGGTAAATATCACATTTGAGTAAATCTGACCCTGCTTTAGTGAATTCTGGAGATGATTGGGGTTTGTATTGTCTTTCAGAAGGTCGGGGTCAGAAAGAGAAAAGAGGCTCCCGAGGTCGTGGCAGGAGGACCTCAGAAGAAGACACTCCAAAGAAAAAGAAGCATAAAGGAGGGTGAGAGGCTCTTTTCCTTGTCTCTTTCTCCCAGAAGGTTATTTAGTGTTAGTGTTTACGTAGCATCCAGAACACCAGTGGCCGCTAACAGCAAGGAGGTGCCCCCTGCATGCCTGCTGTGGGTGTGGTTCCGCCTGCCCCCGTGTGCCGGGCCCGACGAGGCTCCCGGGCAGAGTGACTGCCGAGGTGTTATGGCTGGTGTGCGGGCAGCTGGGTGTGCACGGGGCGATCTGACTGCAGAACCCACGCTCTGAGCCACTGTGTGTCGTGCCTCTTGAGTGACGTGTAACATCTACTGGCATTTCAGGCCAAGCTGCACTTCAGGAGCTAAATATACAGCTGTTCGTTGTTTTATGTACAAGTATATATTTTGGATACATTCATTATGAAGTTGCACGACTGTATTTATTAAACATATATGTCATTTACCTTGAACTTCGGCATATTTCATTTAAAACATTCTCCCCCACCCCCTCACTGGTATTGTATTTGCTTCACAGAAGTTACTTTAGACTCAGAAAATGGTAAAGTGCTGACTGGCTTCTGGGGCGATGGTTCTGACAGTTACGGGGAGATCTCAGGAGAGTCCATTCTTGACAAAAAATGGGAGAAGTTTTGGTTCTGTTTATTTTTTTAAATGTTTTTTTATTTATTTCTGAGAGAGAGAGATGAGACAGCGTGAGCAGGGGAGGGTCAGAGAGAGAGGGAGACACAGAATCTGAAACAGGCTCCAGGCTCTGAGCTGTCAGCACAGAGCCCGATGTGGGGTTCGAACCCACAAACCATGAGATCATGACCTGAGCTGAAGTCGGATGCTTAACCGCCTGAGCCACCCAGGCGCCCCAGTTCTGTTTATAATTTTATCTTAAGCCCCAAATACAATCTTGCAGTTAATAAGTGCAGAGCAACCAGGTAGTTTAATGAATTACTCTGAGGTGCATCCTGGTCAGTGATTGACCTTGGCCAAAAGTGCTCTCATGTGCTCCCTAGAAGCCATAACCTCCTCCCTCTGCCCCAAGTACACACGACCCAGAGTTATGTGGTGTTTATTTCCATTCTTTGTAGTCCTGTCCCCCATGTGTGCACTCCTGGATGCTAAAATCTTGCTTTTTTTTCCTTTAATTTATTTTTATTATTACTTTTTAAATGTTTATTTTTGAGAAAGCGAACATGAGTGAGGGAGGGGCAGAAAGACAGGGAGACAGAGTATTCAAAGCAGGCTTGAACCCACGAACTGCGAGATCATGACCCAAGCGGAAGTCGGATACTTAACCGACTGAGCCACACTGGGGCTTTATTATTTTTTTCCTTTAACTTTATTAAGGAATGATTTATACACAATAAAATGTTTTTATTTTAAATTTACAGTTTGATGCTATATTCAGTTTCTTTAAAATTTTGGACTATTCAACCTTTCTATTTCATCTTGAGTCAGTTTTGGTTATCTGTGTCTTTCAAGGAATCGGTTGTTTCATCTAGGTTGTCAGATTTATTGACATCAAGTTGGGCATAATATTACAAGATTGTTTTTCTCTTGTAGGATTTGTACTGATGATTCCTCTTTCAGACCTAATATTGATGATTTATGTCTTCTCTCATTTTGTCTTGATCTTTTCAGAGAATTAGCTTTTGGTTTCATTGATTTTTTTTTTATGTTTTATTTACTTATTTGGAGAGAGAGAGTGCAAGCGAGGGAGCAGCAGAGAAAGAGTGGGAGAGAATCCCAAGCAGGCTCTGTGATGTCAGTGCAGAGCCTGTTGTGGGGCTTGATCTCACAAACGTGAGATTGTGACCTGAGCCGAAATCAAGAATCAGATGTTTAACTGACTGCGCCATCCAGGTGCTTCATGGTTCATTGATTTTTATATTTTATCTATTGTTTGTTTTCTGTTTCATTGATTTCTGCTCATGTTTTTATTTTTTCTTTCCTGCCACTTGGATTTACGTTTCTTTTTCTGGCTTTTTAAGGTAGAAATAACTAAGATCAATGATTTTCATACTTTCCTTTTCTAATATAAGTATTTAAAGCTATAAGTTTTTGTAACTACAATCTAATTACCGTTTTAGCATATCCCATAAATTTGGGTATGTTATATTTTTATTTTTATTTCATTCAAAATATTTTAAACTTTCCTTTGTGATTTTTTTTTTTGACTTATAGTTTATGTTAAGGTATGTTCTCAGCTTCTAAGTAATTTGGGATTTTCCAAATCCCAAAAGATAACTTTGTGATTTCAGTTTCTTATTTATTTCTGCTGTGATCAGAGAACACTGTATAGCTGAACTTCTCTGGAGTCGATGAAGACTTGTGTTACGGTTTATTGTCCTGTCTTGCTGTGTGTCACGTATGCTCTTGACAAGAATGTCATGTTTTCTATCGGTGGCGGCATGTTCTGTAGCTTGGTTGGTGGTTATCTTGGTCTTCTGTGTCCTTCCTGACCCTCTGTTTACTTGCTTGATGAATCACTGAGAGAGACATCTACAATCTCTCACTCAGGCTGTGGGTTTGTTTGTTTCTTCTGTCAAATTTTGCTTCACATATTTTGAAACTCTTTTTTGTTGGTACATATGCATTTAGGTTTTTCTAAAAATAACTGACTCATTGTTATGAAATTTTTTTCTTTCTTTTTCCCTTGCAGTATTCTTTATTTTGACGTCTGCATGATCAGATAGTCACTCCAGTTGTCTTACGCTGAGTTTTCACATGTTGTATCTTTTTCCTTTCTCATTATTTTTCTTTCAACATATTAATGCTTTTTTTTAGAGTTTTTTTAAGTTTATTTATTTAGAGACAGAGCATGAGCAGGGGAGGGACAGAGAGAGAGAGAGAATATCCCAAGCAGGTTCCGCACAGTCAGCGCAGAGCACAACATGGGGCTTGATCTCATGAACTATGAGATCGGGACCTGAGCTGAAATGAAGAGTTGGACGCTCAACCAACTTAGCCGCCCGGGTGCCCTACAGTGAGTTTCTTGAAGGCAGCAAAGTTGAGTCTTGCTTTTTTTTTTTCCTTTAATCCAGTCTGACACTCTCTCCCTTTTCATTGCAGTATTTAGAGTGCTCAGATTTAACATTCTCACCAGTATGATTGGATTTGAATAAACTTTCTTGCTGGTAGTTGTACACTTGTGCTCTTAGTTTAATGTCTTCTTTTAGATTGTGTGTTTTGAAAAAACTTTTTAAAGTCTTTGTTTATTTTTGAGAAAGAGGGAGACAGAGTGCAATCAGAGGAGGAACAGAGGGTGGGAGAGGGAGACAGAATCCGAAGCAGGCGCCAGGCTCTGCGCTGTCAGCACAGACCTCAACGTGGGCTGCAAGTTCATGACCTGAGCTGAAGTCACACGCTCAACTGACTGAGTCACCCAGGCGCCCCATATATATATTTTTTGAGTACATTTTTTGGTATTCTATTTTAAGGACTGTTTTAGTGTGTCCACACTCAGTGATATTACACTATTTCATGTCTAATGTAAGAACCCACACAAGTACTTTTCCTCTTGTCTTCTGTGCTGTGATTGAAAGTTTGGCTTCTACACATGATGTCCTCACAACATATTGTTTTTATTACTTTAGGTCTAAACCATTAATCATATTAAACAAATTATAAAACACAAGAAAGTTTTATTGTCATTCCACGTACGTACCATTTCCACTGCCTGTATTTCTTTACACACATGAAGGTTTTCATCTGTTGTCATTTCTCTCCCATATAAAGAACTTCCTTTCACATTGTTTTACACTGTGGGTCTGCTGATGGTGAGGAGTTTTCTCAAAAATTTCTTCTCTGAAAATGTCTATTTTATTTCCTTTTTTGAAGGATATTTTGTTGGATACAGAATTTTAGGTTGACTTTTTTCCCCCAGCACTAAAGATAGTTATTTCCCCATTGTCCTCCATCTTGCATTGATTCTGATGAGAAATTAGTGATCTTTTATATGTACATGGCTTTATTTTTGTCGCTTCTAAGATTTTCATTCAGCAGTTTGATTTTTACCAACTTAATTATGATCTGTCTGGTGTGGATTTTTTGTGTATATTCGGCTTGGAGCTCATTGAAAGCTTCTTGGAACTAACTGTTGGTTTGTAGTTTGTAGGAAATTTGGAAAATTTTTCAGACATTCTTAAGATAGTTTTTCTGCTTCCCTTTTGGCTTTTTATGGAACTCCAATTACATGTATGTTAGCTTGATATTTTCCTATAATTCACTGAGGCTCTGCTCATGTTTTGGGGGGGAGCCGCGCCAGCATTTTTCTTCCTGTGCTTCTGTTTGGATAGTTTCTATTACTTTATCTTCAGGTCTTTTCTTCCTTGCCACCTAACTTAATCCTAGTTTCTTTTAGTCAGTTTTTCACTTAAGAGGTTTTTTTGGTAAAGAAGTTCTGTTTACAATGTATTTACTTTTAATACTAGTTAATAGTTCTCATATTACATTTGTTTCTCTTTATCTCTTTTAACATATGCACTTAGATTTTTTTTAAAAAGACCTTCTTTTAAGATTCTGTCATTTCCAAGGACATTTCTTTCTTTTTTGAAAAACCTATTCATTTGGATACCTGAGTGGCTCAGTCAGGTGAGCGCCTGACTCTGGATTTCAGCTCAGGTCATGGTGTCAGTGTTGGGATCGAGCCCCGTGTTGGGCTCCATACTGAGAGTAGAGCCTGCTCAAGGTTCTCTCTCTCCCCTTCTGCCCTTCTCCTCTGCTTGTGCTCTTTCTCTCTAAAATGAAAAAATAAAAACAATGCTTAAAAATAACCCCAACTTACTAAGGTATGATTGAGGTACAGAAAGCTTTCTGTATATGAGGCATATTATTTGAGTAGTTTGGCAGGTCTGTTTCTATGGACTAATTTTTCTCCTGGTTAAAGTCACATTTTCCTGCTTCTTCACACATCTAGTGATTTCTTTATGGGATGTGGGACAGTGTGAATGCTATATTGTTGAGTGTCTGGATTTTGTTGACTTTATTTAACAGGTATTGAACTTATTTTATTTTCTAACTTTTTGGTCAGTAGTTTAATCACTCTTGGATCAACTTGATCCTTTGCAGGCTTGTATTTAACCTTTGTAAAAAAAAAAAACACAAAACAAAACCCTTTTTCCTTAATGTTTGTTTTTTTATTTTATCTGAGAGAGAGTGCAAGCAGGGAAGGGGCAGAGAGAGAGGGAGACACAGAATCTGAAGCAGCTCCAGGCTCTGGGCTGTCAGCACACAGATCCTGACATGGGGCTTGAACCCACACACTGTGAGATCATGACCTCAGCGGAAGTCGGACGCTTAACCGACTGAGCCACTCAGGTGCTCCAGACACCCTTTTTCCTTAAAGGGCCAGATAGTAAACATTTTAGGCTTATAGACCATATTGTCTGTCGTGAATAGTCAGTTCTGCTGTTTTATGTCAAAAGCACCCACAGAAAATACGTAGCTGTGTGATGTGGCTGTGTTTCAATAAAACTTTATTTACAGAAACAGACCGCTGCCCTGTAGGTTAGGGTAGCCTTACTGTAGGCTTGGTTGAGCCATACTGCTGAGGTATAAGCCCTCAGGGTTCCCTTCGGAGCTGAGCGCTGTTGTGTTTCTCAAGGCCTCTGCTTGCTGGCTGTGTGGAGCGCGTGTGTGGGGCGTGTGTGTGAGCTCTGCTGTGTTCAGCTCACAGCGCCCCTGCCCTCTGCCTGGATTCCTGGATTCTCACCTGTGCACAGCTTAAGTTTTTTGCTGAAAACTTAAAGGGGTCCCTTTGCAGATTTCGGGAGTACGTCCTCTTAGCTTCTTCCTTTCTAGCACCCTGCTGCCGGGTTCCAGCAGCCTGGCCTCCTGGGACTGTGGTCTTTCCCTCAGGTCTAGACCGCCATACTGCGTGTGGGTTTCCTCTTGGTGGACCGGAGTGTGGGAAGTGCCTCCAGCAGGAAGCCGACACGATTGCAGGCTCGCCTCAGTTACCCTCTCCCCCGGGCCGCCGTCCTGGGCGCCTGCCCTGTGCTGAGCAGCTGTTGCGTCTTCCGTCCAGTTTTCTCCCTGTTCACGGTGGGGGTCGCGTTCGGTGCCTGCTGTCAGAAATGGAAGGTTTCTTTTCTCTGTTGGATGAGCCCTGTAGTCTCCCTCACGTGAGAGTTTTTCTCCATCCTTTTCCTTGTTCCACAGTTTTCCTTCTGAGGAGCCCAGACTGGCTCCCAGCGTTTCCTAGAGTCTCTCTTTGGCTGACTGAGCACCTCTTCACTCAGCACTCTCCCGTGTCCGTGGATTTGCTCGCTCTCCAGCCGGGAGCACAGTTCCGCGTGTGCCCTCGCTGGTGCCATGTTCTCGAGTTTAGGCCGGGGACACGGGACGGAAGGGGCCTGGGCCATGGCGGGTCTCTTCGTGACTGACTGGCATGTGAGCGGTCAGGCCGGGTTGCCTCCGCGTGGGTGGGCCCCGCAGCGTGACCTCTTGTGTGTTGTCGCTTTCCAGTCTCCAGCACCCGTTTGATTCCTTTTTTAAAATAGATGTTAGTTCCTCTTTGGACAGTGTCCCTGTTGGCATTCACGTTATTCAGGTTTTCCTTGTAATCGCCACTTCAAGCCCTTGTCTGCAGATTTGCACATCCAGTCATTTGTGGCTCTGCTTCTGTTAGGTTTTCTTCTGATTTTTGCCCAGGTTTCCTGCTCTCTTTCCCGCCCTGTAGTGTTTTGTCCGTCTGACTTTAGGTATAAGGGGAGCCTGGAGAGTGAGATTTCTGCCGTTCCCCAGAAAGAGCTTATTTTGCTTTTAGTTCAGGCAAACTGAGCAGGGTGGAGTCCGGGGGCCCCTCTACCTGTCCCCCGTCCCCTCTGATGTCAGAGGCCTCATGACGGAGGACCCTCCCCAGGGCTTATTTCTCCTTCCTGAAAGGCTCCCGTGTGGTAGTCGCCATTCTGGCTTTCCCTTCTCGTCTCCTGCCTGTGTCGCTCCTGTGGTTGGCGCAGGTGTGGAGGAGGAGGTCGGCCCATCCCTGAGAACATGACAGCCTTTCCGCTCAGCCTTTCCGCCGCTCGGCAGCCTCTGCGTAGCCCCCAGGGTCGGTGATGACTGGGGTCACAGCTGCCCTGCGTATAGGGGTCTCAAATGTCGGTGGCCGTGTGTGGCCCTCAGAGGGCAGCCGGCCCTTGGCTAAGGCCGGGACACGAGTGGCCTGCCCGCTCGGCCACTGCCCTTCCCTTGGGCCTAGGGCGTCTGGGCCTTGTCACTCCACAGCTTTCCAGTGTCCGTAAAATGTGGTTTTAGCGACTTGTTGGATTTGTCCTTTGACCTGTAGCAGCAGGGTTCTGAGTCGTCCCGCTCCGTGCTGCTCTGAATCCAGAGGCACGGTGGCCTTTTCTGGAGCCAGCGGGTGCTCTCATCAGCCTCTTCCCCACGGGTCCCTCGCGCTCTCAGGCGCGGTTAGAGCCTCCCTTGCAGGACGCCTGCCTGGCTGTGCCTCAGCCCTCCCAGTGACACACATCTTAGCATCACCTGTGTGGGCACACTGGAGGTGGCCGGGCATGCGGCATTTCCCCCGAGCGGAGTCGTGACGGTGTGCACGTGGCTGACTGCTGTCTGACGGCGCTGAGGAGGCGGCCGCTGGCCTTTATGCCGGGCTGGCTGCGGGCGAGAAGGGAGCGTCGGATGGTGATGTGTGTAGAGCACCTTGGCGGGTCCAGCTCGGCGCGGCCCTTCTCTGCGAATCCCTTTTCCGCGGCCCCCCTGGAGGGGCTCTGTATGGAGGTCGGGACAGGCCAGAGGACTGCTCGAGCAGAGGTGTGCGAGGGGCGCTGGGCCTGTCCTGAAGTCTGGCTCTGACTCGTGCTTGGCAAGCACACTGGGCGGTCGGAGCTTCAGGCACGGGAGGGGATCCCTGGCAGTGCCTGGTGAGGGGTGCCTGCAGCGTCCAGGGAAATTAGCTTGGAGGACCCCTCTCGTGCCCGGCAGGGTCGGAGTGAGGTGGCCGGCACGGCTGAAACGGGGTCTCCAGCCCAGGACCTCCTGGCACCCCTCCCTCCTCCCACCACAGAGCCCCCTCAGGTGGGATCCAGGGGCGACCCCGGGCCTCCTCGCTGGTTGGGTGGTGCCCTTGAACCTGGGGGACAGGAGCTCAGGTCAGGTGGTGGCTCGTGGTGTGGGAGTTCCGTCAAGCTTCACAAGCAGAGCGCACAGGCAGGCGAAGCGCGGTTGGCACATGGAAGGCGCGTGCCCTGGGGGTGTCTGGGGGTGACCCCGAGGCAGGTGGGCACTGATCTCCAGGTGAGTCTCCGGGGAGGAGGCCCCACTGGGGGTAGGACACGATCTAGCAGGCGGTTAGGCACGGGGCCAGGGGCCAGGTGGGAAGTGGAGGTTTGGTGGCAGACAGGAACCCACACTCTAGTCTGGAGAGTTGCTTGATAGAAGCGTGTGGACAGGGCACAGTTTGTGATGCTTTCTCACTTCAGATAAGTAGAGGGAGTCCTGTCTGTCCCCAGAGACAGAGCACTTATAAAGGGAAGAGGCTCAGACAGACCTTGGAGCCCTTGGGCAGCACTCAGGTGGGAGGCAGCACCACAGCGGGGGGTGGGGGCTGGCGCTGAGGACAGGGCTCTCTGCGTGGTGCTGGGTCAGAGGACGCCCCTGTCTGGTGTGGGGGCTGGGACGGAGGATAGCGCTCTCTGCAAGGGGCAGTGTGGCGCGTGGTCAGCCCTGGGTATCTGATGGCAGAGGCACTGAGGGTCTGTAGACAGGCATGTGGGCGAAAGGGGAACGGCGATTGCCTTTGGGAATCAGACTTCTCCTTGTCAGTGTGTTTAAATTTTGTGGTCTGTCACAGCTTCTCAGCGTCCCCGGCCCCAGGTTCCTGGTATGAACTTACGGTGTTTCCTTAGCAGGTATACACTTGAATTACGTGTGTGTTCTAGATTCTGCAGGGTGAGATAGGGAAGGTTGCCTTTCTGTGCTAATAGGAACCCTGTAGCTGGTTATTTGTTTGAAAGCTCCCGAAACACGTAGAAGCCTGAACCCCCAGCCCTCCTCGCTCAGCTCCCTCACCTCCTGGCTGCAGAGCTGTGGGCAGCTGGCTTGGAGGGAAGCACAGGCAGGCTGGGCTCTGGCCGGGCCTCTGGTTAGTGACCGAGGGAGCCGCGGGGACAGGGGGCTCTAGGCCCACTTCATGGGGGTGGGTGACGCGGACCGTGATCAGGGAGTGGGCAGCTAGGGACTGCAGGGGCTCCTGATACCTGCTGCTTCAGGGGTGGGGAGGGCAGCTGGGGGTTCTCGGGTTAAGGGTGAAGGCACTGGGAGCATGTGTGGGGTGGAGGTCTGGTGCCTGGTGTGCTGGGTTGGGTTGGGGCCTGGGATTCTCAGGTGTCGTCTGCTGGTGGCTGGTGAGTAGGGCTGTTTGCCTGCCCCCAGGGGAGAGGGCCCCTAAGAGGTGGGGGGGAGCCCAGGAAGCAGGTGGGAGGGAGGAGACAGTGAAGGACTCATGACCCCCGAGTGGGGCCACATCCCAGTGCTGTGTAGTAAGTGCTCCCCCTCAGGCCCTTGGGGTGCCTTCATGCCCATCTCGTCCGGTACCAAGGGGCCAGTCCCTTCTCCCCCCACACCTGCTGCTCACTGTTGTGGTTTCCCCGCAGGTCTGAGTTCACTGACACCATCCTGTCCGTGCACCCGTCTGACGTGCTGGACATGCCTGTGGACCCAAATGAGCCCACCTACTGCCTGTGCCACCAGGTGTCCTACGGGGAGATGATAGGCTGCGACAACCCGGACGTGAGTGAGGGCGCCGTGCACGGGGCGGGGGCTGGGGGGGCACGGAATCCTGACTGCGGCTCTGTCCTCTGCCTTGCAGTGTCCTATCGAGTGGTTTCACTTCGCCTGCGTGGATCTGACCACGAAACCCAAAGGAAAATGGTCAGTATGGGCGCTGCTCGGCCTCTCCCTGCCCGCGGGGCGTCCTGGGTGCTGCCCCCACCAGGACCGGCTGTGGCCGTGAGCTCGCCGGGCTGGGGTCCTGCTTCCTGGGGCTGAGCTGGTAGAGGGACGTCTGCACACCTCGCCTGGGTCTGGTCTCTCACGGTGTTCACATAATGCCCCTAGCTTGTTATTCTTCTAAGGAACAGCTATTCTGATGCTTTTGATTGAGGTAGAAAATGTGAAACGAGGAGCTCTTCCCCTGCGGAGTTTTGGGAAAAGGCAGAGAGCACAAGTATTAAATCTGAACCTGGGCAGAGGCCAGCCACCTGCCGCAGGGCTCGTGTTCAACTGGGACGGAGTGCGGGGCGCTCGGGCACTCTCTCTCCCCCATCCTTGTGTTTGCTGGCGGCTTCGGTGTCGTTCCTGAGAGTTCTTTAAGTAAAAACCAGGTTTTATTTACCTGTGCGTAGAATGGATCTCTGTTCTAGAATGAGGTCTTGGAGATTGTCCTCTGTGTTTGCGCGTGTGTGGACGGAGGGGATGGCAGACCATCCAGAGGACAGGCTGTGCTGTCCTGGGGCTCAGCGGGCGGTGGCTGAGGGGGTGCTCACATGTCTGCTCCCACGTGTGTCCCGGCACCTGCCGGGTCACCTTAGGGAGCCTGAGCAGTGACTGCTTGGGCCCTTGACCGTGAGTTACAGCTGGGGCCCGGGCACCCAGGTGGGGGGCTGCGAGGCAGGGAGACGTGATTCAGGTTCAGACATGGGTTCGAGCTGTTGGTAGAACTTCTGGGTGGAAGAGTCAGTGGGCGTTGGAAGATGGTTTTGCCTCTGGGAGGGTCCATGCGCCGTGTGCAGAGTCGGGGAGGCAGGTGGGGCTCCACCTTGCTGTCTAACTCGGGGTTTCTCTGGGGTCTTTCCAGAATCACAAAGTGTTCAGGCTTCCTCCCTGTTAAGTAAGATTTCAGCTCTGACTGACATGTTCTTGCGGCATGAGCCTGCATGTGAGCACGTTTGCTGGTGGAGCTTTGCTTCCTCTGGGGCGGGGGGGGGGGGGGGGGGGGGGGGGGAAGGGGCGGTGCCGCGCTCAGTGCCCGCTCACTGGCACCGACCAGACACTGGGGAACTGAGCAGCCGGGGGCTGGGGGGAGCGGGGCTCAGTCACATGCAAGCTAGCCGCCTGGGCACTGGGAGTTCAGGAGGGTCCGAGGTGGAAGGCAGCTGGAAGGTCACCCGGCGTCACCAGCAGCTGCCGCGGTCCAGGAGTGCCCGGGAGCAAGCCCCGCTGTCGGGGGCGCGGAGCCTGCTTCCCCCGGGTCCCCAGGGAGCACTCGCTAATCACGTGGGGTCCAGGGCCCTCTCGGCCTGCCCACCCTGCTCGAGTGTGCCGTTTCTTCCTCTGCCGCACTTGGTCTGCCGGTGTGACTGTGGGGTCGCCTCTGCTTTGATCCCCGGCGGCCGCTTTGTCACAGGGAGGACCAGTTAACTAGATCGAGAGGAGCATTCATTCGTACAGTCTTGCTCGTTGACTCGTTTCTGTCACCTCGGAAACACGTGCTGCTACAGTGACTTGCTGGGGGTCTCTCCTTGTGGGGGGCGTCCTGTGGGAGAGCCACACGCTCTGCGGTTCGCGCTGTCTCCCGGCGCGGTTGCCGTGACGCGGCCACTGTCCCTGGAGGCCCCGAGGGTGGGGGGCGGGCCTCTGCACGCACAGGCCCGATCACCACGCCTCTCTCCTCAGGTTCTGTCCCCGGTGCGTTCAGGAGAGGAGGAAGAAGAAGTAAGGCTGGTGCCCGGATGAGAAGAGCGAGTTAATATATTCCTTCCTTCGTGTTGCAATATTTTCTCTTCATTTTAAAACTACCTTGTTTTGAATGATATTTAATGACTCAGCGGCCAGTTGTAATTCTGAACATTTCCTAAGACAAACAAGAATCCACCTGAGCCCTGTTTGCATGAGGAGCGATCTTATGGGGACTTGCCACAGTGACTTCATTCTCGAGACTTCTCGTACGGGCCCCGGCCCCGAGCGTGGCAGGTCCACCGAGTGGCCAAGCCTTCTGTGGGCGGCTGCACGGGGGCCCTTCCTGCCCGCCGCACTGCCGTCGCTCTGCAGCTGGGGTATGAGCCCGTGTGGTCCGACTGTCCCCGGGCGCCACTGTAAGCACGTCTGTCCCCGCCGAGGCGCGTGTGCGTGGAAGCTGGCGAGGCGTCGCTGGAAGGCGTCCTCTGTGTCTCGGTGACCTGCCTGGGACGGGTGGGGGCGTCCCCGGAGCAGGAGGGCCCACTCGCCGTGCACTGCCTTTTCGTCTGGGCTCCCACTTCCCTCCGTGAGGGCTTTCCCTTCTGGAGTGAGCAGCTCTGCATCAGCAGACGGGCTGGCCTCCCCGGGAGCAGCCCGAAGACGCCTGTCAGACGGCTGCTGTGCCGTGTCTCCGGGACTCCTGGTGTTTTTACTGTGAAGCTGAGATTATCTAACAGCTCTGTGTGTACACGAGGCGAGCTGCGTCTGCCACGGGCGGAGTTTGAACCTGCCGTGTTGCACACTGGTAAGCGGCTCACGCCCGAGGGGACCACAGTTCTGTGAGGCTACCCGGAGTCCCTGTGCCGCGGCGGTTCTGGAGTGAGGCCGGGAAACGGGAGCGCTTTTCCCTGAACTCTGCCAGACCAGCTGCAAACCGTCGTGTTGGTAGTCGGTGGGGGAGGAGCGTACCTGTGGTGGTGCGCGGTGTGACTTCTGGGAGCTTCCGTGCACCCCGAGACCCCCTAGCACCCACTCAGAAGAGCCCGTCTCTGTCCTGGAGGCGTGAGAAGAAACGCAGGAGGCAGAGTGGAGACGGGACATTCCCAGGTGAACGAGGGTCTCCTCTTTACAAGGAGGCCTTCTGGAACGCCGCCCTGCTTCCTCTGATGGCCTGTTTACCTCACGTGTCCCCCTGTTTTCTAGTATTTCAGCCGGGACAGGAGATGCTGCAGAGAGAGCCTCGGGCCGCCGTGTCGTGCACGGGCTGCTTCCCGCCAGCTCAGCTCGTCCTCGGTCTGTGAGCTCTGAGTGTTAGCCTCGCAGCGAGGGTCCAGCCGGGACCTGCGTCGTGCTCTCGGCGGGTCAGCCTGCAACCGACGTGCCGAGACCGGGGCTCGCTTCCAGGTGACTGCAGGTGGGGTTGGTTCGGCGCATGCGCCCCGGGCTGCGTGGTTAGGGTAGGGGGTCCCCGGGCCTTCCAGACTTTCCCGGAACCTGTGCCTCCCTGCTGCTCCGAGAGCAAGGGCGGGGGCTTCAGGATGAGCACCGGCCGGCACGAGCCCCTCAGTCTCCGCTGCAGCCAAAACTGCAGCGCGTCTGTATTTAGGAACTTAGCTTTTTGTTAACACAGGTGTTTAAAGATCGTGGGGAATAAATTGTGGGAAATTGTTTGCTTCACTCTTTTACCAGTGTTTGTGGAGAGGGTAGGTAAGTACAGTGAGTGTGTGATGACTTTCTGGAAGCTAGTTTAATATTTGCACTGCCTCTCAGAACACTTGCGGCCGTTGCCATCACGGGACGGCGGGTGATGACGGATGCAGGTGGATGGCGGGTCTGGCTCGCCCGTCGCCTGCTCTCTGGGGCCTCGAGCACATCACGGGAGAGACGGCCGACTGTGTGCGGAGCTCGTGTGCAGTCGGACGGTGTCTCTGCTGTCACTGTGTCACAGCCCGGTGCCGACCACTTCTTTTCCGGTTTCCGTGCCTCTCTGTTTCTGGTGTTCACTGTTGTCAGTTATGTTAGTACCTCCAAAACAACGTGTTTAGCTCTGGAGAAAACGGAAGATGTGAGCGGAATAGAAAGATTGCCTGGAATGCTGTTTGGGTCGAGACCGATCAGTTGCCCTTCCCAGCCGTGCACACCGTCTGCAAGTCAGGAGGACACTCAAGAGTGGCGCTTGGCTTCGGGAAGAATGTTCTGCCACCCCGCCTGGCCCTGGCCCTGGCCCTGGCCCTGGCCTTGCAGGGATGGCTGGCGCCCACGCAGCAGCTGAGCACTGCTCCGGGGGAGCCAGCCGCCCACTGTCGTCTGGGGGTGATTCCCACCAGACCCCCATCTGCCGGCCAGGTGCCGGATTGGACCCAGACGGGGCTGCAGAGCCCTGTTCCTTGGGTTGAGGGGGGTGTGGGCTGGGCCCAGTGGTCCCTCTCGCAGCTGTATCTGAGCCAAGGGTGCGGGCCCTCCACGGCTGTGGGGTTCGTGTGTGAGGGAAGGAGTACCTTATTCAGAGGAGAACCTGCACGTCCCTCGTTGTTAGTGCTAGGTTATCAGTCAGCAGCTCGACAGACAGCCTCTTGTTTTCCCACAGGAGGACACTGGCTGCACTTATAACCTGAACTGCCCCTCCCCCAGTCTATGGCCGTGCCAGGGGAGCTGCTGGCTGGGGTGACTGTCCCCATCGTGCAGGCTGGGGTCCCTGGGCAAGTGGATATGAAATGGGACTGGCCAGGGTCACAGGAGCCTGGTGGCTTCGAGTCTGCCCAGGGCAGCAAATGCTGAAGACACAGCCATGTGCACAGTGATGCTGGGGGCTTGGCGGGATGCATGGGGACACCGGGCAGCTGGGTGCCAGTCCTGTCCCAGGCACCCGCATGGCACTCTGCCTTCTGACTTGTGGCTGGCGGCTGTGCCCAGAGACGGCCCCCAGCACGAACACTGTCCGAAGAGCAGCTCCCCCGTGTGGCCGGAGCCGGGATCCAGACACTTAACCATGGGCCTTGGAGACTGCAGGTTTTCCTCAATTGCTAGTGAGCCGTGGCTGGTCCTCAATACCTGTGCTGAGAGGAGTTTTAAAACAGGAAGCCTAAGAAAATCGTTCTCACGCAGGAGAGGAGTCTATGAAGTTTCTTTCTTTCTACCCATGTATTTTATGGGGTTCACTTTGACCACATTTCATCCAAAAAGATGACACAGCTTTAACATGAATGTTACGTTTTATTTTCAAGGAATTATCTATGTTCCCTTTGTAAAGGAAAGATGATATTGTAAATCTTTTTATTAAATAATGTAAAGATGTATATCTGTATTTTTGGATCATGTTATAGATTATGGATATATTGTTTAATAAATAAAGTATTTTTTGGAACAAACATTTAAGAATGGGTCATTCCAGGAAATGTGAAAACTTCTATGTCGTGGCCAGAGAAGGTAAGTGTATCCTCTGTGGAATTTTTTTTTCTTTTTGAGACAGAGAGCGTGAGCAGGTGGGGGGGGGGGGGGGGGGGGGGAGAGAGGGAGAATCCCAAGTAGACTCCATGGTGTCAGTGCAGAGCCTGATGTGGGGCTTGAGCTCATAAACTATGAGATCATGACCTGACCCAAAGTTGGGATGCTCAACTGACTGAGCTCCCTCCCTAACCCCTGGCACCCCTCCTCCATGGAACTTGAAAGGGGACATGCAGTGAATGGGAGCAGAGGAGTTTCCCTGTACACAGGCCCAGGAAGGACCCTGGGCCTCAGCTCTTACGTAGTGTCAGAAGCTGGTCCCTAAGCTCACAAGAAATGTCAGTGTAGGGGCGCCTGGGTGGCTTAGTCGGTTAAGCGTCGACTTTCGCTTAGGTCATGATCTCGCGGTTCGTGGGTTCGAGCCCCGCGTCGGGC
>NW_024080664.1:124089-133346 GCF_003009895.1 Hyaena hyaena | reverse complement strand
GCCGGGGGGGGGGGGTGCATGGGGGAGGGACCCCACCCGGTACCCGGTACTGTATCGGGAGGGCGGAAACCACCTAGCGATGGGGACAGGGGATGTCAGTTGCAGGAAGCTGCTTCGGCTCCACAGCCAATCTGGCCAGGCTGCCACTGCTTCCCGCCTGGGTGTGGTTTTCCGGTCACCGGCCCCAGTGCGGTCCCTCCGAGGTCCCCTCACTTGAGTCCCAGGCCTTGGTCTTCGCTCAGGAAAACGTTCAGGCTGTGTGCGCGCAGGCAGCTTTGCGAACTTCTCGGCTTCTGGCTGTGCGTGCCTGACTTGCAGGAATATCTGCCCCCTCGCTGGTGGGGGGCTAGGGGCAGGGCACTGGGAGCTTGGGAGCCAGAGACCCCTGGGGGGAGCCAGAGACCCCTGGGGGGCAGAATTCCTTGAAGGGGGCCCTGCAGTAGGAAGAGGGAAGGGGCGGGCGGGGTGGGCCACGGTAGGGCCAGGCCTTGGGAAGGGGTGGGAGGGTGTGCGCGGAGCCCTGCAGGGCGTGCCGGGCGCGGCTCAAAGCCGCCTGGTTGTCTAAACGCACAGTGAACCCAGGGACGCAACCCGGCGCACAGCAGCCCTCAGGCCTGGGGGCGGGGCCTGGAGGGCGTCCCTCCCGCGCGGGGGCGGGGCCTTGGAGGCGCGGGGGCGGGGCCAGAGGGGCACCAGTGCGCAGGCTCAGCCCGCAGTGGCTCTGGCGTCGCAAGGCCTGCGGCGGCGGCGGCGGCGGCAACGGGACGGGGGCGCGGACGTGAGTGCGTGCGCGCGGCCGCCGGGGGTCTGGGGTCGAAGGGCCGCGGGCCGCGGGTCGGGGCGGCGTGGGGCGGCGGCGGCGCGCCCCAAGGCCGTTCTCGAGTGCGAGCCCGCCGGGCTGCGTGCCGTCACGTGGGCGCGCGGGCTCGACTCGCCGGCGCGCTCGCGCTGGGTTCCCCTGCGGTGCCGCGCGTGCGCGGGGAGGCTCAGAGAGGCGCGCTCTTTTTCTCGAGGTCACACAGCGCGCGGGAACCCCGCGGGCAGCGCTGGCCCGCGCGCCGGTTCGGGTTGTCTGAGCACCAGAGGAGGGGCGCGCCCCTGGCCCTTCGCCCGGGTGGGTCTGGGGGCTCCCTGGTACACGTCGAAATGCGCCTGCAGCACGGCGGGCAACCGGAAAAGCTTCCCGACGCCGCCTTTCCTATGATTCCTGCACGTTTTAGACTCGCGGTGACGTGCTCGTGCGACATAAAACGTACCATTTCAACTGTTGTCAGTTGTATTCAGTGGCTTCCATCCCTTTTAGTGGCTTGAATCCTGGTTTGGTCCTGAAGGGGGAGGGACTAAGAGACAGCTTTGTCACTGCAAATGTCAGACTGTCACTCAGAGGGTGGCGCACCGGCCCCCAGCCAGGCGTGCAGCTCAGGGAATTCCCGAGAGGAGGGTCCCGCAGGGAGACAGCCGGGGTCAGGATCGGGCGCAGCGCCCCCTGCCCTCTGGCAGCCTCCCTCTGGAAGAGGCCTGTTCCTGGGCCTGGCCCGGACTTGGGCAGGCGCTTACCTGTTCACAGGTCCCGGTGTCCAGAGTCACAGGTCCCACCGCTTGCTTTTGCAGGGCACGAGCGATGGCGCCCCATCTGGTGCAGCCGGGGGGCCGCTTCTGGCGGCAGGCGGCGCGCACGCTGGCAGCCTCTGTGAGGCCCAGGACGTGGGCAGGGACTCCCAGGGTGCCCAGGCTGGGCAGCCCGCTGGGAGCCGCGGCCACCAGCCCCTGGGTCTGCAGAGGCCGCTCTTCCACGTCCGCGCGTGCCCCGGAGGTGATGCTGACCCGGGAGCGCTACCCCGTGCGGCGGCTGCCATTCTCCGTGGTGTCCGGGGAAGACCTGGCAGCCTTTGAGCGCATCGTCCCCGGGAGGGTCATCACAGACCCAGAGGTGCTGGAGGCTTCGAACGTGGACTGGCTTCGAACTGTCCGAGGTGAGTGAGGGTCTGCGCACACCGTGTTCCTCAGGAGGACGGCGTGTGCGCTAGCAGTGACGCAAGATAAGCCAGGGGTGAGCTTCAGGTGGAGGAGCACGGGGTGACTGTTACATACACCTTTTTTAAAAATAATACTTTTTATTTATTTTTGAGAGAGAAAGAGAGAGACAGAACGTGAGTGGGGGAGGGGCAGAGAGAGAGGGGGAGACAGAATCCAAAGCAGCTCTGGGCTCCGAGCTGTCAGCACAGAGCCTGACTCAGCGATCGAACCTGCAAACCATGAGATCATGGCCTGATCCGAAGTCGGACGCTTCACCGACTGAGCCGCCCTGGAGCCCCAGGGCTTCATGTATATTTTTAAGGTTATTTATTTTGAGAGCGAGTGAGCGAGCATTCATGCAGGGGAGGCACAGGGAGCATCATGACCTGAGCTCATATCAAGAGTCGGACACTTAACTGAGCTACCCAGGAGCCCCAGGGCTTCATAACTTTTTTAAAAAAATAGTATGTATTTGAAACGGAAGTTGTCATTAAATATCTCACCCAAACGTTAGACCACTTGCTCACAGGTAACCCCCAGAAACTTCAATGAGCACCTCACCGTGTGCCTGCTCTGAGTGCGAGGCCGGGGTCCCAAATGTGAAGGTGGCCAGGGGCACGAGCGGGGCGGGCTGCACACCAGGCAGCTAGCGCAGGCGGTTTTCTCGGGCCTCAGGGAGCCACCTGGAAGGGTGTCCTGGGGCCAGAATCGCCAGTGCAAATCCCTGAGCAAGGCCACGCTTAGCGTGCTTGCGGGGCCGAGAGACCTGTGTGCAGCTGCGGTGGGCTGGGGAGGGAGGTCCGAGAGCGAGGGACTAGGTCGTCGAGACCTCGAGGGCCCTGTGAGTCCTGGCTTCTCCCTTGAGCGGATGGGGAGCTACTAGGAGGCCCTGCGGAGAGAGGGGCCCGTGGCCTGACTGTGGCAGCTTTGTGGGCACAGGCTTTCACGGCCCAGCCAGGGGAGCCAGGAGGAGAGCGTGAGTCTTCAAGGGGCCGTCAGGTAAGATGGTGTCGGGGCTTGGGTGTGTGTGGAAGGAAGAGTCCCAGACCTGCTGACGGCCAGGTGGGGTGTCAGAGGAGCAAGGAGGCAGGGCCCCTTGGCCTCAGCAGGTCCCAGAAGCAGCTGTCCGTTAGTCCAGTACAATGGGAGGGGGAGCCGGTCTCGTGGGGCAGGCGGGAACCTGGGTCTGGACGGACCAGGTGGACGAGCCCAAGGTGCCTGTTGGGGCGTGAAGCCCTGGAGTCCAGGGCAGAGTCCATCACCAGACCCGAGGCTGGCGACTCTGTGGCCAGTGGGGCTGAGCAGGTGAGGCCGGGGACGAGGACAGACATGGGGTGTGTGTTCTAGAGCCCCTGAAGCTGTGGGGAGGCATGGGTCGCCAGGTCAGGGGCAGCTGCTGTGTTAGGGACCAACCTGCTGGGGTCTGTCTGCTGTGGGGCACCTGGGAGCTTGGGGGTGTCTGCTGTGGGGCAGCTGGGGACACGGGGGTCTGTCTGCTGTGGGGCAGCTGGGGACACGGGGGTCTGTCTGCTGTGTGGCCAGGCGGGTGCCTCTGTCCTGCAAGCCAGGTGGCATCCGCAGTTAGGGAGAGGAGCCCGCGGCTGCCAGGAGCCGGGATGGTGGAGTGTGAATGTGGCAGGAAGGCTCAGAAGCCGCAGGAAACAGCTGCCCCAGCGAGAACTGGGCTGCCCGGGGCTCCCAGCCGGGTGAAGGCGCTGCTGGCAGGTGCCAGGCCGGATGCTGGCTGTGCTGGACGTGAGGCAGTTTGCCCGCAGGGATGCCCCTCCCACACACCCCCGGTGTGCAGAGCGGAACACTGCCTCAGCCCATGTGCGGCTTTTGTACGAGGCTCCCCTTTGCTGGCTCGGGCTGTTCCGGGGCTCCTTCCATGCAGACACCCCTCTGCTGCATTCCTGGGCCGTCTCCCTGAGTTGTGTCTTTGATGATTTTTCTGCGCTCTGTGGGTGCGGTGCCTGCTGCTGACACATTGGAGCATTTCTTTCCCACGTGAGCAAGAAGTGTCCCGAGAAAGGGTCATTTCGTCTGTTTTCACTCTCGGTGCCCACAGCGGGCCCTGGCACACGGAGTGGGGGGTGGTGGTGGCAGTCAGACACCATTGGAAAGCCTACAGTAGGTGGCTGAAGCCTGCAGGGTCCTCACGGGTGACCAGGCTCCCTGGACTGTGCCGTCCCAAAGGATCAGCACTGCAGGACAGACATAGGTTATTTGAGGAAAACTGAGAAAGGGCTTTGAGAACCACAGACGTGAGACAGGCACAGAGGAAATCCAGACGGCAGCCCCACGGCTCTGGTGTTGACGGGGCCCTGGGCTGAGCTCCGAGCCCGCCTTGGCTCTCCACAGACGGGGAGGTTTGCAGACGTGCAGACTGAACGGCTCGCTAAACAGAACGAGAAAGCCCACGTATCTTACAGATAGAGAGCTCATGACCTTGGTGGATGAGACTGGCATGTGACAAAGGTGTAGGAAGCATGTTTATTCTCCAATTCGAGGAGGTGACTCACAGCAATCAGCTGCTAGAGAAACAGAAAATAGCAGAAGAAAAAAATGAAAGAATTGGAACAGAAACAAATCCTCCCTGAGCGGAGGACAGGGAGATGCTGATGGCGCGGAGGGCCCGGTAGGAAGCCTCGCGGGAAGCTCGCTGCCCCTCCCGTCGCTCTCCCGGGCAGAGGGGCCCATGTGGGGAAGCATCCTCTTCTGCCCCGATGGACGTGTTATTCGGGTGATCTGGTAGCCCTGTGTTTTCTCCATCACACTGACCCCCTTTCGGATCCCGGCTCTGCCTGCCACCCCTCCTCCGGGGGCACTCTTCTCCCCTGGGGGTGGGTGGGTCACGAACCCTCCCGAGAGGGACATCAGGAGCCAGGGCGGGTAGCGGAGCTGTGCCTGAGCCCACTACCAGACCAAGAAGAGTCATCTGTTCCCCACCCACTCTGTTTTCTCCAGCTGAAGGCTGAGAGCGGACAGCCCGAGGGGGCGGAGGCTTTCGGCCTCTCCTCTTCTCGGTCTTGTCTGCATGGAAGCCTTGCCTGCTTCTTTTCCCCCTTTCTGTTCCTCTCAGGAAAGCCCTCAGTTGTGAGCCTCCACACAGGTAAGGAAGAAAGGATACCAGGGCACAGCTTGGTGGCAGTCTGTCTAAAGATGCCCCCGCTTCCTCCCGGACGTTCTGAAAGCAGGCGCAGTAATAAGCCAGCAGCACCTCCATAGCTGTGTCCCCCTGGCCAGTGTCGTGAGGTGCTCACTGCAGTCCCGAGGCCTCCTCGGGGCCGAGGGCCAGTGGTGTGCTGGGGATGGCTTGTACTGGCTCCGGAGAGCCAACTACCGAGAAATTGTTAGAGGGGCACCTGGGTGGCCCAGTCAGTGAAGCGTCTAACTCTTGATCTCAGCTCAGGTCCTGATCTCAGGGTCGTGTTTTGTTCCTCACTAGGCATGAAGCCTACTTTAAAAAGTTGGTAGAATTTTGTTTCAAGCCAGTTGTAAAACATAGCCAGTACTAAAAATTAAGTTATGTAGATGTACAATTAAATTACATTTAAAACAAGGGTAATAAAGGAGCACTTGGGTGGCTCAGTCAGTTGAGCATCTGACTCTTGATTTCGGCTCAGGTCATGATGCCAGGGTTATGGGATTGAGCCCGTCTGGCTCCATGCTGAGTGAGGAGCCTGCTTGGGATTCTCTCTTTCCTCCTCTGCCCCTCTTCTCATGTGGGCCTACATTTTCTGAAAAAAAAAAAAACAAAAAAACTTACCTTTTCCCCAAAAAAACACCAAAAAACTAAACCACAGCCAGATCTCGAAGCTCCACGATGAGCCACTGACCTAGGAGGATGCTGTGCGAAGCCTTCTGCCTTTCTGAAGCCCCCTCACCTACTTTTATGCTTCGACAAAGTCAAAGGGGGCAGAGAGAAGCTTGGCCGTCCTAGGGAGGCAGTGGTCGGGAACACCGGGGGGCTGGCACGGAGGGGCTCCTGCTGGCCGCGTCCGGGCAGCAGATCAGGCGCGGCAGCAGAGAGCTGGTGCGTAAGCTGCTGCATCCAGTAAGAGCCCCTGAGATGCCACAGGTAGGATTAAGTAAATATGAGAGGGAAGGACGACCCCTCCTTGTGCTGGGAAGTCAGCTGATAAAGCAGGTGGAGGGATGGATGAGAGACGTGGCCGCTTGTCAGCCATCCGGAACCTCTTCTGGCAAAGACAGGCCCGGTGCCCCCTGGTGGCGGAGGCGTGAGCCTCGAGTGTCGCAGCACAGGAGACTTACAACTGCAGAGGGAAACACAAGCCCGGCGGGTGCCCCTTGCCTGGGGCCTGGGCCTGGACGTGGGTCCTGGGGTCTCCCCCAGCCCCCTGCGGCCTGAGACGTGATCCATTTTTGACACCCTGCTCTTGTCCTTGAGGTTTGTGGCTTGGTGGTAACTGTGTTCCTGTGGGTCGCCTGCCAGAGGAACGTTCTGGGAGGGGAGCCTGAACCTGCCCTCTGTGTGTGATGTGCCCCTTGGCGTTGCAGGGAGCAGCGCGGTGCTGCTGAAGCCACGGACATCAGAGGAGGTGGCCCACATCCTCAGGTACGAGCTGCCCCGGCCAGGGCCTCACCCGCGGGCAGGAGCCCACTGGGGGGCACACCTCAGGGCGGCGGATCCGCCTCTTTGACGGCTTTTCGTCAGTAAACTATCGGATTTGTTCTAGAACAATTGGGAAACAGACAGCCCTAAAGAAAAAAAGCAACTGCTGTTTTCCCTCCGGAGGTAACCGCCAATGACATTTTGTTTCATCTGCCCTGGTGTGGTTTCTGACTGTTACCGTGTCCAACCTATGATGTGACGCCTTTTCCCGCTCCCCCGTTTGGCCATATCCACGCCTGTTTCCAGGCGCTCATTGTTCTCCCACGCCGGTTTTGAGGTTGAGGTATAATTGTATCCTGTTAGCCTGCGGCGGACGTCACCGTGGTTTGATAGTTTTACCCGTTAGCAAGTGGTCCTGTGGCTACATGTGGTCCCCGTGTGTTCCGGACTGTTCCTGCAGCATCTGTTTTCCCCGTGGGTATGTTCCATCCACAGGACTGGTGTATGGTATAAGTGGGGGCTTGTACCTCTCCATCCCTCCCCCCCCCCCGCCCCCGGCAGCCTTCTGTTCTTTGTCTTTCTGTTTGTTTGGTTTTTGGATTCCACATATAAGATCATATAGTATTTGTCTTCTTGCATCTGACTTAGTCCGTGTCCTGCCCCCAAGCACACCCATGCGGTCTCCTCCACCCCACTTCTTTTTTTTTTTAATTTAATTTTTTTTAAAGAATTTTTTTTAATGTTTTATTTATTTCTAGGAGAGAGAGAGACAGCGTGAGCAGGGGAGGGAGTCAGAGAGAGAGGGAGACACAGAATCTGAAACAGGCTCCAGGCTCTGAGCTGGCAGTCAGCACAGAGCCCGACGCGGGGCTCGAACCCACGAACCACGAGATCATGACCTAAGCGAAAGTCGGACGCTTAACCGACTAAGCCACCCAGGCGCCCCTTAATTTAATTTTTAACGTTTATTTATTATTGACAGAGAGAGACAGAGCATGAACATGGGAGGGGCAGAGAGAGGGAGACACAGAATCCGAAGCAGCTCCAGGCTCTGAGCTGTCAGCACAGAGCCCAATGCAGGGCTCGAACTCACAAACCGTGAGATCATGACCTGAGCTGAAGTCAAGAGGCTTAACTGACTGAGCCACCCAGGCGCCCCACCTCTACCCCCCTCCTAATGCATGAGGGCATGCACCCCACATGTGCTCTGCAGTTTACCGGCCCCCCGAAGCTGCCAGAGAGCACAGAAGGGCTGTGCACTTTTATGCTCATGTAACTAAGGCTTCAGAACAGCCTCAGCAGTTAGCGCACATGGGGCGCATGCACACTCATGTCAGCTCGTTGTGGGGGGCTCGTCACCTCGCAGGGCGGGTCATGGGATGCGTGTGCACAGACCCTCCCACGGGCAAGTGCGTTCCTTCTCTCACCCACACCCTCTGGGCCCTGCGCTTAGGTCTTTGCAAAGTTGGAGACTGGCCGTGGATGGGGTGCACCTGTGACGGGGACGTGTGTGACGCGTGGTGGGCGGAGGTGGGCAGGGTGGGAAGGAGCCGGGCGCTGGGAGCTGTGTGGCTCTTGGGGAAGAGCAGGGGTGCGGCGTGGCCCTCATGGGGCGCTAGGGCCTCACGTGCCACCCCGTCTGGGATCTAGGAAAGCGCCAGCCTCGTCGCTCAGTGAGGTTCTGTGACAGACATGGGCCTCTACAGATGTGTCCCACGTAGGGACCCAGGAGGCTCCCCACTGAGGCCACAGGCAGGAAGAGAGGGTCCGGAATCAGGGTTTGGTGCTGACCTGCAGGGATAGTGCTGTGGGTGTGGGGAGAGGGCCCTGATGACCCCTGTGCTTGTCCCAGGTACTGCCACGAGAGGAACCTGGCCGTGAACCCGCAGGGGGGAAACACGGGCATGGTGGGGGGCAGCGTGCCCGTCTTCGATGAGATCATCTTGTCCACCGCCCTGATGAACCAGGTCATCAGCTTCCACGATGTGTCCGGTAAGCCCGCCCTGCCCTGGGTGCCTGGATTGCAGGTCTGCGGCTGGGCCCTGGGAGCCTGGCTCTGTGCGCCCAGCCCTCTGGGTGCGTCTGCCATGGGGAATCGTTCGGCTGGCCGCTCGGATGGGCCGTGCTGGGGCTTTGCGGTGAAGGGGAGGGCAGTGAGCCTCTGAGACTCTGGCATTTTCTGGACAAGGTGGACCTTTCTGCCCTTGTGAACGTGGCACCCCGTCTGAGCACAGGCCAGTGTGCAAGCACTGGGACCCCCGGGGCGTGTCTGTCCAGCAGGGCACATGGGACGGGTCATCACCTGTGCTGGGGTCCCGGGCACCCCCCCGCCCCGTCAGCACCACGCAAAGCAGACAGTCCTCAGATTTGTCATGTGTCCCTGGTGGGGATACCCCCAGCCGTGAACCCCCACCTTGGAGTAGTGCTCAGTGCTCTCTCTCCCTCCCACACGAGGGTGAGCGTACATGAGCGTTTTCTTCTCTGTTTTTGCCCACCAGTTTTTCTTTTGCAGGGTAAATCATAACAGGAACTACTGGGGGCCCGGGGGGTGGGGGGTGCAGGACACGCTTCTTTTTCTTGCCCAGGTTCTAGAGGGATGACCCTTTGGGTGGCTGACTCCACGGTGGGTCCTTGCTCCTTGGGGCCTGGAGGCCCCCCCCCGCGG
>NW_024080664.1:112455-122958 GCF_003009895.1 Hyaena hyaena | reverse complement strand
CCCGTCGGTCCTCCCCTCGGAGCTGGGAGCCCCCCCCCGTGGGTCCTCTCCTCGGAGCTGGGAGCTCCCCCCCCACCGCAGTGGGTCCTCTCCTCAGAGCTGGGAGGCCCCCCACCCCCGGCAGGTCCTCTCCTCCAGGGCCCGGAGTCCCCGTGTCAGCTGCGCTCGCCCTGCAGGGACTCTGGTGTGCCAGGCGGGCTGCGTCCTGGAGGAGCTGAGCCGCCATGTGGAGGAGAGGGGCTTCGTCATGCCCCTGGACCTGGGGGCCAAGGGCAGCTGCCACATCGGGGGAAACGTGGCCACCAACGCAGGCGGCCTACGGTTTCTGCGCTACGGCTCGCTTCACGGGACCGTCCTGGGTCTGGAAGTGGTGAGCCGGGGGTGCCGTCTGCTCTCCTGTGTTCCCCAACCCTGTGTCAGGGTGGCCTTGGCCCCCCCAGCCGTTTCCCAACACGGAGTGTGCTCACCTGGAAGGTCCGCTGATCCCCACCCTGCCTGGGCCCTGGGGCAGCTCTCCAGGTCGCAGGGACAGCTGGGGTGGTGCAGGGTGAGGTGGAGACGAGAGGGTGGGCCCAGCGCCGCCTCAGCTGCCCCCTTCTCCACCTCCCCCGGGTGTCCACCCTGGGCCCTGGTGGGATCTTCCCTTGGCGGGGGAATGAGTCCTTCCTTCAGCCTGATTAGGCAACGCCGGGCTGCCCGCGTTCCTGAACCACACCGGGTGGGGGGGGCGTGGGGGATGGGAGGGCAGGGGGGCGTGCCCAGCTCTGCTTTCTGAGGCCGCGCTGGGCTGCGACAGCCCCCCGAACGCGGTGGCCGGAGGAGAGGGGTGTCTGCTGGGACGGACGGTCCAGCCTGCGTCTCCTTCTCCGTCAGGTGCTGGCAGACGGCACCTTCCTCAACTGCCTGAGCGCCCTGCGCAAGGACAACACGGGCTACGACCTGAAGCAGCTCTTCATCGGGTCGGAGGGCACACTGGGCGTCATCACGGCCGTGTCCATCTTGTGTCCGCCCAAGCCCAGGGCTGTGAGCGTGGCTTTCCTGGGTAGGTAGGCCACCGGGGTGGGCCGCTCGGAGCCACGTACCCCCCGCTCCCCCGGCTGCCCTGCCCTTGGTGCTAGGGGTGAGGGGCCCTCCAGGAGGCTGTTCCTGCCTGTCCCAGCTTCTCACTCTGTTCCCGAGGGGCAGGACCCGGCCTTCTTGGTGTTCCCAGAGCGAGGTCGGAACACACGTATTCTGGAGCAAGACTGGGGCTTTGCTCAGCACTCCCATCCGTTTGGTTTGTTATTTAAGTAACTTATAGGGCAAGATTCTGAGGGAAATGTTGTCACTTTTGGTGTGTTCATTGCTGTGGGGGAGTCAGTCACGGCTCTAGGGATACACTGCCACCCTGTCCCCCCTCGTCCCCATCAGCACACCACAGGCCTCCTACGTCAGGCTTCCACCGGGGACGTGCTCCTCGTGATGCATCCTCCGTCCCCTGGTGCGTCTGCGGTGCCTTCGTTTCCCCTTCGTGAGGGCGCTGTCACTGGTCCACAAGCACGTTAGGGTTTGTTTTGGTTCATCCTGTTGAACGTCACTCCGTGGCCTGTGGCTCGTGCTGGTGGTCACAGGGAGGCCGGCTGCCCTCCATCACTGCGGTTTTCAGGGACTCTGATGCTTTGTTCTGTGGTCACGTTAAAGGTTTTCTCTTTGTCTTTGGTCTTTAGTGATTTGAGGCACGCTGGGTGCAAGTGCATATTTTGTCTGAGTCTTTTGAACTTCCTTCCCCTGTGGCTTGGTGTCTCATCAGTTCTAGAAGATGCCCATCTTCCTGTCCCTTCAGGGCTGGGACTGACCCCACGACAAAACTTTGTAGTCTGTCCATTCTCCCTTCCACGTTTTCCCCCCTTTCACACTCCTGTCGTGTTCTGGGTAGTTTCTTCCCATCTGATCTCCGCTGAGCAGCGCTCCATGTGCAGCCTGCATCCCCACTGTGGGTCCTCCCTGTGCCTCTGCCCCCGACCCCCGGGGACTCTCCCTGTCTCCCTGTCGCCCCGAAAGGCTGTTACGTCATGCCCCCTCTGCTTTCCACCACCTTCCAGAGCGCGTGGGCTCTCGGGAGCGTTTTCTGTCTTGATCGTCACCAGCCTGGTGCGGTTGGTGTTTCCCTCCGGCTCACCCGGCCCCTCCCCTGGGGGTGGGGTCAGCACCACCACGTCAGAGGGGCAGGTGGTGGGTGTCCGGGGCGGGGGTGCTCTGGTGCCTGAGGCTCTGACCCTTTGCAGGTTGTCCAGGCTTCCCTGAGGTTCTGCAGACCTTCAGCACCTGCAAGGGGCTGCTGGGTGAGATCCTGTCTGCGTACGAGTTCATGGACGCCGAGTGCATGAGGCTGGTCAGGCACCACCTGCGCCTCACCAGCCCGGTGCAAGGTACTGACCCCCTCCATGCCCTGGGTCACAGGGGAGGCTCACAGGCCGGCCAGCCTGCCCACGACCCGGGAAGCGGCAGGTCGGTGTGTCAGCAGCTCTGGCTCTGCACCACCGGCTGCGTGCGGAATTCTGTTACGCGCATTTTAAACGTGCCCCCAGCGCTGGTCCGGTCGGTGCCGCTGTTGTGCCACTGCGCGGGGTCTCAGAAAACCCAGGTGCGCTTGTCAGAATCGCTTCACTTCCACTCAGAAGTCAGTCTGTGCAGGCTGTCAGCCAGCGCTTCCATTAGCGACAGGACAGGACACTGATACAACGTTTCAGAAATCATCCGTGCTTCCCAACCTGGAGAGAAGACGTCCAGCTGTAGATGGTGGTATTTCGCTCCTGCGATCCGCCCTCACGATGTGGTGGCGGTGGCTTTAGCGCAGGCCGGAGGCTGCAAGGCTGCAGGGCCAGGCTCTGTGAGGGCCCTCATCCCAGCTTGCAGAGGGCCCTGGAGCCGTGTGCTCATGTGGCCTTTCCTGTGTGTGGGGGGAGGGGAGGCTCCCGTGTGTGTGTGGGGGGGGTCCCTGTATGTGGGGGGGGTCTCTGTGTGTGTGGGCGGGGAGGTCCCTGTGTGGGGGGAGGTCTCTGATGCCCCTTCCTCTCTTATGAGGACACCAGCCCTATGGAGTCAGGACCCTTATGACCTAATTTAACCTTAATTATCTCCCTAAAGGCCCCGTCTCTAAATATAGTCATGTTGGGAGTGGGTCAGGGCTTCACTGTGGAAATTTAGAAGGGACACAACCTAGTTTGAAATAGTCATAAATATGGAAAGATCTGTATACTCTAAATTTTAAAAGTTAATCAATTGATGATTTAATTTTGAGAAAGAGAGAGGGTGCACACTGGGGACAGGAAGGGGGGAGAGAATCCCAAGCAAGCCCCGTACTGTCAGCTCAGAGCCCGATGCAGGGCTTGAACCCACCAACTGAGAGATCATGACCTGAGCTGAAATCAAGAGTTGGATGCTTAACCGACTGAGCCTCTCAGGTGCTTCTGTGCTCTAATATTTTAAAACAGGAAACAATCTGCAAGTCCAGGAGTAAACAAATAAGCTATGATACAACCACTGAAAAGATGGGGGGCCCATGAGTGGATGGAGGGTCCCTGGGTGGGTGGAGGGTCCCTAGCAGAGCCTTGTGTGGCCCTGGGGCATGTGTGTGTGTGTGTGTGTGTGAGAGAGAGAGAGAAAGCTGCTCCTACTGTCATGTTTGGGCAGAGGACAGGCACCCTGCTGCCCCGTGGCAGGTTTCTGTGAGTTCAGGCTCTCCCCGACCGCATAGAAGACGGGTGGGCTGAAATGGTGTCCCAACACTCACAGCGCCTATATTTAGCAAGCTGGGAATTTTTTTTCATATCTCCAGGTCTTTGTTTTCCAAACATCCTTTTACTTATTTCTTGCTTTAAAATTCTTAAAAAATGTTTATTTATTTATGGGAGAGACAGAGCATGAGTGAGGGAGGGGCAGAGAGAGAGGGAGACACAGAATCAAAACCAGGCTCCAGGCTCTGAGCTATCAGCACAGAGCCCAATGCAGGGCTCGAAACCATGAACCACAAGACCATGACTGGAGCCAAAGTCAGAGCTTAACCAACTGAGTCCCCCAAGTGCCCCTGAAAGACCTGTTTCTAAACTGAGCAGAGGCTCCCTGCCATGTGGGCTACCTGGGCGCGATGGCCACAGGGGTCTGTCAGAGACCTCAGTCCAGACCCGTCCTGACTCGCCATCTCATAGCCTTACCTCTACTCATATTGCTTTCTGTGCCTTCCAGAAAGTCCCTTCTATGTCCTGGTCGAGACCTCAGGCTCCAGAGCAGGGCATGATGCTGAGAAGCTGAATGACTTCCTGGAGCAGGTGCTGCACTCCGGCCTGGTGATGGATGGGACCGTGGCCACGGACCACACGAAGGTCAAGGTGTGTGTGCTGTTGGCCCCTCCCGGCTCTGTCGCACTCCACTGGCGCAGGACGTCCACACGGTGCCGTGTGTCTGGTTCAGAGTGCGTGCCTCCTGAATGTGGGCAGGTGTCCCTGGCTCTCCAGAAACATACTTTTGGGTCTCTGTCATGATCAGTGATGTTTTATTTTATTTTGTTATTATTTTTTAATGTTTTATTTATTTTTGAGAGAGCACAAGTAGGGGAGGGACAGAGGGGGGACAGGATCTGAAGCAGGTTCTGTGCTGACAGCAGTGAGGCTGATGTGGGGCTTGAACTCATGAATCGTGAGATCATGACCTGAGCTGAAGTCAGATGTTCAACTGACTGAGCCACTCAGGTGTCCCTATCAGCAGTATCTTAAACAAAAGCAGAAAAATGGGGTGGCTGGGTGGCTCAGTTGGTTAAACATTCGACTTCAGCTCAGGTCATGATTGTGGGTTCGAGCCCCACGTCGGGCTCTGTGCTGACAGCTCAGAGCCTGGAGCTGCTTCAGATTCTGTGTCTCCCTCTCTCTCTTCCCCTCCCCCAATCATGCTCTATCTCTGTCTCTCTCTCAAAAGTAAATAAACATAAAAAGTCTTTTTAAAAGCAGGGGTGCTGGGGACATGGGAAGCTGTGCCTGGAGCTGAGCCAGTCACAAGGGTGCACTTTCCTAGGAGGGGGCGCTCATGTTGCCATCAGAGGTCATTTGGCTGTGAGGCCGGGGAGGGAGAGGGAGGGCCGGGGGCTGTGGGAGCCATCGTCACCGTCACCATCACCGACACGGGGGGACCGGGGCGCTGGGTGCCGTCGTTCCCTATTTGTGCACCGTGGTCCCTGGGGCTGCGGTGTGGGGAGCGGCCGGTGGGCAGGATGGTGGGAGGGCATGGGGCTGGACCAGGGTGGGTGCCAGAGGCTGCGTGGGCCTAGCGGGCCGGGCCTCACGCTGGCCCTGGTGGTCGGCTCGGTGGGTTTCTTTCTCTGCCTTATTGTTAAACGTTTTTCTTTACAGTTGTTTTGTCTTTTAGCAGATATTAAAGGTAAGGAGTCACAGCGCTGTCAGAGCACCTCAGACCCCCTCTCTCATGGGGGTCTCAGGGGATTTGGCCGTCTTCCTGCCTCCACAGCCCCATTGTCTCCACTGGGTGATGTCACCGCAGGGGAGACCAGGGCAGGGGTGTGTCTGGGTGATGTCACTGCGGGGGAGACCCAGGCAGGGGCGTCTGGGTGATGTCACCACGGGGGAGACCTGGGCAGGGGTGTGTCTGGGTGATTCACTGCGGAGGAGACCCGGGCAGGGGTGTATCTGGGTGATGTCACTGTGGGGGAGACCCAGGCAGGGGTATGTCTGGGTGATGTCACCACGGGTGGAGACCTGGGCAGGGGTGTGTCTGGGTGATGTCAACACGGGGGGACACCTGGGCAGGGGTGTGTCTGGGTGATGTCAACACGGGCGGAGACCTGGGCAGGGGTGTATCTGGGTGATGTCACTGCAGGGGAAACCCAGGCAGGGATGTGTCTGGGTGATGTCACCATGGGTGGAGACCCAGGCAGGTGTGTCTGGGTGATGTCACCGCGGGGGAGACCCAGGCAGGGGTGTGTCTGGGTGATGTCACCACGGGTGGAGACCCGGGCAGGGGTGTGTCTGGGTGATGTCACTGCGGGGGAGACCCGGGCAGGGATGTGTCTGGGTGATGTCACCATGGGTGGAGACCCGGGCAAGTGTGTCTGGGTGATGTCACCGCGGGGGAGACCTGGGCAGGGGTGTGTCTGGGTGACGTCACTGTGGGGGAGACCCGGGCAGGAGTGTATTTGGGTGATGTCACTGTGGGGGAGACCCGGGCAGGGGTATGTCTGGGTGATGTCACCACGTGTGGAGACCCGGGCAGGGGTGTGTCTGGGTGATTCACTGCGGGGGAGACCTGGGCAGGGGTGTATCTGGGTGATGTCACCACGGGTGGAGACCTGGGCAGGTGTGTCTGGGTGATGTCACCGTGGGGGAGACCCGGGCAGGGGTGTGTCTGGGTGATGTCACCGCGGGGGAGACCCAGGCAGGGGTGTGTCTGGGTGATGTCACCGCAGGGGAGACCCGGGCAGGGGTGCGTATGGGTGATGTCACCACGGGGGGAGACCTGGGCAGGGGAGTCTGGTCGTGTCCACTGGGGTGTCCTGTGGGTCCCCCGCAGTGTTGTGCAGCCAGCGCCAGCGGAGGGGACGTGGGCAAACCCTTCAGTCCCAGGACTGGCTCGGTGCTGTGCTGTTCTGTGCCTGCCAGGGGCCATCATTCTTTCCCTTCTGGTGTTTCCACGTCTTTGTTTCTTCCTAAATGCACTGTCTGTCGGTGATGGGCGTGCAGGCCCCGGGAGCCAGAAGGACAGAGGCCCCCAGCCCCGTCCTGCATGTGTGAGTGCCTCCACTCGGCCCACCGAGGCCTAAGCAGCAGGAGGAAAGCGGGGAGCCAGTGCTCCCGGCTTCTGCTCAGAGCTCATCTGCCTCAGGGTGAGGCCACAGCTCCTCCCATGGGGGCAGTGGTCACGGGGCCGCCACGTGTGCCCACACTGGTCCCTGCTCCGCCTGGACTGCCAGCCCCAGGACCTGCCTTCACTCAGGGCTCCTTGCCACTGGCAGCCCCCATGAGCCTCTCCCCGCTGTCACCTGGAGTGTCCTCAAGTGAACCATGGCTACATTGTGGGGCCTCATCTGGTACCAACTCTTGGATCAAAGCCCCGTGTCTATCACAACACAGAACGTTTCCATCACCCGGAAAGTTCCCCCGAGACTTTCCCGGTCACCCCAGGCCCCAGCGTTCTGACCGCCATCAGCACAGACACCCTTTGAGGTGGCTTTGACTCTGTTTTCTGCCCGTCCCAGGCGCTGTGGGCCCTGAGGGAGAGGATCTCGGAGGCGCTGAGCCGGGACGGCTACGTGTACAAGTATGACCTCTCCCTGCCCACCGAGAGGCTCTACGACCTCGTGACCGACCTGCGTGCCCGCCTCGGCCCACAGGCCAAGCATGTGGTGGGCTACGGCCACCTGGGTGAGCTGAGCGGGGGCCAGCGGTGATGGGTGCCCTGGGACCTGGGAGAACCCTAATTGTCTTCATGGGTCTTTGGGTATTTTGGAAAGGATGTCGTTTGTGGTTCAGAGCCAGGGTGTGTGGTGTTCGCTGGTGGCTCCCAGAGTGGGCAGAAGGGGGAGGTCATCTGGTGTCGAGGATGGGTACAACAGCCAGTGGCTGGGGGCAGCCACCACCCGCACCCCCATAGTGCTGCCTGCACGGATCAGACTCTCCCCGTGAAGGAGAGGACCCAAGAGCATGCATGGCCTCACGGTGGGGACTATTTCTTCAACGGGGTGCAGACGCGTAAACCGCAGGAGGAGGTTGCTAACTTGGACCAAGTTAAAGTAACAACTGCTTCACGGGGGCAAAGGCACGGGGCTCACAATCCTAGCGTTCGGGGAGGAGGCCTGGGGCGGCATGTCCCAGTGGGGGCTGGCGGGCGGGCACAGAGGGCATCTGCACCCAGGGATGGGGGTGAGGACGTGGAGCTGGATCCCCTGGGCCAGAGCCTGCTCCTCGTGGGCCCTGCCACCGATGCAGATGGGGTCACGGCCAGAGATGGAGCCAAGCCCCCACTGTGAATCAAGGGGGGCGTTAAGTTTGTGGAAAGCTGCTTCTATGTCTGGGGGCGTGACCCAGGCGTGTTTTCCTGTGGTCGCGGGGGGTGCCCCTTGGACCCCCTCCTACAGCGGGACTGTGATCTGCGGGAAGCCGTGCTCCGCCCTGGTCCTCCCGCCTTATTTGGTCCATGTGCCTGTACTCAGTGCAGGGTTTTCCCCAGGCGGCCATCCGCAAGGTCGCTTCGCTGTGTCTGTGCTGTGCGTTGGTCTCTCCCTCCGGGCCTGGCGGGGCCTGAGTGGTTGGCATTACCACCTCCTTGACTCTTCCCAGGGACTGGCAGCAAAGCTCCAGGGCTAGAGGGATGTTGTGTTTTGGGCAGCAGGGGGCTGAGTGTGGACTGTGTCCTTACCAGCCACTGGGTGGGGGTGGGGGCTGAGCGTGGACTGTGTCCTTACCAGCCTCAGGGCGGGGCAGGGGGGTGCTGAGTGTGGACCCTGTCTGACCAGCTGCGGGGCGGTCCTGGCTGAAGTGCTCCGGGAGTTTGTCCATTTCCTGTAAATCTCTACCATGTTGGCAGCAGGTTGTTCGTCGCACTCCTGTCGGCCCTCGCGGGGCGGCCCCACTTTCCGTCCAGATGGGGTTTGCTCCTCGCCGCCTCCCTCTTGTTTCTCACGCTGCTCGGTTCTACCATGTCCTCTGCTGATCATTTCCGCTGCCCCTCGTTTTCTCTTGTTACCTTAATTATTTCCTTCCTGCCCCACTCAGCGTATCCCGAGGCTCTTCTGGCTGTGAGTCAAGTACTTGGCCTGATTTTCAGCCTTCCTTCTGTTCTAACATAACTATTCAGGCTCCGCTCTGCACACCGGTCTCGCGACCCAGGGGATGACCGTTCTGTCACACTCCACGTGATCTGAGGGCCCGTGAGGCCAGCACCTGCTCATGCTGGCCCGGGGGTCCCGGTGTCTGTGCGCTCGGCCCCGAGGGCACGCCCGGGAGCCAGCGTCCGGCGCTTTGCGGCACCTGCTGGGCATCTGGGCTCCCGGCCCCGGTGCCTCCAGCCATCCCTCCCCCCTGCGCTCAGCCCCGGGCACCGGGGGCGGGTGGGGCGGAGGGCGAGGCCGGCCCCAGTCTGCTCCTGAGAGCCTCCACTGTGGATGCCCGCCAGCCTGTCCCTCATATTTCCTGATTCCTCTTCTCTTCTCTCTGACCCATCAGTGAGGCAGAAATGTGTCATAAATTCTCAAACACACGAGAGAGTTCTAGCTGCTGTTGAAATTTCTGACTTGTTTGTCGCGTAGAAGCCGGAGAGCCTGGTCTGGGTCACGCCGTGTCTTCAACTTGGGCAGCAGCCGGCCTTCCTACCGTGTGGTGAGCCCTCGTGGAGAGTGGGCGGTGGTGGGGGGGGCCGGTGTTTGTGCAGACAGGCCTGCTGTCTGAGCGCTGGGTCTTGCCCGGGTGCCGCGCACTGAGCGGGGTCAGAAATGCTCACGGCGGCCGCGGGCTCTGTGGCTCTGTGAGTGTTGGAGGTGCAGGTCACACCCACCGGTCCTTCTGGTAGATGGGCTCTTCCGTCACGACGGACCATTCTGAGCCCTGCGGTCGCTCGGCCCTCGGATGCCGGGGTAACACCGGCTTCCTTGCTTGGTGTTTTCCTGACCTTGTGTTTTTCTCCCCAGGACTGTCAGCTGCTGTCCATCCTTATGACTTTATGGCATGGAGCTGGGGTTTCTGTGTCACACAGTTTGCCATGGATTATTTTTATTCTGTTCTATTCTATTCTATTTATTATTATTATTATTGTTTTTTAAATGTTTATTTATTTTGAGAGATAGAGACAGAGCATGAGCAGGGGAGGGGTAGAGCGAGAGAGGGACACAGAATCCAGAGCAGCTTCAGGCTCTGAGCTGTCAGCACAGAGCCTGATATGGGGCTCGAACCCACGAACTGTGAGATCGTGACCTGAGCCGAAGCCAAGAGTTGGACTCTTAACCAACTGAGCCTCCAAGGTGCCCCTATTGTTATTATTATTACTATTATTGTATTTCAATGCTGAAAACCCTGTGGGATTATTTTAATTTTTTTAAATTTTTTAAAATTTTAATTAATTTGTTTGCTTATTATTTTTATTTATTTTTTTTTAATTTTTTTTTTAATGTTTTATTTATTTCCAGGAGAGAGAGACAGCGTGAGCAGGGGAGGGTCAGAGAGAGAGGGAGTCACAGACTGAAACAGGCTCCAGGCTCTGAGCTGGCAGTCAGCACAGAGCCCGGCGCGGGGCCCGAACCCACGAACCGCGAGATCATGACCTAAGCAAAAGTCAGACGCTCAACCGACTAAGCCACCCAGGCGCCCCTATACAGATTTTTTTTTAATTTTTATTTCTTTCTAGGAGAGAGAGAGATAGCGTGAACAGGGGAGGGTCAGAGAGAGAGGGAGTCACAGACTGAAACAGGCTCCAGGCTCTGAGCTGGCAGTCAGCACAGAGCCCGACACGGGGCTCGAACCCACGAAC
>NW_024080664.1:109333-111435 GCF_003009895.1 Hyaena hyaena | reverse complement strand
GAGAGAGAGAGAGACAGCGTGAGCAGGGGAGGGTCAGAGAGAGAGGGAGTCACAGACTCAGAAACAGGCTCCAGGCTCCGAGCTGGCAGTCAGCACAGAGCCCGACGCAGGGCTCGAACCCACGAACCGCGAGATCATGACCTAAGTGAAAGTCAGACGCTTAACCGACTAAGCCACCCAGGCGCCCCTCCTCTAGGGTTTTGATAGGTCTTTCATCCAGACTTTAGCCTCTACTACAAAGCTCTAATCATCAAGACAGAATGGTACTGGCAGAAAAACAGACACATAGATCAGTGGAATAGAATGGAGCACCCAGAAATAGACCCACAAATGTATGGCCAATTCATCTTTGACAAAGCGGGAAAGAGGATCCAATGGAAAAAAGACCGTCCCTTCAGCAAATGGTGCTGGGAGGACTGGACAGCAACACGTGGAAGAATGAACCTGCACCCTTTCTTACGCCACACACAAAAATAAGCCATTTGTTGTTTTTATTTTTTTTAATAGTTTTTTGTCAAGTTGGTTTCCATAGAACACCCAGTGCTCATCCCCACAAGTGCCCTCCTCCATGCCCATCTCCCCCCTCCCCTCCCCCCACCCCCATCAGCCCTCAGTTTGTTCTCGGCATTCAAGAGTCTCTCATGGTTTGCCTCCCTCCCTCTCCCCCAGTATTTCCCCCTTCTTCTCCCCCACGGTCCTCCGTTAAGTTCCTCCTAATCCTCCTATACGTGCAAACATGGTATCTGTCCTTCTCTGCCTGACTTATTTCGCTCAGCATAACCCATTTGTTGTTTTTAAACTAGAGCATTTTGCTTACTTCATGGAGGGGAGGGAAAGCCTAACCGTCCCTTCCGCCCTCCTTAGGTTCTCAGGCTGGGCCCAAACGTGAGACCCCGTGGGTTCACTGACTGTGCATCAGGCCCACACGAGGGAGGCCCAGTGGTGAGTGGCCTGGGGGCGGTTAGAGCCGGGGCTTATGCAGCATCGTGACAAGGGACACCGCATCTTTAGTGAAGTCCCAGGCAAAGCAGGCGACCTTGGGCCTCTGAGGGCAGAGTGCGCACACCGGGCACCGGAGAGATGATGGGCTTGCCATGCAGATCCCTGCGGTCACCTAGCCTGTCAGGGCATACGGCTGTCGGGGCTCGTCTCCCCTTCCCAGCAGCGGGGGTGACGCTCTGCACGGCTGCGTCCTGCCCTCGGGCAAACGGGGAGGGCAGAGGGCTTTTCCTGCCCCTGCTCGTTCTCAGTTTTCTCCGGCTCGTTCTCAGTGGCCTTTGTGCTGGAGCCGCTCAGCTCCGGGCCTCCTGCCCTTCGTGTCTCTTCTCTCAGTTACTACCTCCTTTGACCGTCCCATTGTCTGTCCTCTGTTCCCGCTGTGGGGCCGTCGTGCACACCTGTAGCTTATCAGGGTTGGAAGTTAATCAGCTCCGTTATCCTTCCTCTAGACACTGTGTGGTGAACGGTGTGTCAGCGTGGCTAGGCTGTGGCCAGGTGCCAGTGTAAGTGTCGCCGTGAAGGGGTTTTTCGGTGGACGTTAGCATTTAAATCAGCAGACTGACCAGAGCAGACTGCTCTCCGTAGTGGGGGTGGGCCCCATCTAATCAGTTGAGGGCCTTAAAAGGGACTGAGGTCCCCAGAGGAGGAGTGACTTGTGCCTCCACACTGCCTTTGGACTCGAGCTGCTCCTCCCTAGGTCCCCAGCCTGCTGGGCCGGCCGCCAGGCCCCTCAGTTCTGTGAGCCGTTCCCCTCAGACGTCTCTCCCGGCTGCACGTGGGCACACACCCCATCGGCTCTGCTTCTCTGAGATCCCCGACGGACCTGGCGCAAGGGCCTTGGGACCCCATGACTTTCAATGCATCGCCCCCTCCTGGTCCACGCATGGTTTCTTGGGGTTTAGTTCAGTTCTCTCCTGTCAGCCCCGCATAGCAGTGCTGGCGGTGTCGTCCCGCGTGGACCGTGGTCCTCTTCCGCCTCGTGTCACAGCCTCTTCCTGAATCCCAGCCCGAGTTCCCTGTAGTGTGGGCAGTAGGTGACGGACGTCACAGGTGGTTTCTTTTTTTTTTTTTTTTTTAAATGTTTTTTTTTTTTTTTTTTTTTT